>NC_090931.1:330000-647500 GCF_040938575.1 Ambystoma mexicanum
GAGTTTATCAATCAGAATTGGGCATGCAAAGAACTCTGCAAACTCTGAGAGCGCTCTGTCTGACAATAGCAAAGACAGGCGTATATATTTACAAAAAACGTCATCAGAACCTACATACTATAGGGGACACAAATTCATGGGGATTGGGTGGCGACGACTAACTATAGGTGCTGCTGTGATGTGGTTGGCTTTGGCTGGAAGACGTCATTGGGCAGCCTCGTGGGTTGGGCTGGGCCTGGCCGGGTGGCGGAGTTCATCCAGGCGGTGTTGTGGGGCCATCGTGGCCAGTGGCAGAGATGAATGTCTCTTCCCGACTTATTAGCCCTATTCCATGCACACCGCAGTCATTCAAGCAGTTTTAGTGTTATCTTCTTCAGTAAATCTTACAATAGGTTATGCAACAGGTTAATGCAACACAGGAGGAATGCACCTTGTGAGGGGACTGGAGGCAATACGTCAGGGCATGGTTACCAGTGTCCTGTTGACCGGGGCCATAGGTCGAGGGGCTAAGCTTCAGGGCCTGGCACGGGCGGTACATGTCTTTCTGCCTTGTTAGAAGTTGTTATGGATGTTCCGCTGTGTGTTGTCAAAGTGTGGGGTGTCTTTATTGCACAGGGCCGTAAGTCTGAGGTGGTCTGGTGGGTTGTGAGGTTTACTGCTATGCTGTAAATAATGCAGGTGGCGGGTGGTGGCCTTGGGTGCTACAGAGGGGGTTACAAATCTTTGAAGCGGCTCCAGTCTGGTTTGGGGGAGGTAAAGCAGCGCGGCGCGGTCTCTGCTCTCATGCCTTTGGCAGCCTTCACAGGGTGGGAGGGGGAATGGCCTTGCAAGTATTTCACAAAGGTATCTCCCTCGTGTGTTGCTGAATACAAGTAAAGACATCGCAAACATTTGAACACTTTCCATAATACTTATTTAGAATCACGTCAAAAACATGCTTTTAACCTTTGCTGGGTGCGTTTCGATTATACCCAGATCGAGCATCATATTTGTACATTACACTCTAGCAGCTACAGTGTTTTAGTTACATGCATATACATTTGCGGTAAATGAGGTAGTGGTTGGATCAGTGGAGTACATAGAAAACGACCCGCCACCGTCCGTGACGGTGGTTGCATATGAGGGGCTCAGACATTCACACATGATACGTGTACTCTTGCGCATTCTTTAATGAGTTCATAGTATAGTTGCATCCGCTTTCTCGTGTACTCTAGCAGCATTAGCTTTAGTTATGGCGCGAGCCCATGGGGTGTAAGTATCTCAGTAATACGTGTAACAAATAGATTCTTGGTGCGTTCCTTTATTATTAGCATCCAACTGCAATGGTGTATGTTCATTGTTGCTTATATCATGGGGGCATGATCTCTTTTTAATTATACATCTTACAGGCTTTTATAATATAAGGGATTTTATGAGAGGAAAGCATCCTTTGCAAGTAGTTTAAACATAAATATATGAGGATTGTCAGGCCTGTGACGACCATTTTACTGTTCATTTTATCTTGCCTAAGCCTGCTGGCCGGGTCATGCTGGGAGCGATGATACGATACACTACGGAAGGTGACTGTTACAATGTTAGAGCATTACACTGGCTCATGTCCTTCTGGCTCGTGGGAACGGGCTCGCAGCGGATCTACCAGGGTGCTGCGGCAACAGGGATGTTCTCCAAGGGTGGGGGCCGCGCTACAGTGCGCTGAGCTCACACCATCTTTACTGGGCAGAGAATGGTTTTTGGGCCTAACTAAATTTGTGTTGTGATCAATAGATGTGGGCATTCGATATGTGCGGGCAATTAATACGTGCGGGCAATGTCTCCAGTGGGCGTGCCCTCCACCACCTGGGCCCGGGTGGCACGAGGAGACGCCCAAGAGAGCCACAGTCCTCACCTGGGGAGAAAGTGCAGGCGAGGGGGGTCGTTTTGGACCAGTCCTCCCCTACACACCACCCCCTGTGGTTACGGGAGATGGAGCTCTTGCATCTGGCACTGGTGCCCATGTGACCCGGCAGTCCGTTTCATCAACTGCGACGGGCCCAAGGGTAGTGGTAGCTGCAGGTGCAGCTGTGGACACCACCACCCAGGCTCAGGGTCAGCCAGCGCATGCTGCGTTGGCACCTGAAGAGTCCCTGGATGATTTCCAGGAGTTCAGGAGGCACAGGGTAAGTGCACGCAGGTCTGCCCTGACCGAGGCACATGTCCCTGGGGCAGTATTGTCATCTGCTGCCCTGAGCAGCCGGGTGTCGGAAAGTGCATGGGCAGATGCACCCGACACCACCCCGGCTGTAAGTCTACCATCCAGGACAGTCCCGGTCAATGACCTTGGCAAGGCAGATGTTGCTGCGCAGGGTCAAGTCAAGGGCACCCAGCAGCCACTGTCACAAGTCAGGGCTCCCATCCTTGTGCCACTTGCTACTCCCTCGGTTCAATCCACCAGCACCACTGCCCCTACTGATCAGGACGGCATTTGCCAGTCAGGGTCAGGACCACTGTCCAAGAGGAGGAAGGTTGCACCTGCAGTAGAGGCTGGGACCCCAGACACAGCTCTGGCCTCTGGCACGTTGAGGAAGAAGCCTTTCTGCGTGCAGGAACTGGACTTCCTTGTGGACTACATGCGGGAACACAACCGTGATATGCTAGTGGGGCGGAATTGTCACACTACAGCTGCCCAGCGCATGTCCCACTGGAAGCATGTTGCGGATTGTGTGAGTGCATTGGGACATGTGGTGCGCACCTCCAATTATGCCATGACTGGGTTGACTGGCGGTGGATCAACAGCTCAGGAGGAAGAACTCACTTTGCACGAGTCAGTCGCTGCAGAGTTCATACCGGCAGAATTGTACGAAGGAGTGGGAGAGATGCTGGACTTTGATACCCGGACCAGTGAGTGTTGTCTCGTGTTTGTCCAGACCATGTGTGGTTGCTTGTGTGATGTGTTGTGCTTGACTGCCACTACATGTTATGTGTACATGGTTCTCATGTGCGAGTCATGCAATGCTTCACTGATGTATGCCTGCTGTGCAGCATGCTGGACATGTAGAGCAGACGTGGGCTGTCCTCATCACCACACTTGCACCCTACTCACATGCTAGTCACCAGGCTGCCCCTCTGGTCCATGTTCCAGCCCACTGGCCCTTTTGCATGTAGCCTGGGGTGTCTTTCCACTCAGCACTGGGACTGTGTCATCACATGACTGACGTGCATGTGTGTTCTGCTTGCATGCGGCTACTCCGCATAGGCATGCTTCCTTGCCCCTCCACCCCCTTGGACCCCAGTTTCACCATGGCACTGGTGGGTATCTTGTTGGAGTACTGCAATGGCCTGTTCAACGCTCCTGTGTACATGCACACTTCCCCCTGCCAACCTGCCAGACACATGCAGTGGGGTACATCCTTTGTACTTGATGCAGGGTGTCTCACTCGGGCTGAGCAGATGGCAGATGCTCCGCAGGGACATGAGTGCCGATTCATGCTCCATGTGCATTCCATGCATGTCCCTAACTGTCCTTGCCCGGATGATCATTGTAGTACGTGTCCAGGGTGACATTCATTTAATGGCATTTGATCATCCATTCCATGCCCACTCTGGTTCAGTCCTGCATCACGCACATGTTTAGGGTGTCACAGTCTGTGTGGGGCACAGGCCTCCCCCTGTTTCAGGCCCCCTGACTCTGTTCAACTGGTGTAGTGGCTTCTGCACACATGGGTATACTACTGATGGGTCATCATTCATGTGTCCTGCTTACTGTCCCATTCTCATCTGCTGTGTTGTCAGTTGACTCCGATGATGCAATTGACGCTAGTCAACACTGTCTGCCAATACACAGGTCTCTGGTCACCCTATCGCTGCCATACAATGCCTCCCTGCATTTTCACTTGGGGGGGTGGGGGTTTGCTTGTAGTTTTGCAACCCATTGCATGCACATTGCATGTGATGCTTGAACTTGCCCTTAAACTGCCTTCATGTTTATTGATAGACATCATAATGTACTTGTTCATGTAGATAGTGGGTAACGTATACATGTTCTGCACTGCATCAACCCACTTCAGAGCCGTGTTACACCGTTCTACATGCCTACTCACTGATGCAATGTCAAAGTGACCTGGCATGTATGGTCAGATTTTCATCCCTTCTCTGTCATGAATGCCACGGGCACAGGTGCATCCTGTGACACATGTACTCAGTAATGGAACTCCCTAGTGGGTGTTTAGCAAAGTTGATTGGTCAATCTGCGGCCTATTCCAACTGGCATAGGGCGCAGATTGAATGTAGCCTGCCAATCGGGTTGTAATGACTGTGGAGCTGCATTCATGTGTGTATGCGTACACTTTCACGTACATCAAAGCAAGCAGCGTTGCAGCTGCTTGGTTTGCTGTATTGGAGGCTGTTCATGTTCACAATACAGCTGTATGGGGAAAGGGGTGTTTTTGAACGCTTTCACATGTACATATGCAAGCAGCTTCAACGTTGGGTAGTGCAACATTGCGGCTACTCACTTATGTGTCTGTGAGTGTTCATTTACACATGTGTCTTCCGCAGATTTTTAGTTGACTACTAATATGTAGTTGATTGACGTTAATGCTGGTGAGATTTCAGCATTGCATACGTTATGTTCAACTGGCATAATCCTGAAGGTGCACTGTAGTGCAGTATGTGTACCCCCAGGCCCACTTAGCTAATATGGTGGGGCCTGGCCGGGAAGATTTTACACAAGGAATGATGAAATAGGGCACATTCATAGCACAATGTGCTCAATCAGGCCCTTAGGGGTGTTGTGGAGGCTTCATGTCCTGCAGCTCAGATCGTACTGGGCGTTATGGTCCTTCATGCCTGGTTGCAGGCCCTTGCTTTGCTTGGGACATTCACTATATCTACATGGCCCATGACACCCTGTACGGGCCGAGCTGCAGATGGATGAAGCTATATTGGTGATGATGGTTTTGTGATGCACGTGTACATGCATATTACGTGTGCCATTGTGTGTTTGGATTCACTTGCAGCTGTGGTCAATTAGCAGTTCAGACATGCTTATGGTATGTGCCATCTCTTTGTTGCCATCTGTCTTTTCTGCCTGTGACATGTGCCTGACAGAGGTGGTGTCTGATGGAGTTCATATACTACATTCTGTACATGTGTAGGCTTTGCTATTTAGACACATCCATTTCTGCTCTTGGGATGTGTTTGCATATCAATGCCACTGGATGCATGCCAGGTTCTCATTTGTGTGTGACATGTCTGCTTCATGTGTTGGCTGTCGATGTGATGCCTATGTGTGTGTGGGTTATGTGCTTCTGACATGTGTACTCATGCTTGTTTTTTCCCCTTTTCAGATGATGACGCAATGGAGCCAGAGGATGGTGTTGTCATGCCAGGCACAGGGTTGCTATCACACCAGCAATCTGGCACAAGTGGGGGTCGTGGGGTGGTAGACCACGATAACCCACTTGTGTTCCAGACCATCGTGTCTAGGGCTGGCAATGAGTCTAGCCCGGATGATCACTCTGATGACAATGTCGAGTTGGATGCATGTCATGTCCATTCGTCAACGGTAAGTGATTCTGATGTGTATGCTCCTCTGTCCGTGACACCTGCACTGAGGGGCCAAACGGTGGTAGGACCTCTGCCTGTGGTGGATCGGGACGCACGGTCAAACTCCACACCAGTTGCTGATGTGCCTGGGGCATCACGTCAACGGAGGAATGTAGTCCTGCAGCCGCGGGAGGTGCCAACCCAACAAGAACCGCAGCTCCTTGGGCCCCGCGGGTGTCAAGCCCAGCAACATGGTGGCCGTGCGCCACCGGGGTATACTGAGTTGAAGCAAGCCATGGTTGCCAATTCTGAACAGGGGGCAGCAATTGATAATACCACATAAAGCATGGAACGTGTGGCCCAATCCGTGCTCCACCCGGCTAGGCAGGTGGATCTCCAGCAGCGGGTGGCACAATCCACGCCCGCTCACTCAGGCTGGGCATGGCGGCCTCAGACAGGGCACACCGGGCTGAAATGGTGTCTCTCCGTAAAGCAATTGCTGCTCATGCCGAGGCACACAGGGAGGCCCTGAGGGATGACCATCGATCCCTCTGATCTACTCTGGGTGTGCTCTTGATGACCCAGAGGAAGCAGACAGAAGAGAGGTTGGAGCAGCTTGAGAATACCATCTCGGCTGAGCTACGTGCTTGCCGGGAGGTGTTCCAGATGTCCTGCCAGGCCATGCAGGAAGAACTCTGTGTTACACGTGCTACCTTGCAAGAGGAAGCCCGCATTTTACGCGAGGTTATTCATGCTGACCTAAGTGTCATCGCTGCACAGAACCAGGCTCACCGGTCCCGCAGACTTGCTGCCGACCAGGGGCAAGCTGTGCATAGGCGTGGTCAGGGTACTGTGCCACGTCAACCTTTTGAGTCAGAGGATGAGGAGGACGACGACTTATCTCCCACAGAGGTCGGACTGTGCAGGCGTTGAGCCCATGGAGTTTTTTTTTTATCTCAACATCATCGCATGTGGGTGTTGAGGTGCACCCTGTAACTCTCCACTCCTGGTGCCTCCCCTCCCCGGGTCACATGTGGGGATAATGTATATTTTCTCCACGGCATGTCTGCAATCAATTTTGGTGAGTACATCATTGATATGTCCATTTATTGATGTTGATTGTGATGTATGTTCTTTTCTTGGCTGTATATGTGCTTGATGCACTTCATTCTGTAGACAGTAGCCTGCACCCTTTGGGTGTCAAAGTCACACTGATGGTGGGAGGAGGTTGGATGTAGGTCTCAGACATGGCCCAGTGACAACCAGCATGAAGACACACACACATGAAACTTGCCAGCCTTATTAAAAGCTTTTATGCCCTTTCTGCAGGAAAATTAGCCCCCAAACTACCTTTCCCAGCAGACACGGGGCCAAGAACTACAGAAACTTGGCCACGTTGGGTGGTGCACACGTGCGCATGCATGCGCAAGCAGAAGCACAGGGCTTGTGCTCAGACGTTTGACAGAAGCAGACATGTTTCCAGGAGCACAAAGCAAGGTGAGCAGCACGAGGGGCCACACCCCAGCTGACCTTCCTCCAGGCCCCTCGCACATGCATGCTAAGTAACGCCAGTGCTGGGGAGCTTGGCCAGGCATTTGGGAAGAAGCGCACAGCACAGCTAAGCTGCGTTGAGGAAGAAATGGCAAGTGGCTTTACAAGTTGTCAGGGGCACATGCAGGGGGCGTCGCCCATATCCTCGAGTCCCCCCTGCTCCATAGAGGCTGAGTTATTAGTGCAGTAGCGTTCCTAGCCAGAAACTAATACAGCGCACGGGGGCACCCAGCGACACACAGACTCGAGTGCAGCGCATATCATTTGCATATGCAAATTGCCACGTGTGCTACCGATTGAAATCTGCAGCTGGCAGAACACGACTTGTACTGTAGTCGCACCTCACCACACGCGTCTAGCAGCTCACCGAAGGACCATTCTATCATGTGTGATTCTTAACACCTTGGTCTTCCATTTACTGCGGGGCCACGTGCGGCTGCCTTACCGCATTGACAGTGTATGAACCATCACGGGGGCAAGCAAAAGTATACGAACAAAGCAGCAGACAAGAGTGTTTGCTTGGGGATAAGTCACTTAGTTTGAGGCATGAATGGTGTTGTGTGTGGTATAGTTGTATTTTGTATTTTGTCTACTTTCCCTTGCCCATCCACCTCCCCTCTCCTGCCCCTCTTTCTGAGTTATCCTGAATACAGATGTCTATCCAAACTACGGATCCCTGACCCTCTTTCCCCGCCGGTGTCTCGGAGGCCTGTGTAAGTTTTACCTTGCAGGCGCCCAGACCGCGGAGGGGGTGGTTGATTTGTGCCACTCCTGCACCTGGAGACCGGAGCTGTGACGCTTCCCATCAGTTGTTGCATTCCTCATTGATTATTGTGTACTGAAAATGCTACCCATCCCGTTGAACCATTGTTGAACTGTGCTACCTTGGTTGTTCTATCATTCTTCTTGGACATGTGCTTTGACATTTCATGCTACTTCAGGTCATCTACTCAAGACTCTTCCGGGGTTTTTTGGTGGCTACAGGCTTTTTCCCTGGTTTGGGAGTTTGGCTTCTTGGAGTTCGCTGCGATTTGGTATTTTTACCAGTCAAGGTGCCCTCTGTGGGGGCTGGACACTATTTATACGCAAGGTAGAACATGGAAACCAAGGGGTAGGAGGATCCTGAAGCCAGGTAGACTAGAAGGAAGAAGGCTACAGACCCCAGACACAGTTCTTCAGAAGGTCATGGTGATGTGTAAATGAGGGAGGGCCTTTTGTTGTTGGACAGTACGCTTGGGCTACAGTGTTTGGGCACTCTCTGACATTGTCATTGTGGGGTACTATGTACATGATGTGTTCTGCTGGCATTGTCATTGTGGGGTACTATGTACATGATGTGTTCTGCTGGTCAATGGCTGTTCCTGTGTTGTTTACTTTTCAGGTGTCAGGGGATTGTTGTGGTTTGACATGCTGGGGTGTACACATGAGCAATGTTCACATGTGATGTGTACAGGACACTGAGGGTCACTTGATTTCACATGCATGTATTGAGTGCATGTCCCTACTGACACACACACTTACACAATTCTCCACCACACTACAACCACCCTTCCATGTCCACACGTGCACACAGATTGCCTTCTCTGGCATGCTGTGTCCCTGCAGCGCATGATCACTTACCATTTGGGGATCGTGTACATGCGTCAATAGGTTATTTTTGTTGCTTGTCCTTTTTATGTAATGCTCAAGGTGTATCGCCAACACAATGGCTGCTCACTGTGCTGTGTGCTGAGCAGTGTGTTGCAGGAGACACACACAGCACACGGTTTAGGGATTAGCGGATTTGGCTTGGCCAATGTGCATGAGAACAGGCATTCAGTCTTTTGTTGATGGTACCACTGTTGGCATGCATTTGTGTATGACTTTGTAGGTGTGGGAGGTTGTTGGTCAGTCATTTCATCTGATTCCATGTCAGGTGTCATTGTCTCTGGCCTCTTTCCATTTATCACATGTCACTTGGTATCTAATTGGTCATGTGTTGGGCTTTTGCTGTTGCATGCCATGTCATGGTGTGGCAGACAAGGGTGATGTGGGTTGGGAGGGTTTGGGTGGCATACCAGTGATTGTCATGGCCTGTTTTGCAGGGGGGTAGTGTGATACACACCTTGCATGTGTTCCCTTTGGTCACACAGGATTGGTTTTGTTGAAGTAGCTAGGGATGCACACAATGTAGCACTTCCGTGGCAACATTCTCAGGGTGGTAAGGTTGTGACAGTTGACTGTCTCTTTGTCATCATCGATTGTCACCTGGTATGTGCCAGGCCTGTGTGCACTGCGCAGGGGTGGGAGTTTAGGTGAAAAATGTGGCCACAAGCTGGGTCTGGGCTGCCTCGTCACATGCACTTTCCCCTCCCATGGGCAGCGCCTGTGCCTGTGTTTGAGGATGTGGGGGCACCACCATGCCCACCGGTATGTCCCGCCGTGTTGCAACATTGTACAGGACACATGCTGCCACAATGATCCTGCACACTACTGGGGGTGCATATAGTAGCTGGCCGCCATAGCGGTCAAGGGAGCAGAAGAGTGACTTGAGCACTCCGAATGTGCGCTCCACTATGCCCATGGTTGCAATATGGGCAGCGGTGTTTCTTACCTGGGTGGTGTGGTGGGGTTCCGTATTGGCGTCATGTGGTTGCTCAGAGGGTAGGCACTGTCCCCTGGGGAGGTTAGGATGGTTGCCATTAGTTTGGTTTGTGTATTTGTCTGTGTGTGACATGCATGCATGTACGCAGACATTTGTACTCACCAATGAGCCATGTGTCACCATGCGTCCCAGCTTCCATGTCCCGGCTCAGGGCAGACATTCTTTAAATGAAACTGTCATGGGTAGACCCAGGATAGTTTGCATAGACAGAGGTGATGATTCCATGGGCATCGCATACAACCTGCACGTTGATGGAATGCCAGTGCTTGCGGTTTCTATAGATGTGCTCAGTGGCCCTAGATGGACGTAGGGCCACATGGGTGCAATCTATGGCACCGAGCACTTTGGGGAAGTGTGCCACCCTGTAAAAGTCCTGGACCACGGCCTGCCTTTTCGGCATGTATACGTGCCTGCGGACTAAGGGGTGCGCAGTCATGATTGCCAACACCTGGTGTAGGCAGTGTGACTGGGTGGCCTGTGAGACACCCCCGACTATGGCAGTTGTCTGCTGAAATGACAAAGTTGCCAATAAATGCAGGACATTGAGCACCTTCTCCAAGGGGCTCAATGCTTGGGAGCACAGGGTGGGTGATGTAAGGTCATCTTCCCACTCCCTGACCAGGTGTAGGATGATACGAGGTGGAAACCTATATCTGCCATAGACCTGGTCATCCCAAAAAGGCTGGTCCAGGGCAAATAAATGCAGGGCCTGGCTATTCTCCTCCTCCTGCGGTGTCCCACGATCAGTGCTGCGACAAATGGGGCATTCATCGTAGTTGTATATATGTGTTTGTTGTTTGCGCGCACTTTTATACTGCGTACGGTGATGCTTCCGCCTGCCTTCGTGTGGCGGACGTGTTGATTCCTGTGCACGTCTTTTGGCGTGCGCGGGTTTCCTATATTCGATTCCATGAATACGTGTTCCGTGTATTTCCCTGCAGTACTTCCCCAGTTACGCCTTCTTTTTCACGCGTTGTTCCCCATTCTGTGTGTTCCGCCCTGTGTTACGCCCCCTTTTTGGTGTGTGCGCTAACGTTGTGTGCTTTAGCTGTGCGCGTCGTGCACGGCGTTCGGGATGTTGCAGTGACATGTGCGCCCTTGTGCGCCACGCGTGGATTTGGCGCACATCCCGGAGAAAACACGCACAGACCCGTCCATGAATTGCACGTGTGCGCGTGCGCTTGCTTTTTCATGCTTGTGCCAGCTTGCGCCACGATTTTTGGCGCACTTTTGTTCCATGAATCGGCCCCTTAGTCTTCCGGATCCTAACAGGACCACCTAACATGCAATAACTGTTCCCATTACATAGCGTCTTCCGGAGCATCTGGTTCTCAGTTTCACCTCTCAGTCCTTTGTTCTATAGGTTCAGACTGTTTATCAAAGTCATAACTTTATTTAATTTGACTCTTTTCTTTAATTAATTGAGTTTTGGAATCTGTTTTAGGTGTGTAGACATATATAAACAGGCGATGCTCTAAAATAGATTTGCTTGCTACAAACAATTCTGCCCATCTAGGTTTGTTTTATAGATGATCAAGGTATTTACAAATATGAATGTATTACCAATGCAATAAGATTGAGAAGCAAACTAGAAAAGCATGGACCTTATTTTTTAACACGGAAACACGTGTGTGAGACAAACATTAATGAATTCCCTTTATTTTCTCTCTCTAGGATCTGAAGAGCACTTTGAGCAGGTAAGTTAACAATCTTACCATTTCAATCCATGAAGTCCAAGACCATTGTATCTCAGAGAAGGAGTTCCACATGCTTTCTGAGCAGCTGCATGGACTCCCCATGACCAACCTTTACCATGAAATGTGTCCTCTGAACCCCCACAGCACAGCTGTCATTTATCCCCGAGAAGGAGTTCACTTCTCCAACCTCTGCACAGCAGGACTGCCTATTGTATGGACTTGTATGAGAGGGTTGAGGTTTGGGCATGCTTGGCTCTCCAGTGCCCCCCCCCTGCCTCTCGTATTGTCTATGATTGTGAGCCTTGCCTGGGCTTATTCATTCGAATCCTCTTCTCTATGGTTCTATGGTTGTGGTTCAGTGCCTCATCCTTATCTCTTCATGGGGGTGTTTGTGTATAGGGGTAATGGAAAGCTGCCCTTCCTTTCATTTATTGTCCCCATCCTCATCTCTTCCTAAAAGGATGGCTCTTGTGTATTTACTGGGTGTGGTCTCTTACACATCCTGATCAATAGCAACAAAGGGGGGGGCTTCTTTTGTATTTATTGGGTGTGGTTCCTTGCCCATCATCATCTCTTGGTGGAGAAGTGGTTCATTATTGATGGATGTTTTGTATCGCTGCATCCTTCCGAGTAACCGCCTTCAAGGTACTAACGGAACTGAGTGTCAGGCTACTCTGGTGGTCCTCAGATAAACACATAAAGTTCAGAATTTCTCTCAGGTCTTGGCAGATACCACAGTACTCCTCCCAGGAAATGGATACAGTGCACAAAAGAAAGTCTTAACCAATCAAAGTCTCTGGTGCTTCCCAATGTCCAGGGTTTGCCTCTCCCATGGATGTGTTGTTGGGTTTAGGTGTGTTGCTTTGGTGGGGATATCCTCATATCCTTTTCTTCCACTGCTTGGCCTTCTTTTTACAGGAACACTTATTATCATCACTGATTCACAGAAATGGCTTTCTGAGGCCATCTCCCACCAAGGACTCCTCTGACTCCAAACTCTACGGATCTTGGGCAAAATGTGCAACAGCTCCCAGAGTTCAGGGTGGAACCAGAGGACCTTGCTAGGGTGGCCAACTACTCCTCCTAGCGAGATAGCGAGAAGTCCTACTGTGGGACTTGAGATTAACTGGTCACTCCCTTTTGGTGGTCCTCGTTCTGCCTGCCACACCATAGCCCTACCTTCCATCATCTCTTTGGGTTAGGGGAACTCAGCTGTGCAGGCTTGGCATAGGGAACTTGGAAGTTGTAGTCCTCTTAGACGGGTGGGTCTTGTTGTGATGCTATTCTTTAGAGCAGGCAGCCTCCCTGTCTGAAATGTATTTGTAAGGACCACATGATGCATCATCCCTATGTGATGTCATAGAATGTTGATTGCTGCATCTCTTGTATGTGTTCTAATGTTGTCAGTTGGAGAAAAGTTGCTGAAGGGAAAGGAGCCTCTGAGTGCCGGGGGTCTTCTTCCCTCTTGAGAATCTAAAATAAATACTTATATACAACTTACCTGCCTCCCCATGCCTCTTCATAACAATGGCGACGAGGATGGGATGTGAGGCCATTGGAGGCAGGTGATGAGAAGACCCCCGGCTACCAGCCGCTCCACCTCGCTCGGCGTTGAGCGACGGCTTGCGATCAGCTGTTGGCATTGCTCCCGAGGTCCGCTCCGCCCGTGACTGGCGTCGAGTGACCCTAAGCAGGAGTTTCCTTCCCCGTGTGCAGCGTGGACATCTGCGCTGCTGAAGTGAGAGGAACCGGCCCGGTCCCGCCTGATGTCCATGGGCTGCTCCGCTGTGCCCGCGTTGAGCGGCCCACTGCGGCGAAGAGTGCATACCCGACCCGGCAGCGTCATTCCTGGAGGGGCCATCCTGAAGGAGTGACTGATCCAGTCGTGAGAGGTACAGTGCTGGAAAGGCCGCTCCGCTTCCCCGTAGCGTTGAGCGGCCATTGAACTGTTCAAAAACGACATTCGGCGGCGATTGGCGTTCCCACGACGCCCACAAGTAAGTGTTGTTTGTGTACCTGCGCCTTTCTCCTACAGACTCTTCCGGGCCCCTTTTGCCTGGATCGTCCGTTCAATAAGCCCGAGGATCTACGAGAGGGAGGTACGATGTGAGGCCGGCTCTGGATACCGTACTGTACATAATAGAGGGGGAAGCAGACCGAACTGAGGCATTGAACTCCAACTACCGTATAGCACCTAATAGAGGGAGAAGCCAATCGGAGTGGAAATATGAAGATTCCATAATTTACCGCAAGGAGTCTGATGGAGGGAAAAGCAAAAGGAGGAGAAGGCCTACACTCATTGCCAAGTCGTGGTGTTTAGTAGAGGAAGAAGCAGACTGAGGAGAAGGACTGCATCCTAGGTGAAGTTGCTACCTGACGTGCAGAAAAAGAATAAGGGGGCATGCTGAATATTCTCCGTGGCATCCACGTAATTTAAATCTGTTGTTGCAAGCGACATTTGCAAGCCTCAGTGCTGTTTAGGGACCCCCTACCTCTTGTTTAGCTGGACTGGTGCATGCCACGCTTGGAGGAAGACATCTGAAGTACTGAATCTAAATAAAAACTATAAAGGTGTTCTACACTGTGGAAGAGGGGTGATACCTGCCGTCCCAAGCATTAAGTGATGGCAGCCTTACCTGGCATATTAGGCCCACCCATTTTTATGCCTACCCCAGGGGCGGCGAAGATTGCTTGGCCTCAATGGCGCAAGGGGTTTATGCACTACATGAAAGCGGCCGGGGGAACAGCCTATTCCAGCGAGAGGAAGGTGGCATTATTGCTACATTTTCTAGCCTATGAAGGTCAGAGGATTTTTGAAACTCTTCCTCAACTAGTAGGTGATGGGAGTGGTGATGACTTAAATGAGTTCGAGTTGGCCTTGCTGAAACTTGATAAGCATTTCAACCCCAAAAGGAGCACAATTTTGGAACGATACAATTTCCGCATGCACATACAAGCTAATGGTGAATCTGTTGAGGACTATGTAACTGTGCTGCGATATCTGGCCCTAACTTGTAAGTTTCAAGGAAGCTTTGATGAACACATCCGAGATCAGTTCATGACGCATTGTCGATCGAACAAGATACGGGAGGAACTGTGGCTGAAGGATGAGCCGAATTTAGATGAAGTGTTAGACTTGGCCAAACGTGTGGAGCATTCCCTGGCATGTGTAGCCAAACTCTCCAGAACCGAAGGGGGAGATTCTAAAGAAAATAAGCCGGAGGTATTGAATGTGGGGGAAGGGAAGAACAAAAGGAGAGGAAGAAACAAACAGACAGGTAGGAGAAATCCGGAAGAAAAGAGGAATCAAGAATCTACGCAGAGAAGCGAAAAGAAAGAGGATAAAAAGGACGAGAGATTGTGTTATCGGTGCGCCAGTGCGACACATTTTGCGTCTTCTGTGAAATGTCCGGGGTGGAAGGCCGTATGCACTAAGTGCAAAAGAAGAGGACATTTTGCGACATGCTGCAAGAACTACCAATTTGGTCAAACAGGCCAAAGAAAGGTCCTCTATGTAAATGAAGAAGAAGATCGGAGGTCATCAGAAGACGACGTTGTGATGCCATTGCAAAATGTTATCGTTAATACAGTCAATGTGGTTACTAATGGTGGAAACCCGGATGATTGTGAGCGTCCCTATGCTGTGTTGACAGTGAATGGGTGTAAGGTATCGATGATGGCTGACTCAGGATCGAAGATAACTCTAATGTCCAGAAGTGCATTTGAGTGTGAAATGAAAGGGGTAGTGTCAACATTGTCAGAACCCGACATAAGTCCAGGCGGAAACAACCAAGATATAATCGATTTGTTGGGTTATGTGTGGAGTAGGTTTGAATTTAAGGGACGCAGTTGTGATGGCAAAGTGTATGTTACCAAGAAGGGACAATCCTTGATGGGATGGAGAGAACAAAAGAATGTAGGGATCAGACCTGATCCCAACCACCCAGAGCCGGTATTACAAGTATCCGATGCATCCCCGACTTACAGCAGGAATATGTCAGAGTATGGGAAAGTATTCAATGAGACTTTGGGAAAAGTAAAAGGGTTCCAACACCAGATAATATTGAGAAGAGGCAGTATCCCCATCGTGGCAAAGCTCAGGCCGGTACCTTTTGCTTCACGGGACAGTGTGAAGAAAGAATTACAGAAATTGTTGAAGTCAGGTGTGATCGAGAGAGCCGGAGGGGTAGAATGGGTCTCCCCAGTGGTGATTGTAAAGAAAACGTCAGGGGATATAAGACTATGCGTAGATATGCGCGAGTTAAACAAGTGTGTGTTGGTGGACAGGCACCCTCTGCCCAACATGGGTGAGTTGTTAACCATGGTGGGTGGGGAGAAGTATTTCTCTAAACTGGACATGACGTCAGCCTATCATCAGGTAGAATTGGAGGAGGCATGTAGAAATGTCACGGCGTTTGTGACACATGAAGGTGTGTTCCAATTTAGGAGAATGCCTTTTGGGTTGGTGTCTGCCTCTTCAGTGTTCCAGAAAATCATGGATCATCTGTTGAAAGGAGTGAAGGGCGTGTTCTGTATTCAAGATGATGTGTTGGTGAGTGGTGTGACATTGGAAGAGCATGACAGAAATGTATGTAAGGTATTGAGAATATTTGAGGAGAGAGGTATCACATTGAGAGGAGAGAAGTGTAAATTTGCGGTGACAAAAGTGGATTATCTGGGTCACGAAGTGTCGGGGGATGGAGTTAAGCCCAAGGAAGACATGGTAAATGCTATAAAGAGTATTGAGAAACCAAATAGCAAGAGTGAGCTGCGTTCTTTTCTGGGAATGACGGAATTTTATCAAAAATTCGTGGTAAACTATGATAAGGTACAGGAAATGAGAAAGATTCTGAGAAAAGGTGCTGATTTTGTGTGGAATAGTCAATGTGGTATGGAATTTAATAAGTTAAAGGAAGACATAAATATGGCTCACCCGTTAGGATGTTTTGACACAAGGAAGCCATCTATTATCACGGTGGATGCTGGTGAAGGTGGTCTAGGAGCTGTATTATCTCAGAAGCAAGAAGACGGATCTCAAGAGGTGATAGCTCATGCCTCAAGGGGTCTCAAGGGTGCAGAGTTGAGGTATTCTGTTCTCGAAAAAGAGGCACTGGCATGTTTTTGGGCTGTGGAACGGTTCCGAAATTTTGTGTGGGGGGTAGAGTTTGTGATACGTACGGATCATAAACCCCTAAAAGCTATTTTTGAAAATAAAGGTCTTGACAAGGTTTCCCGGAGAGTGGCAGGTTGGCTCACCAGGATGCAGAGACACTGTTTTAGAATGGAGGTCATACCCGGAAAGGAAAATGTTTGGCAGACAGTTTGTCGAGGGTGAGGGTAGTAGACCCTGAAGTTATGGAAAGTGAGGAAATGGAATTAGTGTTTGTTAACACTGACGGTATTGTATCCAAACAGGAGTGGTTGGATGAGATGAAAAGAGATTATATCATAAATAGAGTAATCCCATATGTTGTATCTGCGGTATGGCCAAATAAGTTGGAATTGGCAGAGGGTGTGAAGCCGTATTGGGAAGTGAAGGATGAATTATCGGTCAATGATGATATTTTGTTCAGATGGGGTAGGGCAGTGGTCCCGATTGGTTTGAGAAAGAAGGTGATAGATCTGGTGCATAGTGGTCACATTGGAGTTACCAAAACCAAGGGAGTGTTAAGAGAAGATTATTGGTGGCTGGGTTTTGATAAGGAGATACAAAATTGTTTGGCTAATTGTCAGTTTTGTGTTAAGAGTGGAAAAGGATTTGTAACCAAGAAACAGACATTGGTGGATGTAGGTCTCCCATCAAGGATATGGAGTGATCTTGCCATGGACATACAAGGTCCCGTGGAGTTAGGTTATGGTCGTGGAAAATACATTGGCCCTCATTACGACCCTGGCGGAGGTCCATGGTGCAATTTGCACCATGGACCATGGCGCAGAGCTGCCAACTCCGCCATGGGGGTTGGCGGACTTACCGCCCCATTCCGACCTTGGCGGGGCGGTAAGTCCCCAACCCCCATTTACCCTTCCCCATTCCCATTTTTGCCCCATAGGGTATAATGGGAGTGGGGAAGGCGTTAATTACGCCACCGTAGAATACGGTGGCGTAATTAACGAGGGGACCCGTAGCGCCATGGATTTTTCCGCCCGGAAAATCCGGGCGTAAAAATCGCCATGGCGCTACGGAAAGTCCTAATCTGGCGGAGAGGTACGCCATGCATTACGCTGGCGTAAACCCCTCTCCGCCAGGGTCGTAATGAGGGCCATTGTTTTGGTTGAAGATTTGTTTTCCAGATGGGTGGATTTTAAAATTGTAAAAGACATCACTGGAGAGAGTATGATAAAAGTGTTGCAGGAAATTTTTGCAAATGAAGGGTTGCCCGAAAGCGTATTGACGGACAACGGTCACCAGTTTATAGGGGGAAGCTTCACCAATTATCTAAGGAAGTGTGGAGTTGGTTACAAAAAGACTTCATTGTATCATCCCGAGTCAAATAGACTGGTTGAAAGGATGAACAGATGTGTGATGGAGAGTATACGTATGGGAGAGGAGTGTGGTTTGGATAAGTTAGCCATGATACAAAACAGGATGTGGGCTTTGAGGATGGCGCCACACTCTACAACCGGTTTGTGCCCATTTGAGCTCATGAGGGGCAGGAAGCCGTATTCCATGGCGTGTCCACCATGGCTTGGTAGGAGTAGGGAGATGGATCTGGTTGTGGATGAAGTGAGAAAGTCATTGGTGAAGAAGAAGTCAAAATGGGTCATGCGTGAAAACTTGAGAAGAGGAAAGAAAGAGTTACGGGTGGAGTGTGGAGATTGGGTCAGGATAAAGAAGGGTTTCATCAAGAAGAGGGGCACTCTCTTTATTCGGATCCTGTCAGAGTTGTGGCAGTCATGTGGCAGTCATGAAGGGGGCTGTACGCGTAGCTGGAGGGCAAGTGTGGAATAAATATAGAATCGCCACTGTGAAAAGAGGTCATGTGTGAGATTGAAGTCGGAGAAAGAGTTAAAGTTAAGTTGTCTGTAGATTATCTTTTAGTTGAAAACAATTTAGTGAAATGATAATTGTGAGTTAAAAAAAAGGGGAAGATGTTTTGTGATGCTATTCTTTAGAGCAGGCAGCCTCCCTGTCTGAAATGTATTTGTAAGGACCACATGATGCATCATCCCTATGTGATGTCATAGAATGTTGATTGCTGCATCTCTTGTATGTGTTCTAATGTTGTCAGTTGGAGAAAAGTTGGTGAAGGGAAAGGAGCCTCTGAGTGCTGGGGGTCTTCTTCCCTCTTGAGAACCTAAAATAAATACTTATATACAACTTACCTGCCTCCCCATGCCTCTTCATAAAAGGTCTCTAGTGTCTGCTGGACCACAGCTTCAAAAACCGCATCCACCTTCTTGGTTTTCCTAATCGCGTCTTCACCTTCAGGTTGCTGGTATAAGAAGTCATTGTTCAGTCTGTGCCTGAAGATGGCTTCGAATTTTGAGGTGGAACTTGGGGCTGGCTAGTCCCTCCTCTTGGGTGGTCCTGCCTTTGGTTGTCACCCCTAACCTTGCCCATGGCGTCGATGAGTTGAGCATATCTGCTTTCACTTGTAAGTTTCTTTTCCTAATTCTGGCTCCCGTTTGCCCTCTGTGGATAACATTCCTGCCCCTATGCAAGTAGCACTGAGCATGCCGGTGAAGCTGGGCCATCATCTATCGGTTCCCCTAAGGGTCACATTAGCTGCCCAGTTACCGGTTTCAGCAGAAGCAAAAGTACTGTGCTTTGAGGATTGAGATCACCTGATTTCTCAGCCCTATCCTTACCTTTTGTGGGGAGTTGAAACGTCTCTTTATCCTACAGTTGAGGGGACTTGTGGGAAGTGGAATTGTCTCTAATTCCTCTCATGTATTCTACAGGTGAGGCTCCTTGTTCCATCCTTATCTCCTGTGGGGAGTGTAAATGGGTTATATTCAGCTCACTTATCCTATGGTTGACACTCCTTGTAACCCTTGTGGGGTGTGGGTGAAAATGGCTATTATTCCTCTCTTGTATCCACTAGTTGAGGCTCCCTGGCCCAGCCTTATCTTTTTAGAGGAGAGGAAATGGCCCGTACTCCTCTGAGGTAGACTATAGTTGAGGCACGCTGGCCCATCCTTATCTCTTCAGGGGAGAGGACATGGCTCTTACTCCACTGAGGTCGACTATAGCTGATGCTCTCTGGCCCATCCTTATCTCTTTAGGGGAGAGGAAATGGCTCATACACCTCTGAGGTAGACTATAGTTGAGGCACTCTGCCCCATCCTTATCTCTTCAGGGGAGAGGACATGGCTCTTACTCCTTGGAGGTAGACTATAGTTGAGACTCTCTGGCCCATCCTTGTCTCTTCAGGCGGGAGGATGGCCCATCCATGTGTCTACAGGGGAGAGGAAATGGCTCTTACTCCTCGGAGGTAGCCTATAGTTGAGGCTCTCTGCCCCATCCTTGTCTCTTCAGGGGGGAGGGAATGGCTCTTACTCCTCGGAGGTAGACTATGGTTGAGGCTCTCTGGCGCATCCTTGTCTCTTCAGGGGAGAGGAAATGGCTCTTACTCCTCGGAGGTAGACTATAGTTGAGGCTCTCTGGCGCATCCTTGTCTCTTCAGGGGAGAGGAAATGGCTCTTACTCCTCGGAGGTAGCCTATAGTTGAGGCTCTCTGCCCCATCCTTGTCTCTTCAGGGGAGAGGAAATGGCTCTTACTCCTCGGAGGTAGCCTATAGTTGAGGCTCTCTGGCCCATCCTTGTCTCTTCAGGGGGGAGGAAATGGCTCTTACTCCTCGGAGGTAGCCTATAGTTGAGGCTCTCTGCCCCATCCTTGTCTCTTCAGGGTAGAGGAAATGGCTCTTACTCCTCGAAGGTAGCCTATAGTTGAGGCTCTCTGCCCCATCCTTGTCTCTTCAGGGGAGAGGAAATGGCTCTTACTCCTCGGAGGTAGCCTATAGTTGAGGCTCTCTGGCGCATCCTTGTCTCTTCAGGGGGGAGGGAATGGCTCTTACTCCTCGGAGGTAGCCTATAGTTGAGGCTCTCTGCTCCATCCTTGTCTCTTCAGGGGGGAGGGAATGGCTCTTACTCCTCGGAGGTAGCCTATAGTTGAGGCTCTCTGCCCCATCCTTGTCTCTTCAGGGGGGAGGGAATGGCTCTTACTCCTCGGAGGTAGCCTATAGTTGAGGCTCTCTGCCCCATCCTTGTCTCTTCAGGGGGGAGGGAATGGCTCTTACTCCTCGGAGGTAGCCTATAGTTGAGGCTTTCTGGCCCATCCTCGTCTCTTCAGGGGGGAGGGAATGGCTCTTACTCCTCGGAGGTAGCCTATAGTTGAGGCTCTCTGGCCCATCCTCGTCTCTTCAGGTGGGAGGAAATGGCTCTTACTCCTCGGAGGTAGCCTATAGTTGAGGCTCTCTGCCCCATCCTCGTCTCTTCAGGGGAGAGGAAATGGCTCTTACTCCTCGGAGGTAGCCTATAGTTGAGGCTCTCTGGCCCATCCTCGTCTCTTCAGGGGGGAGGGAATGGCTCTTACTCCTCGGAGGTAGCCTATAGTTGAGGCTCTCTGCCCCATCCTCGTCTCTTCAGGGGGGAGGGAATGGCTCTTACTCCTCGGAGGTAGCCTATAGTTGAGGCTCTCTGCCCCATCCTCGTCTCTTCAGGGGGGAGGGAATGGCTCTTACTCCTCGGAGGTAGCCTATAGTTGAGGCTCTCTGCCCCATCCTCGTCTCTTCAGGGGGGAGGGAATGGCTCTTACTCCTCGGAGGTAGCCTATAGTTGAGGCTCTCTGGCCCATCCTCGTCTCTTCAAGGGGAGGGAATGGCTCTTACTCCTCGGAGGTAGCCTATAGTTGAGGCTCTCTGGCCCATCCTCGTCTCTTCAGGTGGGAGGAAATGGCTCTTACTCCTCGGAGGTAGCCTATAGTTGAGGCTCTCTGGCCCATCCTCGTCTCTTCAGGGGGGAGGGAATGGCTCTTACTCCTCGGAGGTAGCCTATAGTTGAGGCTCTCTGGCCCATCCTCGTCTCTTCAGGTGGGAGGAAATGGCTCTTACTCCTCGGAGGTAGCCTATAGTTGAGGCTCTCTGCCCCATCCTCGGCTCTTCAGGGGGGAGGGAATGGCTCTTACTCCTCGGAGGTAGCCTATAGTTGAGGCTCTCTGGCCCATCCTCGTCTCTTCAGGTGGGAGGAAATGGCTCTTACTCCTCGGAGGTAGCCTATAGTTGAGGCTCTCTGCCCCATCCTCGTCTCTTCAGGGGGGAGGGAATGACTCTTACTCCTCGGAGGTAGCCTATAGTTGATGTTCTCTGCCCCATCCTCGTCTCTTCAGGGGAGAGGGAATGGCTCTTACTCCTCGGAGGTAGCCTATAGTTGAGGCTCTCTGCCCCATCCTCGTCTCTTCAGGGGAGAGGGAATGGCTCTTACTCCTCGGAGGTAGCCTATAGTTGAGGCTCTCTGCCCCATCCTCGTCTCTTCAGGGGAGAGGGAATGGCTCTTACTCCTCGGAGGTAGCCTATAGTTGAGGCTCTCTGCCCCATCCTCGTCTCTTCAGGGGGGAGGGAATGGCTCTTACACTTCTGAGGTAGCCTATAGTTGAGGCTCTCTGCCCCATCCTTGTCTCTTCAGGGGGGAGGGAATGGCTCTTACTCCTCGGAGGTAGCCTATAGTTGAGGCTCTCTGGCCCATCCTCGTCTCTTCAGGGGGGAGGGAATGGCTGTTACTCCTCGGAGGTAGCCTATAGTTGAGGCTCTCTGCCCCATCCTCGTCTCTTCAGGGGGGAGGGAATGGCTCTTACTCCTCGGAGGTAGCCTATAGTTGAGGCTCTCTGCCCCATCCTTGTCTCTTCAGGGGAGAGGATGGCCCATCCATGTGTCTACAGGGGAGAGGAAATGGCTCTTACTCCTCGGAGGTAGCCTATAGTTGAGGCTCTCTAACCCATCCTTGTCTCTTCAGGGGAGAGGAAATGGCTCTTACTCCTCGGAGGTAGCCTATAGTTGAGGCTCTCTGGCCCATCCTTGTCTCTTCAGGGGGGAGGGAATGGCTCTTACTCCTCGGAGGTAGCCTATAGTTGAGGCTCTCTGGCCCATCCTTGTCTCTTCAGGGGGGAGGGAATGGCTCTTACTCCTCGGAGGTAGCCTATAGTTGAGGCTCTCTGGCCCATCCTTGTCTCTTCAGGGGGGAGGAAATGGCTCTTACTCCTCGGAGGTAGCCTATAGTTGAGGCTCTCTGGCCCATCCTTGTCTCTTCAGGGGAGAGGAAATGGCTCTTACTCCTCGGAGGTAGCCTATAGTTGAGGCTCTCTGGCGCATCCTTGTCTCTTCAGGGGGGAGGGAATGGCTCTTACTCCTCGGAGGTAGCCTATAGTTGAGGCACTCTGGCCCATCCTTATCTCTTCAGGGGAGAGGGAATGGCTCTTACTCCTCGGAGGTAGCCTATAGTTGAGGCTCTCTGCCCCATCCTTTAGCCTTTGTTCTTATATTCTTTATTTGCATATGATTCTAAAAGAATCTTTACAAAGAAAAGGTCATTGTATCACTTTTTTTTAACATAGCGTTTATTAATTTAATAAACAACACGTGATTAATACTTGATTAAAATACAGTAGACAATGTGTAGCTGCAACAGTGGGTGCGAGTGCAGGTTCAACTCTAACTACAGCTATCAGAGCAATCTGTTAGCAGGTGCTGCCTTGGCACAGCTGGGGGAGAGTAAACGAACATTTTATGCAGAAAACGCAATTCATGAACGATGTTATTGTCTGGTTCTCAGGTGCGAAACTCTGAAGTTACACAAAAGCGAGGCTGATTCTCCGGATATTCAAAATGATCTGTACATCTTCCAGCTTCAGTACAACAGCATGATGGCAAATGTGATGACACTGAAAGGTAAGGGCATTGCGCATTGCACGGCCTGGGCATGTGAGTGTCATGTATGTTCCAGGCATGATAAATAAGAATCACCAGTAGCACTGTCCCTCTTCACATTCTCTCCTAAGCTGCTCTTCCCAAAATGCGTGCACATTCTCCTGCAACAAATTCCGGACTTAATCCAAGGTGCGCTCCGAAGGTCAGTCACTTTCCTCCATTTATAATGACATGAACCTATGGCCGTAGTTTGCACACAGAGTAATGAGGTTCCACCGTGTGGCTTCCCGTGTGAGTCCCTGGCAGGAGGGCTGTCATTGTGGGCTATGGGGGCCCACCACGCTGGCGTCTAGGGAGGTCTAGTCGCCTCACTCTTTCTCGGGTACCCTGCTCCTATGGGAGGCTTAGTGCCTTGGGTTTGGTCCCTCATTTTAGGCGCTTATAATGATTTCCTGCTTTTAATTTGATCAGCGGCCCTCAGAGACTCAGCCCCAGTTGTAGGTCACTTTACAGGAAAAGGCATGACCTGGGTCCAGGGCCTGGGTTAGGCCCACGTGCATCTGTGTCATAGGAGCCAAGTACATTCCGTACTTTTGGGCTTATTTCTTTGCAAGCATGTCATCCTAGATGCAATGCGTCCTAAGTTCAACATGGGAAAAACCTTATATTACATCATGTATTTAGCAAACCATGTACATGAACATTTTCATAAAACTCCATGAAACAGCGATTGTCTTTGTTAATAAACATAGAAACGTTTCCAATTCTAGTGATTCAATGAACATCGATCTCCGTTCTTCCTCCATATCTCTCACTGAAAATAGAAGATCATTTTTCCCACAGGGAAGGCACTAATCACATCCCAACAGACAATATCATATTTCTTAACCCCCTTTAACTGCACAAGAATTCCATTTAGATGCAGAGGATGTCGTCATATGGATAAGAGCACCACTTCCATACCCACCCTTTGATTATTTCCAAGTCTTTTTGAAATCTTGGGACTTGGCTGGGGGAATCCTGGGCTTAGATGCCAGAAGGTATTTGCCCAAGAATGTCAACATTGCCCTAAAATGCCCAAAGCTTTTTTTCAGAGGACCAGGGACTCTAGAGTTAGTTCTCACCCGTTAATTATCGAGAACGTTGCCCAAAGGTATACTGCTCAGTCAGCAGCCACAGAGGGAATGGATAGCAGGAAAATTGACTTAGATGCAGTTGAGGGACTAGGGCCCTTGAAGCTGGGTATTGAGGAGATGGGATTGCCAGATATATTGAAGACCCAGACTAGCTAATGTATATTAGAGACTTCCAAATATTGATTTTCCAAGAAACAAGGGCTCTCACAACCCCTTTTATACAGGACTATCAATTGTATGCTATCATGGCCAAAAAGGGCCCAAAAGGCAGACCTGGATCGAGAACTCCCTGGATTGGGTAATGAAAGTGAATGGTACTTGATCACCAGATCTGCAACACCTTCTCAATAGTACGAATAGTGGGGAGAGTCGTCACTATACAACATCTACAACAGACCTTTCAGGACTGATGGCTTGGATATAGTGAAATGTCTTCAGAGGTTGGAAGACGACTGCTCCAAGCTAAGGCAGAAAGAGGCAACTTTATTGGTTATAGGCGACCTGAATTTACAGTTTGAGCCTCTGAAGCAATTAGAAGGGATATGGGAGGAACAAGATCAGGCCTGGGATCTTCCAGACCTCAAGGCTGCTGCCCCAACTAGATCACATCCTGATGCTGTGCAAACAGCCTTGATCCTGCATGATCTCAACCAGAGGGTTTGTAACGGTAGGTTTTTTTAATGACCAACTTGAAAAATATACATTTAATGGCCCCAACAGTCAATCTTTGATCGATTATGTACTCATAACAGGTAAAGATTGGCCAAAGATTCAGAACTTTGAAGTAAAGAGTAAAGTGGGTAGTGGCCATAGTCAATTGGACTTAAAACTCTCCATGTGTTACTCACCACACCAAGATTCGGAGGACTGAAGTGGTGGAACTCTCAGATCAACCAGTCTCGACCTCAGCTACCCTGATTAATAAGTTGGTTGGAATAGCAGAGCAGATACAGAGCCTAAAAGAACAATGCAAAGGACAATAAGGAACTAACTACTGAGTTAACGAATCCCCTTGAACCTGTAGGGAATGCACAACTGACCTGGAAGGAGATGGTTGAGGAGCCAAGAGGGAAATCCAGTTCCAAGGACACAACGACAGGAGAAAATAATAAACAGGAAGGTTAATTAGGGAGGAAACACCCGAACGGCACGAGGGACGCACTAGATACGGGTTGGTGCAGGTAACTGGAAAGCGTCCTGAACTGCACTTGCAATGTAAAAATACAAATCCAGCACAATGTCCAAGGAGGGTAATTTCTTCACAGCGGGAGTAGACAGTCTTTATCCAAGAAGCAAATCACAGGAAGTTATGACAATGAAAATACACTTACTGAAAGCAACTAGTGTCAAACGATGATTGTTTTAATGTTTTCTTCACAGCGGGAGTAGACAGTCTTTATCCAAGAAGCAAATCACAGGAAGTTATGACAATGAAAATACACTTACTGAAAGCAACTAGTGTCAGACGATGATTGTTTTAATGTAGCCCTTGTGGAAGGAACCAAAAAGCTGCAAAGCATAGGAAAATGACTTTTAACAGCCGTCGGCAATCCAGGAAACGTTTTGAGTCGTAACAGCATGTAGAACCAAAATCAGCTGGGCAATCCGTGAACAGTCCAAAGTGGAAGGCAAGGTCGAAAACCAGGAATTCTAAGCTGGAAGGTTTGAAGAAGGAATTAGCTCGAGGGCTAAACACGTAAGAGTACGTGTAGACTACAATTAGCAGCACCGAGCCCCGAGCAGAACCGGATTAAGAAGGCAAAGGGCGGGGCATCGGTGTACGCGTAGTGCGTAGTGCGTAATGCGCGTGTCAGCTGACGTGGTTGATACTGATACCGACGTCCATACAGTCTCCATGGAAACCGATAACGCTGCCACAGCGATGTCTTTCCCCGGACGGTGTAAGCCGGTGTAACTGCCGAGGGAGGCTGGCGAGAACCGAGCGGTCGGAGCGTAACAGCACCCGCCCCCAAAGATGCCGGCAACTCCCGGGAGGCATGGAATTCTCTAAGGAGATCAGGACAATGCAAATTATCAAGGGGTTCCCAAGTCCGATCCTCGGGACCAAAACCTTTCCAGTCAAAGACAGGATGGATACGCCATGACTTTGGCAAAGCCAACTTCATAGTGACAGGATTGATCATAGAGATGATAGGAAAAGGACCCACGAATCTTGGCAACAAAGATCTTTTACCTGCCATTCGCAGGTTCCGTGAAGACAACCAGACCTTCATACTGGTCAACTTCATACCGACACGATAGTCAGGGCCAGGCACACAGCGAGCATCCGCAGTCCTTTCTTACCTCCACCACTAAGGCAGCCTTTGTCTTATCCCATTTAGGGGGTACGGCAGCAGCATGGGCTAATCCATTGCTTGAATCCAACAGCCATATATTATATAATTGTGACGCTCTTCTTTCAATGATGAGCAAGGTGTTTAACACCACCCAAGCCACAGATCTTGAGCTCCTTAAACATAGACAGGGGAACAACTCTCTATTGGTTTATTTAGCAAAATTCAATCAATTGGCCAACGGAGACGGACTGGCCAGAAGAGAAAAAAGCTGCTGTATTTTTATCAGGGCCTTTCTGAGGAACTGAAACACATACTATCCGCGGTTCCTGTGGTTCCTACCGCTTTTTCTGAGCTCCTCGACTTAGTCCCCCAAATAGACGCTCGAAAGGCTGCTAATTCTGTTACTCACAACACCATGATTCGGAGGACTGAAGTGGTGGTACTCTCAGATCAACCAGTCTCGACCTCAGCTGCCCTGATTGATAAGTTGGTTGGAATAGCAGAGCAGATAGATACAGAGCCTAAAAGAACAATGCAAAGGACAATAAGGAACTAACTACTGAGTTAACGAATCCCCTTAAACGCCTAGGGAATGTACAACTGACCTGGAAGGAGATAGTTGAGGAGCCAAAAGGGAAATCCAGTTCTAAGGACACAACGACAGGAGAAAATAATAAACAGGAAGGTTAGTTAGGGAGCAAACACCCGAACGGCACGAGGGACGCACTAGATACGGGTTGGTGCAGGTAACTGGAAAGCGTCCTGAACTGCACTTGCAATGTAAAAATACAAATCCAGCACAATGTCCCAGGAGGGTAATTTCTTCACAGCGGGAGTAGACAGTCTTTATCCAAGAAGCAAATCACAGGAAGTTATGACAATGAAAATACACTTACTGAAAGCAACTAGTGTCAGACGATGATTGTTTTAATGTTTTCTTCACAGCGGGAGTAGACAGTCTTTATCCAAAAAGCAAATCATAGGAAGTTATGACAATGAAAATACACTTACTGAAAGCAACTAGTGTAAGACGATGATTGGTTTAATGTAGCCCTTGTGGAAGGAACCAAAAAGCTACAAAGCATAGGAAAACGACTTCTAACAGCCGTCGGCAATCCAGGAAACGTTCAGGTAACAGCATGTAGAACCAAAATCAGCTGGGCAATCCGTGAACAGTCCAAAGTGGAAAGCAAGGTCGAAAACCAGGAATTCTAAGCTGGAAGGTTTGAAGAAGGAATTAGCTCGAGGGCTAAACACGTAAGAGTACGTGTAGACTACAATTAGCAGCACCGAGCCCCGAACGGACCCGGATTAAGAAGGCAAAGGGCGGGGCATCGGTGTACGCGTAGTGCGTAATGCGCGTGTCAGCTGACGCGGTCGATACTGATACCGACATCCATACAGTCTCCATGGAAACCGATAACGCTGCCACAGCGATGTCTTTCCCCGGACGGTGTAAGCCGGTGTAACTGCCGAGGGAGGCTGGCGAGAACCGAGCTGTCAGAGCGTAACACCATGGCTGTTTATCAACGATCTAGAGGGTTTTTGGAAGAAAGAGCCCAGGGGATTGCTGTCACTGGTAACGCTCAGAAAGGTAGTAAGATAGAAGAAACTGATTCCTCCTCCAAATGAAACAAGTAGAGTCGCCTGGCATGAACCATGCCACCAGGTAAGTGAAGGACAACCTCCCACAACCGGACACTCCCCTCCCATGGCAAGCCCTTCATACACATCTTTAGACATTTCTCCCCAGACATTGGGAATCCCCTGTCTCTCTGGGCCTCACCCACCCACAACTCCACCCCTTTCTGTATATCACCCCCCCCCCAGCCTAGGTACTCTGTAAACCCTTAAGAGTTCTCCATGAGCCACTACAGCCCATCAAAGATTCTTGACCCAGGTTGCGACCACCTTCTTAAACTTTCCAGGTACCAGCCACCTTCTCTGCCCTCCGAGAAGGCTTTAAGAACATTCTCCTGCTTGGCCTTGTGATGCAGTTCATCTCTGGCTTGGTGTCCCCCAAAGCTCTTCCAAAACCTGCACAGCTTCATCTGTATCAGACACAGAGAAAAAGGTGCCTGCGAGGTTTGAAAGACAGGGCGAATGGGTATCCCAAGCAGTATCTGCAGTCCCTTTCCTCAAGCCAAATAAATAGTCAAAGGATTGCACTGTCTTCTTCACTCCAGATTTCAGTATGAAAGATCTTGGAAGTCTCAGACCTCTGAACCTTCGATCGTCACCCTGCCAAATTTAGATTTTTCCAGGACTTCCATCCTATCTGTATAATAAAGGCATTTCACTATCATGGATCTAGGTCCTCCTGCCAGCCCTCCCCCTAATGCATTCAGTGCACCCGGATCCCTTCCTGTCGCTCTTCTCCAAACAGTGTCTGGCAGACCAGCTTCACTTTGTACTCAAGGTCCATGGATGATTCTCTTTTCGACATGGGGAGGTCGAGCAGACAGATGTTGTTACACCATTCCCTGTTCTTCAAATCTTCCAGTTTCAAGTAGGTTTCCTTATTCCTCCTCTCCAGTTCTATAATTTTCCCCAGAAGACTTATCTCCAATACATGCACTGACACATGATTTTTCTCTAGGGACTTCACATGCTCCCTGTCTTTATCCACTCTTTCCTTTAATTCCTTCATAGAGGCTTGTAAATCTGTCTTTTTTGCATTTATTTCCTGGAGAATATTCAGTACATCGTCCTTCGAGGCCATTTCCATCCCGTGCAACCAGGTAGACTACCTGCAGATTTATGGGTCAGCTGAACCTGAGCCCACTCAGGCCTATTCTTGGTCTCCATGCTCTCAGGCTTGTCGGCATGCACTCCCGCTCCAACTCACCAAACCTTGACACTGCGGGGCAACTGGCCACCTCCCCAACCTGCTTCTGGTATGCATCAGGGCCAAAGATCATGACAGTTCTACAGCGCTACAGCAAGCCCACCCGAAGGGCCTTCACTTTTACTCCAGGTGGCGCTCACACACAGGGCACCCACCATCCCACAGCATCCATCCACAATGTCTGCCACCTCCAACGCCCTCCTGGTTCACTACAAACTGTGCCCCCTGTGCTGCAGGGTATGCAGTGTAGCCAGCGCTGCGTAGAGGGCACACTACAGCTAGAAAAGTGTGCACGTGTAACCAGAGGGACAAGGGGGACAGAGGGGCAGAACAGATGCTGCCACTGGCAGCATGGGGAAACACCAAGTCTCTTCACCCCCCTTGGTTGGTTCGCACCAGGGTGCCAAGGCACATTAACAAGCGCCGCACCTGCATGCCCTGAGAAAAGCAGGAAGTCCAGGTGACCAACAATATGTCACTGCAAGGTGCCGATGGCCATCAGCACCAGCCGGCTGGGGGCACGTCAAAGCCCCCACAAACATATGCAAAGCACAGGGCGAATCTAGGAGGATATAAAGAGGCACTGGGCATAGAGAAACCAGTTCCTTTGTACTCCGTACGCAGCACCACAAGTATTCTACGCACGCAGAAAACGTTTCTTTTTAGAACATTGCCCTACTCTTGGAATCGTAATCGAGATTGTGAGCTTCGCCTTGCTCTGGTCGGGAATTGAACATTGGGCGTACAAGCATTGCCCTGCTCTTGGAGAGAGACTGTGTGTTTTACTGTGCGCGTTCGGGAGGTTTTGATTTATTTCAGCGAAATAGCCTGCCCTACTTGTGGAGCTAAACGGGAGCTTCACCATGCTCAGGTTGAGAAGAGTTACGGCGCAGCATCGCCCTGTGCGCAGAGGTCGAGGCAGCGCAGCCAGCAGCTGCAACGGTTACCTTAAGTCTCTGCGGGAGCGTAATATCTTTTCAGCTGAGGACCGGTTGTCTGGGCATTAATTCTGTGGAAACAACAATTATTAAAAAAAACACTATTGTAACCCCATTCACAAACTGTGATACAGTGTACCTTGAAATAACCCTCCCTTCTCACCTGTGCTTTTGTTTTATGGAGCTCTCCATCCTGTATTCTACAGGGGCGCGTTGGGTAAGTGACTTATTCTGAGGGGGCAATGGTGTCGAAGATTTTTATCTGAATAATGTCCAAAACTTCATCTAAGGTATCGTGGGCAAGTCTCTTGGTTAAAATAATAATTATATACAGTTCATCAGATAAGGAATGGTCCCTACGTTGGAGGAATCACTCTTGCTAGAATTTCTTTTAATTTTTTGCAGGTTCGTGGTTCGCTAACAAAGGCTGAGGCTGTGGTATGGCTGCAGCTGTACTCGTTTTAAGGAAACATTAATTTACGTCAGTTCGTCAAAAAAACAGAGTAATAGCTGCCTTCAGAAACAAGTGCGGTAAGAAATAAGCAAAGAAAAGCCGTGCTGAGACCTCAGGTAAACCCATACGTAACTCCTTCTTTCTTTTCTTTTACAAGTTCATTCATTCATTTTCTTTTACAAGAACATTGCTGTTTGGACCTGTTCGGACCAGAAGGATCCAGGGTCCAACCCCCTGCTAAGACAGCAGGTAAGCATGCACCAACATGTGTTTACACCCTCTGTCCCAACACGCCATCCCCACCCTCTCTGGTCCCCCCGTGTTGTTCCCTTGTGCACCCCCCCCTTCCTGCACACAGGAGTCTGTCCTGATACATTCTGCTTTCACCATCACCGTCTTGTGGCCAATGCTGGATTTTACTTTTATGGACTTCATTGATTCACGGTGCGTCACTCTTTCTCAACTCTCATGCTGGACTTCCTTTGCATCTTGTACTCATGGTGGCCCTGAATCATGCTGTTCCATCTTCATCTTGTATCCTGGCTTGCAACATTATGTGTTACTACTGACTTCTGCAATTGTATTCGCTCTCCTCTCTTGCTTCTCCATTCTTTTTGACTGCTTACTCTCTGTTCTCTCCTCCCCTCTCCCTTTTCCTATCTTCTCCCCTCCTCACCTTACTTTCTTCTATGCAATTACTCTATCAGAATTGTCCCTGGACCTACTATGATAGCAACCTCATCTGCCGCTCCCCTATCCCCTTACTGTTGCCACCCCTCCATGGGCGAAACATGTTTGGGGATGCTTGTGGTCTCGTGCAGAAGGGATGTGGCCTAGCAGTTCGGGCTGGACTGCCTCTTTTGGGGTGGGGCCAAGCCTGATTTGCATATGGTCTTTCCCTTCTGTAATGGCTTGGCAGGCGAAGAACGGTGGTCTGGAGGGTTGCCCAGAGCATTGCCAGTGGTTAAGATTAATTCTAAACCTTCCAGCCATCACCTCTTTGTTTTTGCTATGCCACCTCTCCCTGTAGCACTATCTGAAACGTCAGGCCTAGTACGATAGTCACTTGTTTTGTTCCTCCCCTCCCTTTCTGCACCCCTCTCCCTCACCTTTTGTTTTCCTCCGGCTCTACCAGAAATGTCGTCAGGCCTAGTCGGGTAGTCGCCTATCTGTTTCCATTTCCTTCCCACTCTCCCCCTCCCTTCCTTATCTATGTCTTAGCACTTGCACTATCTGAAATGTCGTCAGGCCGAGTACGATAGTTAATTTCACATCCTTACTGTTCATGGCCTGTAAGAATGTTGTCGTATTTTCGCTTGTTCCCTTCCTTGCCTTGAAGCGCTTTGAAACACATTGTGTATAGGCACTATATAAATAAACTATCATATCATATCATATCATTCATTAAATACCTTTGTTTTGCAGGTCTTCGGAGAAACTGTGGAAGAAAATATCTTCGGACGATGCAGGACTGGTGAGGAAAACTTTAGGATGAAAACACTGCGACCGCGGACGAAAGCTGCTGAGAGAAGAAATGCTGCGACGGACCTTCTGACAGAAGTTACAGAGACTTTGAATATTACTGCGGACTGAGGAAAATACTTGGAAAACTTTGGTTCGGTAAGTCTTTAAAATATTACTGCTATTCTGTTGATTTTTCTGTGGAATTAATATCTTTGACTTGTTTTCTTCTGTTGACAGGTTCTGTCAGGAGATCGCTGGAAGCGTTACCCTCTGTCAGCGGAGAAGACGTGAAGCGAGAGCTTCGCGGAGGCGGGGCTTAAGTAGCTCCCTCTGCTACTAGTGTAGAATGCACTGTGAGTTGTCTATGGGATTAGCGGCACTCATGTTGAGGGTAGGGAAGGTAATGTAAGTGTAATGAGCCTGTGGGTTCAATGCTAAGAGTGAGGTAAATTCCTCTTGCGCCAAGCCTGAAGCAACAGTTGACCCACTGATGGATATAAAGTTCCTTGCCTCCCAAGTATTTCTGAATGGGATCTGTATTCCTGTGCTGGGATCATGACAGCAGCGAGCAAACAGGAAAAGCAAGGAGCGCATGGACAACAGATGGGTGAAGATAAAAGAAACAGCCTGCTTTCGTTTACGGGAGACTTACCATTGGGAAGGCTCAGGAGGAACAGCGGAGGAGCAGCAAACTCAGAGGGGGCGGAGACTCAGGTGCGAGCGTTCACTCAGAGCAAGGCCAAGAAGAGAGACCAGCCCCGGTTGCCAAGGCAATAGAGAAAAAGCAAAGCAGGCCCCTCAAGCGCAAATTTCAGTGGTCATAACCCTGCAGTTGTTGGATAAAGAAATATTAAACAGGTTTAAGAGATCACTAGCTTGGAATATCGAGCAAGTGGGCAAAGAAACAATTTGGAAGATAGGTTGCAGAGAAGTTTGCTCATTACTCGAAGCCCAACAAAAAGGGTACAATGTTTTTAGGGATTGCAAAAAGATTTAAGAGAAAATAATGACAAGAAAATCACAGGTTGAACAAAATTCGGACAATTGGTTAAGTGCTTTTTGTATAATGGCGACAGTGATTTTAGAAAAGTCCCCGAATTAAAGGGGGAAGTTATTCGCATATGTAGACAAAATTCGGGAAGTAAAGGCAGTTTTTGGGGGGAAGCATGCCTCACTTATGACGAGCAATTTAGGAAGGCCATTGCGGTACACTCAGAAATCGAGTGGGATTAAGTACAGAATAGCTTTTAGATACAGGAGGTGCTGAAGACAAAAACACTGTGTTGCGGGGAGAAGAGTGCAGTGCACGCTAAAACCACCCAGATAAGCAACAATAACAGCGCAGAGTCAGAGAGTTAGACCAAGAGCGAACAGCCCTTTCGGAAAAAACAGCCATGGGTGGCTAGGTCAAATACCCACAGCCAGAATGCAAACAAGCCACAAAATACCAACCCAAACAACATTACATGTTGGAAATTCGAGAAGGGGTATTGCCCCTAGGGCAGGGAGTGCAGATATAAACATGCTTGTACAAAATGGGGGGGAGCACAGCAGTAGCGGGTGCACCAGATTACCTAATAAATTCCCCAGAAAAGAGGAGCAATGAGGCTCCATGCCTCAAAGACAAACTAACACCAGGGAGAACACTCATTAGAGTCAAGGATTGTATGCCCTTATTAACGGCATACCCGGACAAAGAAATAAGTCAGGATATAAAACATGGTTTTCTGGAAGGGTTTAACAACCCGTTCCAGGGCACATGGTCCAAAAGGATCCCAAAGAGTCTGAGATCTGCAACAGAAAACCCAGCTGTAATAAAGAATAACATTCAGAAAGAATTAGATTTAGGCAGAATTGGAGGGCCTTGGAAAGAAATGCCTTTCATGGGATACATCTGCTCACCGCTGGGCCTGGTACACAAAAAAGACCCTGGCCAGTTTAGAATGATGCATCATTTGTCTACCCTCAGGGCCATTCAGTGAATGATGGGATACCGGAGACAGAAACAGCAGTGACGTACACGCACTTCCAGGAGGCACTTAGATGGGTCAAAAAATGTGGCAAAGGGGCTTTGATGGCCAAGCTTGACATCGAGTCAGCTTTTAGATTACTACCAGTTCCCCAACTCTCAACCCTGGTTAGGTTTCACATTTGAAAATGCATTTTATGTGAACAAATGCCTGCCAATGGGCTGTGCGAAATCATGCACATTATTTGAGCAATTCGGCTCAATATTACAATGGGCATTTTTGATAAAACAACCAGAAGTGAAGGTAGTGCACTAGTTAGATGATTCTCTGCTGATAGGGCAATCAGGTACAGGGGAATGTCAGGACGCACTTGCAGAATTGATGAAAATGGCAGCACAGTGGGGCATACCGCTGGCAAAAGAAAAAACTTCCAAACCAGCAACAAACATAACTTTCCTGCGCACAGAAATAGATTCAGAGGCAGGGATGTGTAGGATCCCATCTAGGAAAGTAGAAGAGTTGTTGGGTAAAATCAGGGCTCTAAGGGGTAAAGGACAAGGGCACAGTTAGAGAAATACAGTCATTGGCAGGGAGGCTCAATTTTGCAGCCAGAGTGATCCCAGCGGATGACATTGGCGTGGCAAATGAAGACCTCGTAGGTCTCCTTCTCCTGTTTGGCATCTGCACGGTGAATAAATCGCCGGAACGCAGCCTCAATACGGGCACCATCCTCATAGCACTGCACTGCACTGCATCTGCATCTGTTTTCAAGGAGTTTGGAACAAGGTGCAAAGACTGCAAGAAACCCCACTTACACATAAGGTTGGGGGAAGAGGTTAAGACAGATTTGGTGATGTGGGAAGAATTTCTTGCAAATTTCAACAGAGCAACAATATGGCGCATGCCATTGAACACAGTCGATAGGAGGGTACTATTATGTTATGTTATGTTATTTGGCATTTATATAGCACTCTACATATCATTGGTATGACCTCAAAGCGCTGGTAGGTTGAACGCCCTCAGGGAACGTAGTCCAGGTCAGTTGAGAAAGTAGGGTGTCGTAGAGTGTTTGGGTGCACCAGTTATGTGTGCTGCTGTTGTAATTGCCTGATGGTAGCTGCATCCTAGCATTAGGAGTGGTGGCATTGATAGCGCTTGAATGTGTGCAGTCTGGCCGCTGGACACCAAGACCGGGTTCTGGCTGCGTTAAGCCTGTAGGACGCTTATGTGTGCAGCTAGGCCGGTTTGTCATGGGGTATAGCTGCGTTTTATTAGAATGATTGGGTGTTCATGGGATAATGTTCGGATGTGAGCAGCTAGGCCGAATTGATGGAGGGGTGTAGCTGCACTCTAATTGTGTTATGGTGTAGAGTAGAGAGTAAGCCTAGTGATATGGGAGGTCAGTGTTTGCGTTCAGGCATGCGGTTGCTCATAGCGAATTAATGCGTGTATTCAGTGATGACATTGTTCGGGATCTCATTGAGCATTGGTCATTGGGTTGCTAGGGTTCAATCGTATCAGATGGTCATGGCTGGTATTACAAAAAGAGCCACGTTTTTAGAACTTTGCGGAACGACATATAGTCTTGGGTGTGTCGAGTATGAGATGGAAGCAAGTCCCACAGAGTTGGGGCCCAGGTTGAGAAGGCCAATCCTCCGATCCTGACAGAGTTAGAGGTTGAAATCACTAGAAGGAGGGCAGTGCTTGATCTTAGGGAGCGGGATGGGAGGTATGGTTTTATTTTTTCTCGTAGGTATAATGGGCCAGACTTGTGCACTGCTCGGTGTGTGATGCATAGGGTCTTGAAGGTGGCCCTTCGTCCGACTGGGAGCCTGTGGAGGGTTGGCTGAGCTGGTGAGATGTGGTCTCTTTGGCCCAGGGCAAGGAGCAGTTTTGCAGCAGTGTTTTGTTGAGTTGGTATGCAGGGCTCCTATGTATAGAGAGTTGGCATAGTCCAGTCTCGACATCACAAGAGACATGACCGCAGCAAGTCTGTTCAGGTAGGAGAGGTAGGGAAAAATGCGTCTGAGAAGTTTGAGGTGGTAGTGACAGCATTTCGATACATTGTTGATCTTGCGGGAGAGGGTCAGGACCGAGTCCATAGTGTAGCCTAGGTTTTTCCCTGTAACAGGGGGGGGGGGGTGGGCTGAGGGACGGCAGCCATGGGAGTGGATGTGGTAGAAGGACGGTATTGCCGCACACCATGATTTCAGTTTTAGTAGTGTTCAAAAGGAGGTGGTTTATTGTCATCCATCGATCAATATCACAGAGACAAGCTTCATGGTTGGGAAAGGGTTGGGGCCTGACTTGGGAATCCTTAGGATAATTTGGGTATCCGTAGCGTAGTTGTAACAGGAGATGTTGTGCATGGGGATGAATCCTGGTAGAGTGGTCATATAGAGGTTGAACAGGAGAGCAGACAGGCATGCGCCTTGGGGTAGTCCACTGTTCACCGAGCAAGCAGTTGAGACATAAGGGGAGAGGAGGGTTATTTGTTTCTTGTTGCTGAGGAAGGAAACAATCAATTTGAGAGCAGTGCCATGGATTCATAGGGAGTGAAGTTGGTCAAGGAGGATTGAATTGTTAACCGTGTCAAAGAATGCCGAGAGATCAAGGAGAATCAATGCTGCGCAGCCTTCAGAGTCTGCAGTGACCTTGAGATCATCCCAGTTCGATATCAGAGTAGTTTTAATTCCATGTTGTGGTCTGAAGCCTGATTGTGTGGGGTCGAGGAGGCAATTGGATTCGACAAAGGAGTTGAGCTGGGAGTACGCAGTCCAGTCAATGAGTTTTGTGGGAAATCTGGTGTTGGAGATCAGTCTGTAATTCTTCGGGTCAAGCGGGTCAGGGGATGCCTTTTTTAGAAGTGGCTTGACATGCACTATTTTGAAGGCATCAGGGAAGATGCCAGAGGTGAGGGATTCATTTAGAATGGCTTTTATATGTTCTCCTTCGCAGGTAGATGAGAATATTTCTTTCAGGACGGAGGCTGGGCAGGTGTCGAGGGGTGACCCAGAGGGTTTGCTGGCTGATAGTAGGTCGAGAACTTGTCTCTGGAGATGGATTTGAAGGAGTCAAAGGTAGGGAAATTGGGCGTTGAGGCAATGGGATTAGGGCGGTCGGTGATGGGGGCGTGGAGAGGATGGACAGTTTGGAGATGTCGTCCTGTCAAGAGTGGTGTTGTAGTAGTGTAGGGAGAGGGAGTCGCAGAGTGATTGTGTGGTGGTGGATTGGGTAGAGGAGCAAGTGGGTTTGACAAATTCTGATATGATCATGTGGAGTTCTTTGCTGAGGTTGCCAGAGTTTATAATTCATTCATTGTATTAGGCTTTTTTGGCCTTTCGGATTTCAGCTTTGTAGTTACGGTGGTGCAGGGCGAACATGGATCTGCTGATAACGGTTTTAGATGCTCGCCATTTGCGTTCAAGAGAGTTATTTTGTTTTTTGGCATTCCTCAGGAGGGGCATGAACCATTTGGGGGATGGTCCACTGCATGAGGAAACGGGGCGCAATAGGGTGAGCGGGATTAGTGAGACATTAAGCCAGGAGTCGAAGAAGTTGATGGTCAAGGCTCTATCAGGGGGAGTATTGCAGGTGGGAGAAGAAGCAGGGCTTCAGCTAGGTCGGGAAGGATCTTGATTTTGTTACAGCATTTGAGATCCGGGCCAGGTGGTACAGGGGAATTGTAGGAGGAGTGGCAGGTGTGGGGATAGAGAAAGGGATGGCATAGTGGTCAGTCCAGATGAGTGGTTTGGGATGGGATGAATAGACCAGGTCATGGGAGCTGAAAATTACATCAAGGGTGTGCCCACCTGAGTGGGTTGGACCAGTCATATGATGGGAGAGGTTGAGCGCATCAAGACTGTCAACCAGCAGATGAGTTTTGGGGTTGTTGGGGATATCAAACCAGATATTAAAGTCTCCTAGGAGTGAAAGGGATGGGTGATTTACTTGAATGGTAGCTATGGAATCACAGAGGTTGTTGGCAAAGTGCCTGTCGTATCAAGGGGGTCTGTAGATGAGGAGGTAGCTGTAGGTGAAGGTCAGAGGTAGAGATAGTTTTACTAGAAGGAATTCACAGGAGGCAGTGCATGTCTGGGATTCGATGAGAGAGACGGAGAAATGGCGATTGAAAAGGACTGCCACTCTGCCACCTCTGGAGGGTCTATTGTGGGCAATGAGCGAGTAGCCTGGGGGGAAAGGCTTTGTGTACTACAGGGGTAAAGTTGTCAGAGAACCAGGTTTTGGTAATAAAAATGAGATCAGGGTTGTCAGAGGATAGGAGGTCAAAATTCTGTGTCTGTTTCTTGCGACCGAGTAGGCATCAAAGAGGATGCAAGTGACTTTGTGAGGGGATGTGGATTTTGTGGTGCTCACCGGAGGGGGAGCCTGATGGACATGGCTGCCTGGTGGGGTGCTGAGACAGGTTGAGGAGGGATACGGGAGAGGCTGGGTGCCTGTGGTGCCTGAGTGTCTACTGAGAGGGTTACGTTGATGGGAGGCGGGAAGAGTCGGTGGGCGGAGGTAGGAATGTGAGAGACGGGAGGTGGGACAAGGGGGATGGGAGGGTGCTGAATGAGTGGGGTGGTGCAAGGGGGTTTAGGTGGGCAGATTTGGGCGAAAGGGGTTTAGGTGTACAGGGTAGAAGTCAAGAGAAAGGGGAAGGTAACTGGGGGAGGGGAGAGGGAAATACGAAGGGTAGGGGAGGGAGAGACTAGGAGGGTGGGCTGAGGTAGAAATGGTGAGGAGTAGAGGGTCGAGGGAGAGGACCAGTCACGTTTTCTGCGTTTTGTGGGTTTTGGTGCCATAGGGGTGTGAGAGAGGGTGTGGGGATTAGAGGGGAAGGGAGATGAGGCAATTGTTCTAGCAAGGGTGAGACGCGCTACTTTCAGAGAGGGGAAGGGACATAAAGGGGATGGTTTGTTGGCAGGGGTCGAGTAGAGGATATGGCGGATGTAGCGGTTGGTATGGGTGGATGGTCGGGTGGGTGTTGTGTTCCTCAATTGGTTTAGGGGGATGGAGTGGGCAGCATGGGAGGATGGTACAGGGGAAGAGGAGTTCCTCAGAGGGCTCAAGGATGGGGTGGAAGTGGAGGTGGGATTGCACTGTTTGGAGTGCCAGAGAGCTCCCCTAGCTTGGGAGTTCGATAGAGGTCATGGGGTATGGGCGGGGGGTATTAGGGTGCTCTCAATAGATGTCAGAGGGAGAGTGCAAGTTGATGTGTTGGGGTGGGATGGGGAAGGGGGTTAAGCGCTTGCGGGGGTAGTTGTTTGGCGCTCCTGAGTGCTCCTCTGATCTTAGAGTTGAACAAGGGATGATGGTAGGAGAGTGAGAAGGCTGCGTCAGGTTGTATTGAAGTATGGGGGAGTGGACATGGTTTTCGTTCAGATGGGGAATAGATGGGGGATCGTGAAGTTGGGTGTGAAAGCGCGGGTCATGTGCCGCGAGGGGGGAGGGATGGGGTCTGAGTATGGTGTGGGGAGGCTGGGGATCGGGACGGGTCAGAGAGGCGGTATATCAAGAGTTGGGATCTCCATCCTGGGGGAGATCAGTGTAGTACCTAGATGTTGATGAACTAGTTACAATAGATGTATAGGCCCGAGATGTATAATCTACGTCAAGATTTTGGTCACTGAGGCAGTGGGAGAGGGCTAAGGGGGTAGTGGTTGGGAGTTCTAAGAGAGCGTCAGAGGCAACTGAATCACAGAAATATCACAGTGTGCACTTTCTGCAAGCGCATTAATCACAGTGGGCACTTTCTAGATGAGGATTAGGCCAACAGGAGCAATTTCAAGTGAGCAACGCAGGCAAATAGATTACAGTATTATCTGAGGGGGGCACCCTTCAGATGAGAATCAAGCTACCAGAAACAATTTCTAAGTCACAGAGAGTACTTTCTAGGTGAGAAACAATGCAGCAAGAGCAATTTCTAAGCATGTGGAGCAAATAAATCACACTAATATCTCAGGGGGGACTTTCTAGATGCGGATCAGGGTAACGGGAACGATTCCATATGTGCAGGACTGGAAGAGTAAAACACAGTACTAACTGAGGCAGATTAAAACACAGTGATAACTCAGGAGGAATAAAACACACTAATATCTCAGGGGGGACTTTCTAGATGCGGATCAGGGTAACAGGTGCAATTTCTAAGTGTGAGGGACAGGCAGAATAAAACACAGTAATAACTCAGGCAGAATAAAACACAGTAATAACTCAGGCAGAATAAAACACAGTGATAACTCAGGCAGAATAAAACACTAATATTTCTGGGCACTTCTAGATGCGAATCAGGCTAACAGGGTCAATTGTAAGTGTGTGGGATGGGCAGAATAAAACACAGTGATAACACATGCAGAATTAAACACAGTGATAACTGAGTAAGAATGAAACACAGTAATATTTTGGGGCACTTCTAGATGCAAATCAGGCGACCAGGGTCAATGTCTAAGTGTGTGGGATAGGTGGAATAAAGCACAGTTTAGTTTAGTCTATTTTTTGTTATGCGCTCCAGACCCGAGGGTATTCAGGCGCAAGGCATAAGGGTATTCAAAGCTTGGTTACAACATGTAAAATACATTTGTGTGCAGGTGCCGATTGGTTACATGTGGGCACAATAAGGTTACGATATGTACAGGTGGGTACATTGAAGGCATGCAAAGTTTTACAAAGTAGTTGGTGCGGTTGGTGCATGTAGTGTAGAGAGAGGTGCCGGGGTAAGTTAGCAAGGTATATTCCTAGATGTCGGCACCTTTGAGCCAACTAGTGATACTCTGGCGGAACTTGTGATAGGTTTGATCGATTCTTAGAGGGGATGGTAATGAGTTCCATAGGAGTGCTGCCTTGACCTGGAAGCTGCTGCCTCCGATTTTGGCACGTTTGTATCTGGGCACCCAGAGGTAGTTGGTGTTGGGGCGTCTGGTGATTCTTGTGGTAGGCTTCAAAGTGAATCTGTCGGATAGGTACCGTGGTGCTGCATTGTTCAAGCATTTGTGGGTGAGGGAGGCAGTTTTTAGTTTTATTTTATCATGAGTGGAGAGCCAGTTGTTGGCTCTTCTGGTATTAGAGATAGGTTCTCTCTTGGGGATTCCTAGGGCTGCTCTCAGCGCATTATTTTGTAGGAGTTGGATTTTTTTGATGGTTTGTTTATTGGCTCCTATGTATAGAGCATTGCAGTAGTCCAGCCTGGATAAAATGAGGGCTCTGGCTAGGGTGATGCAACTGTCCTGTGACAGGAAGGCCTTGCCAGCTCTAATCAACTTGCATGTATATGCTGTGGCCGAGGCCAGGCATTGACCTGCTTGTTGAAGGAGAGAGAGGAGTCCAGATAGAAACCCATGGTTTTAATCTCCTTGGCGACAGTAATAATATTATTGTCTATGTTGAATGCTGAGTATTCGGGGCTGAGTTTTTTGAGGGTTGAGGGAGTGCCCAGGATGATGATCTCTGTTTTGTCATCATTCAGGCATAGACCGTGGGTGGCCATCCATGCCTGGATGATGAGATATATCCTGTTCACCAAGGCCAAATCCTTGTCGTAATCACCGGTAAGCGGTAGGAGAATCTGTGTGTCATCTGCATCGTTAGTGTAGGTGACACCCAGAAGGTCCAGATCATCGAAAAGGGGCTTGGTAAAGATATTATAGAGGGTGGGTGAGATGCAAGATCCCTGGGGCACTCCGCAGGTTATGGGGATGGGGGTGGCTGCTGCCATAGGAGAGTAGACTCTCATAGTTCTGTTGGTTAGGAAAGATTGTATCCGTGCTATGGCTTCTTTGGAGAAGTGAGCTGCCGAGTCCAGGTGGCTGCATAGGACTGTGTGGTCGACCAGGTCGAAGGCAGCTGATAAGTCCAGGAGTAGAAGGAGGGCCGATTTCCCTTCATCCCGGAGTTCATCTATCTGTGACTTGAGGTCTAGGAGGGCTGTTTCTGTCCCATGTTGGGGCCGGAAGCCTGATTGCCTAGTTCCTAGTAGAGAGTTGGTTTCCAAGTATTTTTGTATCTGGGAGTATGCCATTTTATCTAAGATCTTTAAGAGAAAGGACACTGTAGTAATCGGGCGGTAATTGGTGGGTACTTGTGGGTCAAGGGATTGCTTTTTCAGTAGAGGAAGCACCCATGATTCTTTGAGGTTGGATGGGATGGTATTGGTGGAGAAGGATGAGTTGATAAGTTTTGTGATAAAGGGGGCCAGATCTCTGGCTGCATCCTTTAGAAGTTGAGCGGGGTATAGGTCACCTTGACTGTTGGTGGGTTTGAGAGATAGTATGGTATTTTCTGTTTCTTTTATGGTGACTTTGGAAAACTTAAATCTGGGGTGATTGGTAGAGTTACTTGGTTGTTCTAGGTTAACGCTAATGGGTTTGTTGCCGGCGAGTGTGGCTTTTTTCTTGGCTATTTTTATTTGAAGGCTAGTGACTTTGTTGGCTAGAGCTTGCTGTATGTTGGAGCACCAGAGTTGGTCTTTGATGCAGTTGTCTGGCACCGGGATGTTGGAGCACCAGAGTTGGTCTTTGATGCAGTTGTCTGGCACAGGGATGTTGGAGCACCAGAGTTGGTCTTTGATGCAGTTGTCTGGCACCGGGATGTTGGAGCACCAGAGTTGCTCTTTGATGCAGTTGTCTGGCACCGGGATGTTGGAGCACCAGAGTTGGTCTTTGATGCAGTTGTCTGGCACCGGGATGTTGGAGCACCAGAGTTGGTCTTTGATGCAGTTGTCTGGCACCGGGATGTTGGAGCACCAGAGTTGGTCTTTGATGCAGTTGTCTGGCACCGGGATGTTGGAGCACCAGAGTTGGTCTTTGATGCAGTTGTCTGGCACCGGGATGTTGGAGCACCAGAGTTGGTCTTTGATGCAGTTGTCTGGCACAGGGATGTTGGAGCACCAGAGTTGGTCTTTGATGCAGTTGTCTGGCACCGGGATGTTGGAGCACCAGAGTTGGTCTTTGATGCAGTTGTCTGGCACCGGGATGTTGGAGCACCAGAGTTGGTCTTTGATGCAGTTGTCTGGCACAGGGATGTTGGAGCACCAGAGTTGGTCTTTGATGCAGTTGTCTGGCACCGGGATGTTGGAGCACCAGAGTTGGTCTTTGATGCAGTTGTCTGGCACCGGGATGTTGGAGCACCAGAGTTGGTCTTTGATGCAGTTGTCTGGCACAGGGATGTTGGAGCACCAGAGTTGGTCTTTGATGCAGTTGTCTGGCACCGGGATGTTGGAGCACCAGAGTTGGTCTTTGATGCAGTTGTCTGGCACAGGGATGTTGGAGCACCAGAGTTGGTCTTTGATGCAGTTGTCTGGCACCGGGATGTTGGAGCACCAGAGTTGGTCTTTGATGCAGTTGTCTGGCACCGGGATGTTGGAGCACCAGAGTTGGTCTTTGATGCAGTTGTCTGGCACAGGGATGTTGGAGCACCAGAGTTGGTCTTTGATGCAGTTGTCTGGCACCGGGATGGGCGCTTCTAGCTCCTTGAGGATGACAAAGAGTTATTTCGTGCTAGAGTTGGCTTGGGTGATTCTAGCGTTTTAGGTTTCGCGTTTAGCTAGGATGATTTCTTTTTTGTATAGGGCTGTGATGGAGCAGAGGTTGGCTTTGTTTTCGTCAGAAGGTTGTGCTCGCCAGGATGTCTCACAGTGCCTTTTTTGTTGCGTAATGATTTTAGGTATGGGGTGTACCATGAATTGAGATGGGCTTTGAGTTTGCTTTGTCTAAGTTTGAGTGGTGCAATAGAGTCTAGAGATGTGGTCATGATGTGGTTAAATTCCTTAACCATAGCTTCGGGGTCCAGGTTTTCTGGGATGGCGTTGAGTATAGGGAGGATGAGGGGTAGCAGTTTGTCACAGGTGATGTTTTTTTTGTTCCAGGTAGGAATGGATGGCGCTAGAGGTGGGGGTGCCAAGGTGGGTTTGGCGGTAGTTAGGGTAAAGGTTATGAGGTGGTGATCTGTCCAGATCTGGGGGGATATGGAGGCTATCGTGGCGTTGCAGTTATAGTCTGCTACCCAGTCCAGGGTTCTGCCTTTGTTGTGTGAGGGGGTGAGCACTCTTTGGGTAAATCCTTGTTCTGCTAGGATACTAGCCACATTGGATGCATGTGTGCCTTTGGGGTCGTTATAACCTAAATTCAAGTCGCCCAGTAGTAGGACTTGGGAGGAATTTTTTAGATTATTCGAGATGATATTTGATATATCGTCTTCAAAGGTCCCAATGGGGCCTGGAGGTCTATAGACCAGGTATATTGTGAGAGTCTGGGTGTTATTTATGTTTAGTTTGGCTGTCATGAGCTCACATGAGTCGATGACTGAGGATGGTACTAGTCTGCAAGTAATAACTCAGGGGGGATTTTATAGCTGTGGGTGAAGCTAACAGGAGCAAATCTAAGTGAGCGGCACAGGCAAGTAAATCAGAGTATTTTATCAGTGGGCATTATTTAGATGTGATTCCGTGTAGCTTTCAAGGAGTGAGTCAATCAAGCAAAGACAGAATCTAAGAGTGTGACAGGGCAGGGCAGATTTTCACAGTGGGTACATTCTACATGAGAATTGATGTAGCGTGGACAAATTCTAGGTGAGTAGCCTAGACAGGTAAATCGCATACAGTAGCTCACAGTAATATCACAGTGTGCACTTTCCAGAAGTGAGACAGTGTTGCAAGAACAGTTGCTTAGGGGAGCCGCGCAGGCAAATAACTTACATTGCTACCATAGTAGGGACCTTCTAGATATGAATCAGTGCAGCGAGAGCAGATTTGATAGAAGTCAGTCTGAACAGTTTACTATGGTGTGACCTAGGCTAACGTTTACAGTGCTTGGATAGTGATCAAAGTGGTAGGGCTTCCGGGGTAGAGTGATTACTCCACCAAAATACAGTGGCACGGAACTGTCTTTCTCTACTGCTAGTACCCACAATGGTTCCACGAAGAAAGTATATCTTATCAGGAAGCAGATGGCCTCTTAGCAGACACTACATGGCATTGGTGCAGCATATAACCATGCCCTCCTCCTTTTGCACCCCAAGAGGTGACAGGCCATGTTAGCCGCACTTGCACAAAGAAAACTGGTGTGCTTAACTGCCTGCTAAAAACATGGACACCTCGCTGCAGTGTCAATTAGAGATGTAAAACATACCATGGACATTTACATTAAAGAGCAACGCATTTGATGTGCACACCACCTAAATGTTCCTTCTCTATTCAATTATAACAATGAAAGTTTATGCCATGGAAAATGTTCAAACATGTTGCAAGGTTAAGGAACACAGTACAGCAATATTTCACAAGGTACAGATCAGGCACACGGAAACAACCTCTTGCACCGTTTTTTCTCTAGATGTAGCAGGGTTGTTATAGAAGTATGAGCCATATACTGAAGATGATTACCTACTCTATGCCCCCACCCCATACAGCTGAACTGTGCGGACCAACTAGATGGGGCCACTCTCACCGTGGGCTTGCCAGTACTCTTCAAGTCCACCATTTGCTCTACCTTTCAGCAAATACATTTTGCCACTGTTACTCCTGCTAAAAGGCAGCATCAAGAAACCCCTAGTTTTCCTTTGCAGCAATGTGTTACTCCTGAAATGTGCAAATCGTGATAGAGTTTGAGACTCGATATTACCTGTCGACGATGTAGCGGATGACATTGGCGTGGCAAATGAAGGCCTCGTAGGTCTCCTTCTCCTGTTTGGCATCTGCACGGTGAATGAATCGCCGGAACGCAGCCTCAATACGGGCACCATCCTCATAGCACTGCACTGCACTGCATCTGCATCTGTTTTCAAGGAGTTTGGAATAAGGAGAAAAGGCTGCAGGAAACTCCACGTACACATAAGGTTGGGGGAAGAGGTTAAGAAACATTTGGTGATGTGGGGCGAATTTCTTGCAAATTTCAACAGAGCAACAATATGGCACATGCCATTGAACACAGTCAATGGGAGGGTACTATTTACAGTACAGACCTGGATGGGAGCAAAGGCTTTGGGGCAATGCTGGGCATGGCATGGTGTGCTGGGGAATGGCCAGAGACATGGCATGCTGCAGGTTGGACCAGAAATATTACTCTATTAGAGATTATACCCATCTGGCTGGCACTACACATTTGGGGCAAACGCGTAGCAAACACTGAACTCATTGCTTGGTCTGATAAGGTGGCGGTAGTAGGAATCATAAAAAGAAGGTCAACCAACTGCCAGCTGGTGCTAAGGATCCTAAGAGCCATGACCAGCATTACCCTGAACAAAAACATTGTATTAAGGGCAAAACACATCACTGGAACAGATAATAACATTGCAGATGCATTATCTCGATTTCATTGGAGCAAATTTCGGCAAATGGCCCCAAACGCCCAGAAGTGCCTGACAGAAGTTCAGAAAAATTGCTGGGAAATTCTGACAGAAAAATATGGACAGCATCAATGACAACGCCGAACGGCCAGGGCCGGGATGCTATACCAACAGAGTCACACACCTCAGAGACGGGTGTCAGCAGGAGCTCACTTCCTGCAAGAAACACAGACCCTGCAATGGGGTTGTCATTAGGCCTTGCCAAGAAGGCACTGGCTACCAACACTACTGCACAATATAGTAAGTGTCTGAAAATAGTACTAAATGTCATGGGTTTAGCACATGTAGAACCTGTAACAACAAAATATATTAACAAGTATATGGGATGGGCATACAGACAAGGGATGAAAAAAGAGTGGGTGAAAAGGCATTTAACGGCAATGGCATATTTTGCCAAAATCCGGGGAGGGTCGGACCCAACCCACAGTGCATTGATATGCTATGCTTTAAAAGGGTGCGGGATGATGGAGGGCTAACAAAAGGATAAAAGGCGCCCTTTGAATTTAAAAAAACTAGTAGCTTTGATGGGGCTACTAGACACAGTACGACACACGCATACGAGGCATTGCTATTTAAAACAGCTTTCACCATGGCATATTTCGGGGTGTTCAGGGTCAGCGAATTGATAGCATCAAGCACAAAAGCCAGCGATGTTTGTGTATATCGGATGTATGGGTAAGGGTGGATAGTATCACTATTGAAGCGCAAACATCCAAGACAGGCTACAAGAAGGAAGTCAATATATACTGCATGGAGGACGGGTCAAACTGCCCTGTGTGTACCACCAACCAGTACAACAGACAACGCCTGCTTGTTGGAGGCAGTTTCCTGGTGCACAGGGACGGCGCCGCCCTAAGTCAATTTCAGTTTAAAGCGGTGCTAATGAAAACAATTGGTAAGGCTGGGTGGGACAGCAAGGAGTACAGAACACACTCATTCAGAATAGGGGCAGCGACAACAGCTTGGCAAGGGGGGCTTGGGCCTCAACAAGTGAAAACTATAGGGGGCTGGAGATCAGACTGTTACAAAAGGTATATAAGACCAGAACTAATCTGCTATTTTTCTCACAAACAGATCGCGATGCCCCTCTCAAATCTGCGTGGATAGTAGGACACTCCTTCATTTTCAGAATAGGGAGGTGGTCGGAGGAGACAAAGGAAAGACCGGCTTTCCAAAACACCATCACGTCATGGTGGGAGTACTGGGAATGAACTGGTTGGAGATTCATGACTGGCTCACAGATTTAGTTGCCTTCAGGGACCCCCAGGAATTTTTGATCATACACCTAGAGGGCAACGACTTGGTGAAGCCTGGGAGAAAGTGCTGCTAGCTGATGCATGCTCATCCCTGGCAGGCATCGCGCATAACTGGAAAGAGATGTCGATTTTCTACTCAGCAATACTGCCCAGAAAAGTATGGTTGGGGCGAATTCATACAAAGCAATTGACATAGCAAGAAAGAAATTCAACAGAGGGGTAGAAACATTCAGCACAAATAGGGGAATCCATTTCATTAGGCACAGTGCCATCTCCTTGGCAAACTCGGAGCTCTTTTACACGACGGAACACACCGATCAGATAAAGGGATGAACAAAATCCACACAGAAATGGTTAATCGCCTGGCGGAAAGAGGATGTAGATAGTAACTTTTGGGGGAAACTGGAAGGGCGGCAACCCATCCAGGTGTGGCAGCACAGGCCAGGGGCAGAACCCTGGACCTTGTGCCTCAAAGTGTACATTGTGTGTTATGTGTTATTATGTTGTGTACTATTATGTAATGTGCAATAAAAACCCCAGCCTTTTATTGCCAAACACTTACACAATGTTTCTGTCATCATTGGGTAAGCACAACATGGGGAACAGCCACTACCTCTTGGCTCCACCGGTTATAGTCAGCACTGCGGAGGGGGCACACTGCAGTTCGAAAAGCGCGGACAGGTAACCAGAGGGACAAGGGGGACAGAGGGGCAGAACAGTTGCTGCCACTGGCAGCATGGAGAAGCACTGGGTCTCTTCACCCCCCCCCCCCGCCTACCTAGTGAGCACAGGCGGGGTGGGTTCGCACCAGGGTGCCAAGGCATGTTAGCAAGTGCTGCACCCACATGCCGAAAGGGAAGCAGAAAGTCCAGGTGACCCGCAATAGGTCAATGTAAGGTGCTAGCGGCCATCAGCACCAGCCGGACGGGGCGAGACAAAGGGTGAATCTAGGAGGATATAAGGAGCCACTGGGCAAAGAGAAACCAGTTCCTTGGTACTCCGTACGGAGCACCACAAGTATTCTACGCATGCAGAAAACGTTTCTTTTCCCAAAAACCCACTCACCCAAGAAAAGGAAAAGGGAGAAGGAAAGAAATACAGAGTAACAAACGTGGCCCATGTCGTAGTGGGAAGAAGACGGCAGCACTTTGCAGGGGCACAACCCTGGACCTTATGCCCGAAAGTGTACATTGTGTATTATGCGTTATTATGTTGTTTACCATTACATGATGTGCAATAAAACCCTCATCCTTTTATTGCCAAACGCTTACACAATGTTTCAGTCATCATTGGGTAAGCACAACATGGGGAACAGTCACTACCTTTTGGCTGCACCGGTTATGCACGGCCCTCCACACAACAGCTCTCCCTGCCTCAGACTTGACCCCACCAGGACAGCCACTGCCATCATCCCCGGATTTGTTATCAGGCATCTACCGCCCTATGCTCGCTCCACCTCAGATCCTGGAGCTCACCTGGCACAGACTGGCAGCTTCCCAGGCCTTGTCCATTATATGAATGCTGACACACGTCTCCTCAGCAGCTGCGAGCAGGAGTGGCTTCACAGTGATTGGACAGTGCCAGGCCATGGTTGCCTATGGTCCAGCTTCGAGCGACTCACTCACCAAAGCTTTGTGCACCCATGGGCCATTTCAGAGCTTCTGCAGGTGGGTGTGCTGGGGGAAATCAGTTATACTCCTCCATCGCTCGGGGGAGCTGAGTGTTTAGACGGCCATTTTCTTGCGCACCCTGGTGGTCTCCACATTATATTTTAAACCATTCTGACACCTTTTATTTAGATAATTGGCTGGCAACACCTTTTTTTGTGGTGAAACACATGGACCCAAAGGCATTTTTCCCATCCCCATAATGACAGCAATAAACTGAAACTCTATTCTTCTGTGATGGGTTTTTTTGGTTCGACCAGGGGTTAATCTCATGTTGTCTACAACCCTTCGTTATACACAAGGCCATGTTTTGCCACTTTTGAGAAAAGCGACAGGAGCTTTCTGGCAAAAGCCCTACAGTGCTGCACGCTGAAGGGTATATTTTAGTAAGAGCATTGGTGTATGGCTAAAGGCCCTGACTCTGCACACTGCATCTAATACAGCTGCCAAAAAAGAAAAAGGTAAACCCACAATGCTTCTGTTCTTATGTGTAGAAATGGCTGGTGCCGGTTTCCTTGATCAGGTGGGTGTGATGGCCGGGAAGCGTTGTGCTCCTTGGAAATAAGTTGCTGTAGGTAAATGCTCCTGGTAAAGTTCATAATATTTAAATCACTCCATTAGCATCAGTGAGCTTGCATGATGACCAAAGTGCTCCTTGCAGCCCAGATCTCTCTATTTGCAGAAAGACGGCTGGAGACCTGCAGCGTGAGCACACAGAGGAGCGTCTAGGATAGGGCCTGGAGACCTGCAGCGTGAGCACACAGAGGAGCGTCTAGGATAGGGCCTGGAGACCCACAGCATGAGCACACAGAGGAGCGTCTAGGATAGGGCCTGGAGACCCACAGCGTGAGCACACAGAGGAGCGTCTAGGATAGGGCCTGGAGACCTGCAGCGTGAGCACACAGAGGAGCGTCTAGGATAGGGCCTGGAGACCTGCAGCGTGAGCACACAGAGGAGCGTCTAGGACAGGGCCTGGAGACCTGCAGCGTGAGCACACAGAGGAGCATCTACGACAGGGCCTGGAGACCTGCAGCGTGAGCACACAGAGGAGCGTCTAGGATAGGGCCTGGAGACCTGCAGCGTGAGCACACAGAGGAGCGTCTAGGATAGGGCCTGGAGACCTGCAGCGTGAGCACACAGAGGAGCGTCTAGGATAGGGCCTGGAGACCTCCAGCATGAGCACACAGAGGAGCATCTACGACAGGGCCTGGAGACCTGCAGCGTGAGCACACAGAGGAGCGTCTAGGATAGGGCCAGGAGACCTGCAGTGTGAGCACACAGAGGAATGTCTAGGGTATGCCTGGAACCTACAGCATGAGCACACAGAGGAGCATCTAGGATAAAGCCTGGTGCCTGCAGCATAAGCACACACTGCAGAATGAACACACAGAGGAGCGTCTAGGATAAAGCCTGGTGCCTGCAGCATGAGCACACAGAGGAGCATCTAGGATAAAGCCTGGTGCCTGCAGCATGAGCACACACTGCAGAATGAACACACAGAGGAGCATCTAGGGTAGGGCCTGGAAACCTGCAGTGTGAGCACACAGAGGGGCATCTAGGATAGGGCCTGGAGACCTGCAGCGTGAGCACATAGAGGAGTGCCTAGGATAGGGCCTGGAGACCTACAGCATGAGCACACACTGCAGCATGACCATCTTGCATAGGGCCTGGAGACCTGCAGTGTGAGTACACAGAGGGGCATCTAGGATAGGCCCTGGAGACCTGCATCATAAGCACACAGAGGAGCACCTAGGACATGCCCTGGAGACCTGCAGTATGAGCACACAGAGGAGTGTCTAGGATAGGGCCTGGAGACGTGAATCATGAGCACACAGAGGAACGTCTTGGGTAGGGCCTGGAGACCTGCAGTGTGAGCACACAGAGGAGCGCCTAGGACAGGGCCTGGAGACCTGCAGTGTGAGCACACAGAGGGGCATCTAGAGTAGGGCCTGGAGACCTGCATCATGAGCACACACTGGAGCATGAGCACACAGAGGAGTGCCTAGGATAGGGCCTGGAGACCTGCATCGTAACCACACTGAGGAGCATGAACGATAGGGCATGGAGACCTCCAGCATGAGCACACAGAGGAGCATCTAGGATAGGGCCTGGTGACCTGCATCATGAGCACACACTGGAGCATGAGCACACAGAGGAGTGCCTAGGATAGGGCCTAGAGACCTGCATCGTGCACACACAGAGGAGCATGTATGATAGGGCCTGGAGACCTCCAGCATGAGCACACAGAGGAGCGCCTAGGACATGCCCTGGAGACCTGCAGTATGAGCACACAGAGGAACGTCTTGGGTAGGGCCTGGAGGCCTGCAGTGTGAGCACACAGAGGAGCGCCTAGGACAGGGCCTGGAGACCTGCAGTGTGAGCACACAGAGGGGTGCCTAAGATAGGGTCGGGAGACCTGCAGTGTGAGCACACAGAGGGGCATCTAGGGTAGGGCCTGGAGACCTGCATCGTAAGCACACTGAGGAGCATGTACAATAGGGCCTGGAGAACTCCAGCATGAGCACACAGAGGGGCATCTAGGGTAGGGCCTGGAGACCTGCATCATGAGCACACACTGGAGCATGAGCACACAGAGGAGTGCCTAGGATAGGGCCAGGAGACCTGCATCGTAAGCACACAGAGGAGCATCTAGGATAGGGCCTGGTGACCTGCATCATGAGCACACACTGGAGCATGAGCACACAGAGGAGTGCCTAGGATAGGGCCTGGAGACCTGCATCGTGCACACACAGAGGAGCATGTATGATAGGGCCTGGAGACCTCCAGCATGAGCACACAGAGGCGCATCTAGGATAGGGCCTGGTGACCTCCAGCATGAGCACACAGAGGAGCATCTAGGATAGGGCCTGGTGACCTCCAGCATGAGCACACAGAGGAGCATGTATGATAGGGCCTGGAGACCTCCAGCATGAGCACACAGAGGCGCATCTAGGATAGGGCCTGGTGACCTCCAGCATGAGCACACAGAGGCGCATCTAGGATAGGGCCTGGTGACCTCCAGCATGAGCACACAGAGGCGCATCTAGGATAGGGCCTGGTGACCTCCAGCATGAGCACACAGAGGAGCATCTAGGATAGGGCCTGGTGACCTCCAGCATGAGCACACAGAGGAGCATCTAGGATAGGGCCTGGTGACCTCCAGCATGAGCACACAGAGGAGCATCTAGGATAGGGCCTGGTGACCTCCAGCATGAGCACACAGAGGAGTGCATAGGATAGGGCTTGCAGACGTGTGGCATTAACCTACCCAAGTGTGTATGGCAAAGGTGCTGGAAGCCGGAATCATGAGAAAAGAGGTGTGTGTTGGGGGAAGTCCTGGGAACCAGGATTATGGGCACACTGGCATGTGTATGGGGCATGAACAGACTGAGGTGGTTATGGGGATAAATTGGGGAATGTGCACACTGAGTTGCATATGGGGACCTGCAGACGGGAGGCATAAGAACACTGAGCTGTGGATAGGGGGGCTTGAACACCGGGGGATTGTACACGCTGACACATGGTGAGAAACTGGAGTTTGGGGACATGGACATGCCCAGGTGTGTGCAGGCATATCCTGGAGACTGAGGCCATCAGAACTGAAACATGTGTGGGATTGCGTGGAGACCAGCAGTATGACTTTACTGATGCATATACAGAGCCTAGAGATTGTGGGCCTAAGAATAACTCTGAGTGCATGGGAAGCTGCCCATGCACAACCAGGGTGTGTATTGTTATTTATTTTATTTTACTGTTATTGGTTCAATTAAAACCTTTAACAACGTTTTTTTTAAATGCATTAAAAACATGTACAATTCATTCAAGTAACAAAAACATCCACAGATCCAACCAAATGTAAAAGAAAAAAGGATGGAAATTAGATTTAAGAGATCGATCATTATAAATAAAAACCCAATTCAGTACTACACTTTTATAAAGAAAAGTTTACAATTATTAAAAGATCATACCAAAAATCTAATTAATATCCAATTTAAAAGTTCCAATAAATCCCCCCACTGCACCCACTTGTGAAGTTGCACTTCCTCCCAGGCATTGTTTCCAGACATAGTCTATGTCCACAACATCCTTATTGTAAAGAAAGTGATCGAAATATTTGTGACAAGTTGTTTGTAAAATAGGACACTCAACAATCAAGTGATACAGACTTCATCTGATCTTTACAAAATCTGCAGACAGTGTCTTCTAAGGGTATTATTTTATATTTGCATAGGATCTCCCTAGTGCTGATACAGTTCCACCTGAATCTCAAAACAGATCCCTGGGCTGCTGTTCCCAGATAGATTGAAAGAAATGGGGCAAGAACTCCAAGCTTCTTATGGTCCTCAGCCAAATGAGCTAAGGAAGCATAGTAATGCATGTTGTCCACTGTTGCTAGGCAGTCCCATCATTCCAAAAGAACTTTTGTGTGATTAGGCCGACACATCAGTTCTTCTCGGTTACATCCAATGTAATTCCATAACTTGTCACGCGCAGTGGAAACATCTGTAATAGCCATACCTATTCCAAATTCAGTTTGGGAGAGCACATCTGTGTTCCAGTCGTCATACATGGTTCCTGGGGAAGCTGTCAAGGTTTTGCCAAAGAAAACTAGGAAATGCCACATTCCACTACACCGAAGGGCCTATCGAATGGCGACCACCAGAAGGGCTTTAGGCAGTTTTAATAGTCTCCTCCATAGCTTGGCTTCAATAAGCGACTGCTGATTTAGATAGGAAAAGTCAAACAATTCTACCCCATAAATAACCTTCGGGGCTATCTTTCCTTTATAAATCCTTTAGGGCAGGCAGTATGGAAAAGCGCCTACATTTCCCATCAATTTTAACAGGTTCATACTCAATCCCTTTATTTTATTGCTAAGATATTCCCGAACAGGGCCTTGGTTAATTTACTATAAATCAGGAAACCCAAATAGATAAAATGTGAAACCAGAAATTTCTCCCGCCCACAATAAAAAGCTTGTCTCGCGGTCAACCTTTGGTCTGTACATCGCACGACCATAGTTTTCTTTGCGTTTATCTGTAGAAAATCCTTAATCACGTAGATGTTAAATGCGGAAATCAGCCTCCGTAGTCCCACAGGGTTAACTCAAATAATAAAAAGTTGTCCGCTGCATGGAAGAGCCATGTACGCTTTAGGCGAGGCGAGAGCCGCCTTCTCTAATGACTTTGCAATGTCTGAGACATACAAATTAAAAAGACAGGGGGCAAGAATACACAGACCCCTGTCTGATCCCGGAGGAGGTTGGGATCTCCTGCGTCAGCCCACCCTGATTATTAACTCTAACGCGAACATTAGAATCAGAGTATAAGACGATAATTGGGCTCAGTAAGCCCCAGTAAAGGCCCCAATTAGCTAATTTTGTCAACAGGAGATTCCTATTCAATTTGTCAAAAGCTGCGGTCATGTCAAAACTCACAATGAAAAGGGAGGTAACATTTCTGTTCACAACGAGTTTCTGCGCAGAGTGTAAGAGGAAGCCATTCAGTGTGGTATTTGGGCTTATTACGAGTCTGGCGGTAAACGTGCCGGTACTACTGCGGGTTGCCACCGGACCCGTAAATATTTACCGGAGCCGGACTTGCCAGAAACACTGGGGTATTACAACCCTGGCGTTCCGGAAAGTCAGGCGCCCGTAAATTTTAAGTCCCCATTCCCATGGAGTTCTATTGGCCTCCATGGGAATGGGGACCACGGAAGCACTGGCACTGTTATTAACGGTGCTGGTGCTTCCGTGATGGTCTGCCTACCGTGGTCGCTGTGTCAGGCAGGGTCTGCCCTGTTGGGCATTGCAGCTCCGGCAGGCAGGCTCGTAGTATGCCAGTCCGGAAACAACAGTGCCGGTAACCTTACCGGCACCATTGTTTCCGAACCAGCATACTTGGAATGAGCCAATGTCTTTTACGAAGACTTTTACCTAGACTTAAATCCGATCAAGATGATTCCGTAAAGTACCAGGGGAACCCTCTTGTACACCGAGCAGTATAATGAAATTGATCATAATGGGAGGATAATTAAAACCAAAACATAATTCTACACCAAGTATTGCTCTGGATGAGTAAAGGGTCTTTACTAACTTTAGTGTCAGCCTTACAGAAACTCAAATCACTAATCCACCTTTACTCCTCCCCGTGGTGTCATAATAACAGAAGAACGCAGTCATAGCAGCTGTTACATCCATCCTGGATACCTGTGCCTTAAACATATCAAAAGCATTTACAAACTCATGTTAATTATTATCCTGTAATTTGGAGCTAAATCTTCAATATTTTAAGAATTAATCGTTAGAAAACTCCCTATTTCCTTTATGATCCCTGTCTGTTATGGAAAATAAAGGTCCGTTCTACCTTTTCCTTGCCTGAGTCCTCCCTCTGTATACCGGGGGAGGGTTTGTTGGGCCCTGGGTGCTCTGGACAGTGAATGTATAGCGTGTTAACGCCCGGACCTCTGCTATACCTAAACAAAGGGCCTCATAGTGTCAAATATAGAAGTAAAATAGGAGGCACAGGGCCTCTTTACTAGTTTGCCGGTATACTGGTAGTAAGTCCTCCAGGACTGGCAAACTGCATTAGGATTACCGTCACTTAGTCTTGTAGAATTACCGCTGGATTAGGAGTGCCGGTAAGGGCAGTAAATCCCCAATCCATAGAGTCCCACAGGACCCCATGGATTGAGTATTTTCTGGTATTACTGGCACCGGCAATACTGGCTATTCTTTGCCCGTTAGGGTGGCAGAATTACCTCCAGCTTTTTGCCAGGGGTTGGCCGGAAATACCTCCAGCTTGAAGTAATTCCGGATACCCCACAGGCAAACTTGTACTTTGCCGGTGCGGAAACATGCCAGTATACAGTAATACGTGCATGTTATTTCCGCACTGGCAAAGTTGTAAGGAGCCCCAAAGTCCTCCTAAAAATCCTTGATAAAGCAGCTCACAACCAAATACAACACTTCATCAAGGCCAATTGCATCCTCGGCAAGAGGCTGTCAATGTTCTGCAAAGGTCACGGCACCAAATAAGCCCTTATTGATCTCAAAAAGCAATTAACAGCCGTTATGAACAAAGGCAAACCAGCTCTTTTCCTACTTCTGAACCTCTCAGCTGCTTTCGATCTTGTGGACCACAAGTCTCACACTAGACATCTTACCCATGCAGCACAATTCTCCACGAAAACCACCTCTTGGATCACCTCCTTCTTGGAAGGGAGAGCCATGAAGGTCTTTTCAAACCAGGAGAGCACAGCTCCAACAACAATCCACTGTGGAGTCCCCCAAGGCTCTTGCACAGCACCTAATCTCTACAATCTATTCACCAAACCCTTTTTGACAAACTGGACTCCCTCAGCATAGCATATACAAACTATCCCAATGACACTCGGATCATCCTACCACTCTCTGGCTCTTATGATCAAGATGCCAAAGCTCTCCATACGATATACGCTACCATTCAAGTCTGGTTGGCAGAAAATGACCTATGTCTTAATGGGGACAAAACTGAGATCCTCCTAGTTGGCCCTAAAGAAACCCTAAGCAAACTTGGTAATCAATTCAGTGATTTCACCAGAGATAATATCACTATCTGTGTCCCTCCATCAATGAAAACTGTAGGTGTCCACCTAGATTCCACACTATCCCTGTCACGCCAACGAAGCTCAATTGCCTCCACTCCTACTACAAAACTAATAAATGCAGTAAAACCCTATTTGTCTAAGTAAAACCACCTTTCAATAGCTAGAGCCACCATTGGGGCCAAACTAGATTATTGCAATGTTCTCCTAACAGGTACTTCAGCCAAAAATTAGAATAGACTCCAAGTAATTCAAAACAACGCTCTCAGAGCAGTATTAAACATCCCAAAAGAGACCACATCTCACAGGCCAGGCGTGCAGCCCATTGGCTCCCTATCAAGGAACGGATTACCTTCAAGACTCTCACCCACAAGTGCCTTGCACTTACACCTCCATACCTATCAGAGAAAATCGTCGGAGCCACCTCCTCGTGCCCCAAAAGAGCCTGCCACGCAAACCAGTTGCTCTTCCCCACAATCAAGAGGGCTAAAGCAGGTGGCATCGGCTCCCCTACATCGCCTCCAAATCATGGAATGCCTTACAGAACCCACTCAGAGCCGAATCCTCCCTTACTGTATTTCGGAAAATGCTAAAAACTAACCTCCTCAACTAAATACCTCACCACAGACCCTCCCTACCCCTCTTCACTGGAACTGTTTTATATGTAGTCGACATTAGCCTATTGTCTGTTACATTACCGTCAAAGTTTTTCCATCTACACTGACCACTATCAGGCTCTTGTTTTCCTCTCCCTCCTGTTCTTCCTTCTTATGTTTTTTGTCGTCCTCATGTAGCTTCCTCTTTTGTTTTGCTATTGTCACCCCGAGTGGGACGGGTATACCCAGACGTGGGTCCCGTGCCTGCTGGGCCTAGAGACCCAAGCTACTCCTCACTGATGAGGCCCAACAAGGCTGAAACATGTCTGGGGATGCGTGTGGTCTTGTGCAGAAGGGATGTGTCCTAGCAGTTCGGGCTGGACTGCCCCTTTTGGGGTGGGACGAAGCCTGATTTGCATATGGTCTTTACCCTTCTGTGATGGCTTGGCAGGTGAAGAACGATGGTCTGGAGGGTTGCTCAGATCAATGCCAGAGGTTAAGATTCATTCTAAACCTTCCAGACATCACCTCTTTGTTTTTGCCGACTACATCGGTACATGAACGACCATATAGAGGATTGATTTTGCTTGCTTACTATCAGGGCCGGCCTTAGAAGCCGCAGCGCCCTGGGAAGCAAAACCAAAATTTGGCACCCCTCCCCCACATGTCCCTGGTCATGCAGGAGGGGGTGGGGGAGTACCAAATAATTCTATATGCACAGCAGGCGCTCTATTGTTATTGAATGTGCTCCGCTCCCGAGAGCGGTGCACATTTAATTTTAATAGGGCACCTGCCGTGCCTTCTCCCACCACCTGCTCGGGGGTGCCCTTGGAAGACTCCCCCGAGCATGCGTGGTGGCAGGCTAATGGCAGGGTGCCCTGGGCAGTCACCCAGGCGGCCCTGCCCTTAGGCCGGCCCTGCTTACTATTGTGGTTAAACGGCCACACCCGACAGAACCTCACACTTTCACCTTTGAAATGGGCTCAAGAACTTTATCGGTCACATTCCTGAGGCTTCTGGTTCCTAGTGCGTATTGTGGCATTGTGCATCCCGTTTAATCTCCCTCGCATGCCTGTTATCAGCGATCTTTGCTTCCATGTCATGTAAAGTGTGATGCACAGCACACCTGCCATCCAGCAGAGCACACTTTGCAACCCAGGAGCTCTACGCAGTCAATGGAAGCAATCATATTCAGCAAGATTTTGTTATGGATAACTGGTTGCTGCACAGCCCCAGCTTTCCACGCAGTGAATGTGTCCAGCTGCTTGGTGCACAATGTGTCCAGGCCCCAGTGTCCAGCTGCTTGGTGCACAGCCCCAGCTTCCCACGCAGTGAATGTTTCCAGCTGCTTGGAGAGTACTTAGAACCGGTTAAACAGCCTCATCAATCTCTTGTGTGTCGGTATACAGTCGCTTTGCTGCCATGTTTTTTCGATGTGTTTTTTAACGAAAAATATTCTTTTAAAAACTCATTGAAAAATAAAGGGGGGTGGGTAAGAGGATAAAAGTGTTATCAGGGTTAGGGATATGGATTTAATCATGGGGCAGGGAGGTTTGAGGCCCCCCAGAATATAAAAAAGTCATACAAAAATTATGGAAAAAAACTTGGCTGCAGAAGAACATAGAACCATCTTCTGTGTCAGTGCGTAGCCTTTGAGTGAACCCCGCAAGCAGGCCAGAGGGGTAAGGCCTGGGCTAAGACCTTCAGGCCTTGGAGCGAACCGAAAGCAGGACAGAGGCGTAAGGCTTGGGCTAAGGCCTTCAGGCCTTGGAGTGAATCGAAAGCAGGACAGAGGCGTAAGGCTTGGGCTAAGGCCTTCAGGCCTTGGAGTGACACGAAAGCAGGCAGAGGGGGTAGGGCCTTGGCTAAGACCTTCAGGCTTTGGGGTGAACCGAAAAGCAGGGCAGAGGGAGTAAGGCTTGGGCTAAGGCCTTCAGGCCTTGGAGTGAACCGAAAGCAGGCGAGAGGGTTAAGGCCGGGGCTAAGGCCTTCAGGCCTTGGAGTGAACCCGAAAGCAGGCAGAGGGGGTAAGGCTTGGGCTAAGGCCTTCAGGCCTTGGAGTGAACCAAAAGCAGCCAGAGGGGTTAAGGCTTGGGCTAAGGCCTTCAGGCCTTGGAGTGAACCGAAAGCCGGCAGAGGGGGTAAGGCTTGGGCTAAGGCCTTCAGGCCTTGGAGTGAACCAAAAGCAGCCAGAGGGGGTAAAGCTTGGGCTAAGGCCTTCAGGCTTGGAGTGAACCGAAAGCAGGCAGAGGGGGTAGGGCCTGGGCTAAGACCTTCAGGCTTTGAGGTGATCCGAAAAGCAGGGCGGAGGGGGTAAGGCCTGGGCTAAGACCTTCAGGCTTTGGGGTGAACCGAAAAGCAGGGCAGAGGGAGTAAGGCTTGGGCTAAGGCCTTCAGGCCTTGGAGTGAACCGAAAGCAGGCGAGAGGGTTAAGGCCGGGGCTAAGGCCTTCAGGCCTTGGAGTGAACCCGAAAGCAGGCAGAGGGGGTAAGGCTTGGGCTAAGGCCTTCAGGCCTTGGAGTGAACCAAAAGCAGCCAGAGGGGGTAAGGCTTGGGCTAAGGCCTTCAGGCCTTGGAGTGAACCGAAAGCCGGCAGAGGGGGTAAGGCTTGGGCTAAGGCCTTCAGGCCTTGGAGTGAACCAAAAGCAGCCAGAGGGGGTAAAGCTTGGGCTAAGGCCTTCAGGCTTGGAGTGAACCGAAAGCAGGCAGAGGGGGTAGGGCCTGGGCTAAGACCTTCAGGCTTTGAGGTGATCCGAAAAGCAGGGCGGAGGGGGTAAGGCCTGGGCTTGGAGTGAATCGACAGCAGGCCAGAGGAGATACGGATTGCGCTAATGCCTTCAGGCCTTGGAGTGAACCAAAAACAGGCAGAGGGGCTAAGGCCTTCAGGCCTTGGAGTGAACCGAAAGCAGGCAGAGGGGGTAGGGCCTGGGCTAAGACCTTCAGTACGTGGAGTGAACCGAAAGCAGGCAGAGGGGGTAGGGCCTGGGCTAAGACCTTCAGGCCTTGGAGTGAATTGAAAGCAGGCAGAGCGGGTAGGGTAGGTCATCCTTAAGCACAGACACTGCCATGTTCAGAGCTTCCAGTCTCTCCAAGCTCTGCAGGAGACTTAATTATGCAAAAAAAGAAAAAAGTCCAACAGAGAGTTAAACATATAGGCATCGGGGTAAACAGAATGCATGTTATAATGCTCAGAAAGGTTCTATGTCATTCCATTGCCCGTTTTCTTTTCACAGCGTCCCCCCACCGTGCCCCACCCAATTTCTTGCCACAAGAACGAATCGGTTCTTAATTTTTATTTTTGTGGACGTTACCCACTCAAGCCCCCCTTCCCACATATTTACAACCTATTCCCCACACAACCCTACCCCGTATGTCCCTTTACACCCTCCCATATTTTTCGATCTGTTTTTGCAGCAAATAATTGGCTGCAAAAACCTCAGAGAAAAGAAAACGGTCGTACCCTCAGAAAACAAAGACATTCCACTGCACTTGTTTGGCTTCGGTGCGTTTCTTGATGGTCATTTCTGACCTTGCAAATCTTGGTTCATTTCGGTAGAACTTCAGTGACAGGAACTGATGCTTTTCTCTCTCCTAAACAGGGATTGACCTGTGTTCTTCCTTTTTACCATTTCAAGGGCCTGTGACTGTAAAATGCACTCCCAGCAATCATGTGGGTGGCGAGAGACAGTGTCTAACATAATTGTTGGAGCTCACTCCTGGCACTAAAGTATGCAGAGGTCCGGGCAATGCGCTTGTCTTGGAAGAAAGGCAACGCTGAGCAGCACAGGTTCAAAACCCAGTCCTGCGCTTAGAGGCTGGTCTCCTGCATGAAGCACGATATGAGAACCCAATTTATAGGGGCTGGCAAGAGCAACATTTACATTGCTGCCCACCCAAACCTGCACCCCCTGTAAAAGGTTGGCATGGGATGATGCTAGGCTGTTAATGTTTTCTTTGAGAGGGATGCGTACACAAGGGACATGGGAAAAGTTTGTCAGATGATGCATTCATACCCTCGACTGTCTACATTAGGTACTGGTAGGAGGTGATGGGATGGGATTCGTACCTTCGACTGTCTACATTAGGTGCTTGTCTACAATAGGTACTGGTAGGTGGTGGTAGGAGGTGATGGTATTTACACCTTCGACTGCCTATATTAGGTGCTGGTAGGAGGTGATGAAATTCATACCTTCGACTGTCTACATTAGGTGCTGGTCAGAGGTGATGGGGTTTGTACCTTCGACTGTCTACATTAGGTGCTGGTAGGAGGCGATGGGATTTGTACCTTCGACTGTCTACATTAGGTACGGATAGGTGATGGGATTTGTACCTTCGACTGTCTACATTAGGTACTGGTAGAAGGTGATGGGATTCATACCTTCGGCTGTCTACATTAGGTACTGGTAGAAGGTGATGGGATTCATACCTTCGGCTGTCTTCATTAGGTGCTGGTAAGAAGCGATGGGATTTGTACCTTCGACTGTCTACATTAGGTACTGATAGGTGATGGGATTTGTACCTTCGACTGTCTACATTAGGTACTGGTAGGAGGCAACGGGATTCGTACCTTTGACTGTCTACATTAGGTACTGGTAGGAGGCGATGGGATTCGTTCCTTTGACTGTCTACATGAGGTGCTGGTAGGAGGCGATGGGATTCGTACCTTCGACTGTCTACATTAGGTGCTGGTAGGAGGCAATGGGATTCATACCTTCGGCTGTCTTCATTAGGTGCTGGTAAGAAGCGATGGGATTTGTACCTTCGACTGTCTACATTAGGTACTGATAGGTGATGGGATTTGTACCTTCGACTGTCTACATTAGGTACTGGTAGGAGGCAACGGGATTCGTACCTTTGACTGTCTACATTAGGTACTGGTAGGAGGCGATGGGATTCGTTCCTTTGACTGTCTACATTAGGTACGGGTAGGAGGTGATGGGTTTCATACCTTTGACTGTCTACATTAGGTGCTTGTCTACATTAGGTGCTGGTAGGAGGTGATGAAATTCGTACCTTCGACTGTCTACATTAGGTACTGGTAGGAGGTGATGGTATTTATACCTTCGACTGCCTATATTAGGTGCTGGTAGGAGGTGATGGGATTTGTACCTTCGACTGTCTACATTAGGTACTGATAGGTGATGGGGTTTGTACCTTCTACTGTCTACATTAGGTGCTGGTAGGAGGCGATGGGATTTCTACCTTCGACTGTCTACATTAGGTACTGATAGGTGATGGGATTTGTACCTTCGACTGTCTACATTAGGTGCTGGTAGGAGGTGACGGGATTTGTACCTTCGACTGTCTACATTAGGTACTGGTAGAAGGTGATGGGATTCATACCTTCGGCTGTCTTCATTAGGTGCTGGTAAGAGACGATGGGATTTGTACCTTCAACTGTCTACATTAGGTACTGGTAGGAAGCAACGGGATTCGTACCTTTGACTGTCTACATTAGGTACTGATAGGAGGCGATGGGATTCGTACCTTTGACTGTCTACAGTAGGTACGGGTAGAAGGTGATGGGATTCGTACCTTCGACTGCCTACATTAGTTACTGGTAGGAGGTGATGGGTTTCATACCTTCGACTGTCTACAATAGGTGCTGGTAGGAGGTGATGGGATTCGTACCATCGACTGTCTACAATAGGTGATGGTAGGAGGTGATGGGATTCGTACCATCGACTGTCTACATTAGGTGCTGGTAGGAGGTGATGGTATTTATACCTTCGAATGCCTATATTAGGTGCTCGTAGGAGGTGATGAAATTCATACCTTCGACTGTCTACAATAGGTGCTGGTCAGAGGTGATGGGATTTGTACCTTCAACTGTCTACATTAGGTGCTGGTAGGAGGCGATGGGATTCATACCTTCGGCTGTCTTCATTAGGTGCTGGTAAGAGACGATGGGATTTGTACCTTCTACTGTCTACATTAGGTGCTGGTAGGAGGCGATGGGATTTGTACCTTCGACTGTCTACATTAGGTACTGATAGGTGATGGGATTTGTACCTTCGACTGTCTACATTAGGTGCTGGTAGGAGGTGATGGGATTCGTACCTTCGACTGTCTACATTAGGTACTGGTAGAAGGTGATGGGATTCATACCTTCGACTGCCTACATTAGTTACTGGTAGGAGGTGATGGGTTTCATACCTTCGACTGTCTACAATAGGTGCTGGTAGGAGGTGATGGGATTCGTACCATCGACTGTCTACAATAGGTGCTGGTCAGAGGTGATGGGATTTGTACCTTCAACTGTCTACATTAGGTGCTGGTAGGAGGCGATGGGATTCATACCTTCGGCTGTCTTCATTAGGTGCTGGTAAGAGACGATGGGATTTGTACCTTCGACTGTCTACATTAGGTACTGGTAGGAAGCAACGGGATTCGTACCTTTGACTGTCTACATTAGGTACTGGTAGGATGTGATGGGATTTCTACCTTCGACTGTCTACATGAGGTGCTGGTAGGAGGCGATGGGATTCGTACCTTTGACTGTCTACAGTAGGTACGGGTAGAAGGTGATGGGATTCGTACCTTCGACTGCCTACATTAGTTACTGGTAGGAGGTGATGGGTTTCATACCTTCGACTGTCTACAATAGGTGCTGGTAGGAGGTGATGGGATTCGTACCATCGACTGTCTACAATAGGTGCTGGTCAGAGGTGATGGGATTTGTACCTTCAACTGTCTACATTAGGTGCTGGTAGGAGGCGATGGGATTCATACCTTCGGCTGTCTTCATTAGGTGCTGGTAAGAGACGATGGGATTTGTACCTTCGACTGTCTACATTAGGTACTGGTAGGAAGCAACGGGATTCGTACCTTTGACTGTCTACATTAGGTACTGGTAGGATGTGATGGGATTTCTACCTTCGACTGTCTACATGAGGTGCTGGTAGGAGGCGATGGGATTCGTGCCTTCGACTGTCTACATTAGTTACTGGTAGGAGGTGATGGGTTTCATACCTTTGACTGTCTAAATTAGGTGGTGGTAGGAGGTGATGGTATTCGTACCTTCGACTTTCTACAATAGATGATGGTAGGAGGTGATGGGAGTCATACCTTCGACTGTCTACATTAGGTGCTGGTAGGAGGCGATGGGATTCGTACCTTCGACTGTCTACACTAGGTGCTGGTAGGAGGTGATGAAATTCGTACCTTCGACTGTCTACATTAGGTGCTAGTAGGAGGGGATGGGATTTGTACCTTCGACTGTCTACATTAGGTGCTGGTAGGAGGGGATGGGATTTGTACCTTCGACTGTCTAAAATAGGTGATGCTAGGAGGTGATGGGATTCGTACCTTCGACTGTCTACAATAGGTCCAGGTAGGAGGTGATCGGATTCGTACCTTCGACTGTCTACATTAAGTGCTGGTAAGAGGTGATGAAATTCGTACCTTCGACTGTTTACATTAGGTGCTGGTAGGAGTCAATGGGATTCGTACCTTCGACTGTCTACATTAGGTGCTGATAGGAGGTTATGAAATTCGTACCTTCGACTGTCTGCATTAGATGCCGGTAAGAGGCGATGGGATTTGTACCTTTGACTGTCTACATTAGGTGCTTGTAGAAGGCGATGCGATTCGTACCTTCGACTGTCTACATTAGGTGCTGGTAGGAGGCGATGCGATTCGTACCTTCGACTGTCTACATTAGGTGCTGGTAGGAGGCGATGGGATTCGTACCTTCGACTGTCTACATTAGGTGCTCGTAGGAGGTCATGGGATTCGTGCCTTCGACTGTCTACATCAGGTGCTGGTAGGAGGCGATGGGATTCGTACCTTCGATTGTCTACATTAGGTGCTCGTAGGAGGTCATGCGATTCGTACCTTCGACTGTCTACATTAGGTGCTGGTAGGAGGCGATGCGATTCGTACCTTCGACTGTCTACATTAGGTGCTGGTAGGAGGCGATGGGATTCGTACCTTCGACTGTCTACATTAGGTGCTCGTAGGAGGTCATGGGATTCGTGCCTTCGACTGTCTACATTAAGTGCTGGTAGGAGGTGTACCTTCGACGGTCTACATTAGGTGCTGATAGGAGGTGATGAAATTCGTACCTTCGACTGTCTACATTAGGTGCTGGCAGGAGGTGATGGGATTCATACCTTCGACTGTCTACATTAGGTACTGGTAGGAGGTGATGGGATTCGTATCCCGACTGTCTACATTAGGTACTGTTAGGAGGTGATGGGATTCATACCTTCGACTGTCTACATTAGGTGCTGGTATGTTGTGATGGGATTCGTACCTTCGACTGTCTACATTAGGTGCTGGTAGGAGGGGATAGGATTCGTACCTTCGACTGTCTACATTAGGTGCTGGTAGGAGGGATAGGATTCGTACCTTCGACTGTCTACATGAGGTACTTGTAGGAGTTGATGGGATTCGTACCTTCGACTGTCTACATTAGGTGCTGGTAGAAGGCGATGGGATTCGTACCTTTGACTGTCTTCATTAGGTGCTGGTAAGAGACAATGGGATTTGTACCTTCGAATGTCTAGATGGCTGGTAGGAGGCAATGGGATTCGAACCCTTGACGGTCTACATTAGATGCTGGTAGCAGGTGATGGGATTTGTACCTTCGACTTTCTACATTAGGTGCAGGTAGGAGGCGATGGGATTCGTACATTTGACTGTCTACATTGGGTGCTGGTAGGAGGGGATGAGATTCGTTCCTTCGACTGTCTACAAAAGGTGCTGGAAGGAGGGGTTGGGATTTGTACCTTCGACTGTCTACAATAGGTGCTGGTACGAGGTGATGGGATAAGGTACCTTCCACTGTCTACATTAGGTGCTGCTAAGAGGTGATGGGATTCGTACCTTCGACTGTCTACATTAGGTGAAGGTAGGAGGTGATGGGATTCGTACCTTTGACTGTCTACATTAGGTGAAGGTAGGAGGTGATGGGATTCGTACCTTTGACTGTCTACATTGAGTGCTGGTAGGAGGGGATGAGATTCGTTCCTTCGACTGTCTACAAAAGGTGCTGGAAGGAGGGGTTGGGATTTGTACCTTCGACTGTCTACATTAGGTACTGTTAGGAGGTGATGGGATTCGTACCTTCAACTGTCTACATGAGGTACTTGTAGGAGTTGATGGGATTCGTACCTTCGACTGTCTACATAAGGTACTGGTGGGAGGTGATGGGATTCGTACCTTCGACTGTCTACATTAGGTGAAGGTAGGAGGTGATGGGATTCGTACCTTTGACTGTCTACATTGAGTGCTGGTAGGAGGGGATGAGATTCGTTCCTTCGACTGTCTACAAAAGGTGCTGGAAGGAGGGGTTGGGATTTGTACCTTCGACTGTCTACATTAGGTACTGTTAGGAGGTGATGGGATTCGTACCTTCAACTGTCTACATGAGGTACTTGTAGGAGTTGATGGGATTCGTACCTTCGACTGTCTACATTAGGTACTGGTAGGAGGTGATGGGATTCGTACCTTCAACTGTCTTCATTAGGTGTTGGTAAGAGACAATGGGATTTGTACCTTCAACTGTCTACATGGCTGGTAGGAGGCAATGGGATTCAAACCTTTGACGGTCTACATTAGATGCTGGTAGCAGGTGATGGGATTTGTACCTTCGACTGTCTACATTAGGTGAAGGTAGGAGGTGATGGGATTCGTACCTTTGATGTCTACATTGGGTGCTGGTAGGAGGTGATGGGATTCGTTCCTTCGACTGTCTACAAAAGGTGCTGGTAGGAGGGGATGGGATTTGTACCTTTGACTGTCTACAATAGGTGCTGGTACGAGGTGATAGGATTCGTACCTTCCACTGTCTACATTAGGTCCTGGTAGGAGGTGATGGGATTCGTACCTTCAACTGTCTACATTAGGTGCTGGTAGCAGGTGATGGGATTTGTACCTTCGACTGTCTACATTAGGTGAAGGTAGGAGGTGATGGGATTCGTACCTTTGACTGTCTACATTGAGTGCTGGTAGGAGGGGATGAGATTCGTTCCTTCGACTGTCTACAAAAGGTGCTGGAAGGAGGGGTTGGGATTTGTACCTTCGACTGTCTACAATAGGTGCTGGTACGAGGTGATGGGATTCGTACCTTCCACTGTCTACATTGGGTCCTGGTAGGAGGTGATGGGATTCGTACCTTCAACTGTCTACATTAGGTGCTGGTAGGAGGTGATGAAATTCGTACCTTCGACTGTCTACATTAGGTGCTGCTAAGAGGTGATGGGATTCGTACCTTCGACTGTCTACATTAGGTGCTGGTAGGAGGCGATGGGATTCGTACCTTCGACTATCTACATAAGGTACTGGTGGGAGGTGATGGGATTCGTACCTTCGACTGTCTACAATAGGTGAAGGTAGGAGGTGATGGGATTCGTACCTTTGACTGTCTACATTGAGTGCTGGTAGGAGGGGATGAGATTCGTTCCTTCGACTGTCTACAAAAGGTGCTGGAAGGAGGGGTTGGGATTTGTACCTTCGACTGTCTACAATAGGTGCTGGTACGAGGTGATGGGATTCGTACCTTCCACTGTCTACATTGGGTCCTGGTAGGAGGTGATGGGATTCGTACCTTCAACTGTCTACATTAGGTGCTGGTAGGAGGTGATGAAATTCGTACCTTCGACTGTCTACATTAGGTGCTGCTAAGAGGTGATGGGATTCGTACCTTCGACTGTCTACATTAGGTGCTGGTAGGAGGCGATGGGATTCGTACCTTCGACTATCTACATAAGGTACTGGTGGGAGGTGATGGGATTCGTACCTTCGACTGTCTACATCAGGTGCTGGTAGGAAGTGATGGGATTCGTACCTTTCACTGTCTACATTAAGTGCTGGTAGGAGGTGTACCTTCGACGGTCTATATTAGGTGCTGATAGGAGATGATGAAATTCGTACCTTCAACTGTCTGCATTACGTGCTGGCAGGAGGTGATGGGATTCATACCTTCGACTGTCTACATTAGGTACTGGTAGGAGGTGATGGGATTCGTATCCTGACTGTCTACATTAGGTACTGTTAGGAGGTGATGGGATTCGTACCTTCGACTGTCTACATTAGGTGCTGGTATGTGGTGATGGGATTCGTACCTTCAACTGTCTACATTAGGTACTGGTAGGAGGTGATGGGATTCGTACCTTCGACTGTCTACATGAGGTACTTGTAGGAGTTGATGGGATTCGTACCTTCGACTGTCTACATTAGGTACTGGTAGGAGTTGATGGGATTCGTACCTTCAACTGTCTTCATTAGGTGTTGGTAAGAGACAATGGGATTTGTACCTTCGACTGTCTACATTAGGTGAAGGTAGGAGGTGATGGGATTCGTACCTTTGACTGTCTACATTGGGTGCTGGTAGGAGGGGATGGGATTCGTTCCTTTGACTGTCTACAATAGGTGCTGGTACGAGGTGATGGGATTCGTACCTTCGACTGTCTACATGAGGTACTTGTAGGAGTTGATGGGATTCGTACCTTCGACTGTCTACATTAGGTACTGGTAGGAGTTGATGGGATTCGTACCTTCAACTGTCTTCATTAGGTGTTGGTAAGAGACAATGGGATTTGTACCTTCGACTGTCTACATTAGGTGAAGGTAGGAGGTGATGGGATTCGTACCTTTGACTGTCTACATTGGGTGCTGGTAGGAGGTGATGGGATTCGTACCTTCGACTGTCTACATGAGGTACTTGTAGGAGTTGATGGGATTCGTACCTTCGACTGTCTACATTAGGTACTGGTAGGAGTTGATGGGATTCGTACCTTCAACTGTCTTCATTAGGTGTTGGTAAGAGACAATGGGATTTGTACCTTCGACTGTCTACATTAGGTGAAGGTAGGAGGTGATGGGATTCGTACCTTTGACTGTCTACATTGGGTGCTGGTAGGAGGGGATGGGATTCGTTCCTTTGACTGTCTACAAAAGGTGCTGGTAGGAGGGGATGGGATTTGTACCTTTGATTGTCTACAATAGGTGCTGGTACGAGGTGATGGGATTCGTACCTTCCACTGTCTACATTAGGTCCTGGTAGGAGGTTATGGGATTCGTACCTTCGACTGTCTGCATTAGGTGCTGGTAGGAGGTGATGAAATTCGTACCTTCAACTGTCTACATTAGGTGCTGCTAAGAGGTGATGGGATTCATACCTTCGACTGTCTACATAAGGTACTGGTGGGAGGTGATGGGATTCGTACCTTCGACTGTTTACATCAAGTTCTGGTTGGAGGTGATGGGATACTGTCACAAATAGCTTAAGGTGGGAGGAGATCAATCCCCTCTCCCAAACCACAGAAGCCGAATAGATCGACCCTCCTGCCGTGGTTGGCACGGGCGCCTGAGTATTATAAATACAGGAAACCACGTGGCAGCCAATGGGGGAAAACGGAGTTAGGGAAGGGGGATGGACTGACAAAGGTAAGGAAGGGAGAAACAATATACATACATGGCCATATCTAACTTCCACACTAGTAAACCTACCCAGCGGTTCATGACTTAATACCACTAATATTCTACCCCACCATACTCCACTGGGCCCTGACCTAACACCTTGACAGAAACTCTGACACAATTCCCATGAAGCACAACAGCACATTACATAGAACATGGATGTTCGTTATTATGACTTAATTGCAACACAACATGAATAAACCCTCTTATTACTCTGGACATGTCATTGCGCAAGGAATGGGCACACACACATAGAACTGGTATGGAATGTTGATGATTGAGACACAAGTAACAGCCACAGAACATGGAAACATAACACTGCACATATTGGGCATATCCGCTTTTTTGAGGCTTATTGGGTGCGTGTGTACGAAGAAATCTTTGTGAGCCTCTCTTGTCAGCGGAACATCACCTAAACACAAAACTCAATTGTGGCGTAATAAATGCTTATCTGTCAAGTTCAGCAAACATGTAACACCCTTGTTTGTGAAAGCGTGTCTAAATGAAAAGAGGTGCGGAGTGCCACCTCACTCCAATCTTGGAGTGTCAATATTAAGAAAACACACACTTAACTGCTTGCCCGGACGCCTCCTGAGGACATCCGGACTCAAATGAAATGCAGCACAACTCAGCGTATGGTCGCCGCTATCACCACCGTGACCCGAGTACAAGCAGATCCTTTTTCACACATTTCAGCAAACATATGTACCACTTAACTGGCTGTCCGGGCGTCTCCCATGGCTGCCCCGGACCTGAAGAAAATCTGCATCCAAGGGCTTTCACCGCCGTTACCCGCGCCTGGTTCTGCCCGCTGCACCGTCAGTCTGCTGCCTCACCGCCACCTCCCGTGATCTCCAACGTTAATCATCAGCACCTGAGCACGGGCGGTTGGCCATTTTAACCACACCTCCTGATTACCTGCAGCTGGTGCCGGGCGCGCGCAGGGAACTACACAACCTCCCAATGCCTACTGGGAAGTGTAGTTCCCAAACTTATTTATGACAAATATGTCTTTGTCTCCTTAACCTGCTCCTTAATCCCTGAAACCTGACAGCACCTCCTCTCCCATGGCTCTTCACAGGACCTGCCTTGTCAGGTTGTTGTAAATGAAACAGTCTTACCAGGCGCGGAGCATTAACCGAACTTGCAGGTTCCCAAGAGCAGTCTTCCAGTCCATAGCCCGCCCATTGGATCAAATACCACTAACCTTGCCGTCTTCTTCTTGAGTCCAAAATTTTGTTCACTTCATACTCTGTCTGACCCTCCTTGTGGATGGCTGGAGGTCTCCGCACACGTGTTCCAGGCACTGCGGGTTTAAGCAAACACACACGGAATACTGGGTGTATCTTTGAGGTTGTATGCAACTTCTGACACACATTTCACAATTTCATAGGGTCCAATAAACTTGGGGGCAAATTAGCGAGATCCTATTACCGGCAAAATTTGCATAGATAACCATACTTTATCCCCCACCTTGTATTGAGGGGCCTTCCTTCAATTCTTGTCTGCATATATTTTGTATTGTACTTTGGCCTGTTCATGATTGTCTCTAGCCTTCTGTCGGATGGTCAGAAGCAATTGTCTTCTTTCTTGGAGTACTGGCATGTTTGTCACCTCAGGTAAATGTTCAGGCAACATTTCCTGTACCTGCCCATACAAACACTCATTAGGAGCCATCCCCAATGATGCATGTTCCGTATTATTGTAAGTAAACTCAGCTAACCATAACGCTTGCACCCATGACTCCATGCCTTCATGTAAATAACAACGTATTGTTCAAGTGTCTGATTAACTCTTTCCGTCTGTCCATCCGTCTGAGGATGATAACTAGTGGACAAGGCATAGTTGATTCCTAGCATCTGACAGAAAGCACGCCAAAACTTAGATGTAAATTGCAGACCCCTGTCGGATACGATACTACGCGGTAATCCGTGTAGCCAGACCACATGTTGAAGAAATAATTCTGCTAACTTCCCGGCCCCTGGAATTCCCTGACAAGGTACAAAATGAGCTTGTTTCGACAGGTAGTCCACCACCACCCATATGGTGTCATACTGATCATCCGGAGGCAAGTCAGTGATAAAGTCCATAGATATATGCATCCATACTTTCTCTGGAGTAGGCAGTGGTTTAAGTAACCCTGCTTTCTTGGTGTGATCAGCCTTACTTCGTACACATGTTTCACGCCTTTGCACATACTTATTTACATCCTGTCCCAAATTGGGCAACCAGAAATATCGCTCTAACAGAGTCTGTGTGTTTTTACTGCCCGCATGACCTGCCAAAGGTGAATTATGACACCAATGCAGTGCTTTCTTTTGTAAATCCAAAGTGGGCAAATATAATCGTCCATCATAATAGGGAAGCTTATCTCTGAAGGTTTCCAACGGATCATTCACTCCCCAATTCAGATTCTTTTGTTTCTTCATTTCTTGTTTCACTTGCTTTAATAACTGAGTCACCACAGCTCCCACCACCTTTTCTGCAGGAATTATAGGTTTTACCTCAGTCACCATATTCTCAAGATTTTGCTGACGAGATAAAGCATCCGCTTTTCTGTTTCTTTTCCCAGGTCGGAATGTCACTACAAAGTTAAACTCATTGAAATATTGAGACCAACGTAGTTGCCTGGGACTCAATGTATGGGCTCTCTTGAAGTATTGTAAATTCTTATGGTCTGTTACCACTAGCACCTTGTGTTTGGCTCCCAATAAATAATGTCTCCATTCCAGAAAGGCCGCTCTAATGGCTAATAGTTCCTTATCTGTTATGGAGTAAATTTGCTCACATTGAGTGAGTTTCCGTGAATAGTAAGCCACTGGATGCCAAACCCCCTCTAGATCTTTTTGAGATAGTACCACCCCTACTGCCACATTTGATGCATCAGTTTCCACTTGAAACATCTTCTCCGGATCAGTATGCCGTAAAACTGGTGCTGACGTGAACGCCTTCTTCAATTCCTGAAAAGCCTCCTCAGCTTCTGAATTCCAACAAAACCTTGTGGCCTTTCTTAATAATTTTGTTATAGGTGCCACCGTTTGTGAACAATTGGTAATAAACCGTCTATAGAAGTTAGCAAAGCCCAAAAAAGATTGAATGTCCTTAACACATTGGGGTCTGGGCCAATCAAGAACTGCCTGTACCTTACTTTTATCCATGATTATTCCTTCTGGAGTCAGTATAAAACCCAGAAATTCCACCTGGGTAACATGGAAGGCACATTTTTCTAACTTTACATATGACTGATAATCTTGCAATTTTTTCAACACAGCCCTCACATGACTCACATGCTGCTCCTTTGAAGGAGAATAAATCAAAATGTCATCACTATACACAATCACAAAATTGTCCAAAAACTCACTCAAAACTTCCTGCATAAAATACTGAAAAGCTGCAGGAGAATTACATAAACCAAAAGGCATAACCAAATACTCAAATAATCCAAACTTAGTTTGAAATGCAGTCTTCCACTCACCCCCCTCCTTGACACAAATTAAATGATATGCTCCACGTAAATCTAGTTTGGTATACACCACTGCTGCTTTTATCTGATCCAATAGTCCTGAAATTAAAGGCAGTGGGTATCTATTTCTTACCGTCACCTTGTTCAAAGCCCAGTAATAAATGCATGTCCTTAGAGTTCCTTCTTTTTTTGGCACAAAAAACAATGGGAAGATACTGGTGACGTGGAGTGGCGAATAAACCCCTTCTTTAACATATCATCCAGGTATTCATGCAAATAATGATTTTCTGTGTCTGTCAATGCATATATTCTGCTACAAGGCAATTTGGCCACTGGTTCTAACTCAATTACACAATCATAGGGTCTGTGGGGCGGCAATCTTTCTGCTCCTCCTTTATCAAAAACATTCACAAACTCTCGGTATTGATCAGGAACCTCTATCCCCACAGCACCCACAACCTGGGATGCAGATGGCTGTTCTGCCAAAAATAAAGCAGGGCCCACCTCCTCTTCCATATGACCTATACATTCCTGACTCTCAAAAAAGACCTCTCGAGTAACCCAATCAATTCTTGGATTATGTTGTGTTAACCAAGGAATGCCTAAAATAAGGCCAAACTGAGGTGCTGCAATCAAATCCAGTACAATCTGCTCCACGTGTCCTGATCCACACCTCATTCTTATAGGCTGAGTTTGCTGACAAATGGGCCCTGAAATGAAAGGGAAACCGTCCACCGACTGCACCCATTCCACCTGTGTCTTCTCTCTTAATGGTAACCCCAACCTTCTAGCTAAACTGATGTCAATGAAATTCCCCGTGGCACCAGAGTCCACCATAGCCGACACCACCTATTTAGTACATGCAAAAAATAAAGTTACCAGGAGATACAAATGGGAATTACCCTTTCGTGTAGTATTTGCTAACCAAGTGGGGAACCTTCCTACCACTGAGCCTGACACCTGAGTTCCCCCTAAGGCCGGCCCGGTCCTTTTCGCGATTCCGCCTTGCTCCTTTCTCCCTCCGTAACCTTTTTTGTTGTGTTTGGACAAGTGCGGATATAATGCCCTGGTTGTCCACAATGCAGACACAAATTATTAGCTTTTCTCTGCTCCTTTTCCGCTGTCGATAAAGGTCCTTTAACCCCTCCGATCTGCATGGGTTCTCCTTCACTGTTTCTATTTATTTTTCCTCTATCCAGTCTTGCAAAAGGTACCACCTTCGGTTTTTTCCTGTCTCCCTTGCGCTCATTCATCCTATGATCCAATCTTAATGCCAAATCAATCATGGCCGTACAGGTACTGGGCTGAGGCTCAACCTGTCCCATGGCATCCTTTAATTCTTCTCTTAACCCTTGATAAAACAGAACTGTCTGTTTGTTTTCGGGCCAATCTGTCTCAATGACCAACCTATTAAACTGTGTTACATACAACACCAAATATCGTGTACCCTGTTTTAACGCCAATAGTTCCTTATCTTGGGTTAACGAAACTTCCCTACGGTCAAACAAATGGCCGAATTCTGCCAGAAAATTGTCCCAATGATATAATAAAGGGTCATCCTTCTGCACCAATGGCATAGCCCAAGCTGCCGCATCCCCGGTTAAATAGGATATTACAAATGCGGTCCTAGCTTGGATAGTCTCAAATGCTGAAGGTTTACACAGGAAATGCAACCGACACTGGGTCAAGAACATCATAAACTTCTTGGGATCCCCTGAAAATCTTTCAGGTGCTGCCAGTGGCATACTACTTGGAGGTTGGACAATTACCGTGGGTGATCTAGTGACTGCCCTACCTGCAGATGATCCTGCTTCCTCTAATGGCGTCCCTTGTGCTACTAACCCCTGAACTTGATTTTTAAGTGTGTTGGATTCCTGTCTGACTTGTACTAATTCCACCTGAATGTCTTGCAGTGCTTTTAGCACGTCCACTAACGAGGGAGGGTTCTCCATTTGGCCTGGGTGGTTTAGTAATCCCAAAATCGGGGGATGATAATTCTGTCACAAATAGTTTAAGGAGGAGGAGATCAATCCCCTCTCCCGAACCACAGAAGCCGAATAGATCGACCCTCCCGCTGTGGTTGGCACGGGAGCCTGAGTATTATAAATACAGGAAACCATGTGGCAGCCAATGGGGGGAAGATGGAGTTAGGTAAGGGGGATGGACTGACAAAGGTAAGGAAGGGAGAAACAATATACATACATGGCCATAACTAACGCCCACACTAGTAAACCTACCCAGCGGTTCCTGACTTAATACCACTAATATTCTACCCCACCATACTCCACTGGGCCCTGACCTAACACCTTGACAGAAACTATGACACAATTCCCATGAAAGCACAACAGCACATTACATAGAACATGGATGTTGGTGATTATGACTTAATTGCAACGCAACATGAATAAACCCTCTTATTACTCTGTACATGTCATTGCGCAAGGAATGGGCACACACACATAGAACTGGTATGGAATGTTGATGACTGAGACACATGTAACAGCCACAGAACATGGAAACATAACACTGCACATATTGGGCATATCTGCTTATTTGAGGCTTTTTGGGTGTGTCTGCACAAAGAAACCTGCGTGAGCCTCTCTTGTCAGCGGAACATCACCTAAACACAAAACTCAATTGTGGCGTAATAAATGCTTATCTGTCAAGTTCAGCAAACATGTAACACCCTTGTTTGTGAAAGCGTGTCTAAATGAAAAGAGGTGCGGAGTGCCACCTCCCTCCAATCTTGGAGTGTCAATATTAAGAAAACACACACTTAACTGCTTGCCCGGACGCCTCCTGAGGACATCCGGACTCAAATGAAATGCAGCACAACTCAGCGTATGGTCGCCGCTATCACCACCGCGACCCGAGTACAAGCAGATCCTTTTCCACACATTTCAGCAAACATATGGACCACTTAACTGGCTGTCCTGGTGCCTCCCACGGCTGCCTCGGACCTGAAGAAAATCTGGATCCAAAGGCTTTCACCACCGTTACCCGCGTCTGGGTCTGCCCGCTGCACCGTCAGTCTGCTGCCTCACCGCCACCACCCGTGCTCTCCAACATTAATCATCAGCACCTGAGCACGGGCGGTTGGCCGTTTTAACCACACCTCCTGATTACCTGCAGCCGGTGCCGGGCGCGTGCAGGGAACTACACATCCTCCCAATGACTACTGGGAAGTGTAGTTCCCAAACTTATTCATGACAAATACGTCTTTTTCTCCTTATCCTGCTCCTTAATCCCTGAAACCTGACAGATACGTACCTTGGACTATCTACATTAGGTGCTGGTAGGAGGGGATGGGATTTGTACCTTCGACTGTCTACATTAGGTGCTGGTGGGAGGGGATGGGATTTGTACCTTGGACTGTCTGTATTAGGTGCTGGTAGGACGGGATGGGATTTGTACCTTCGACTATTTACAATAGGTGATGGTAGGAGGTGATGGGATTTGTACCTTCGACTATTTACAATAGGTGATGGTAGGAGGTGATGGGATTCGTACCTTCGACTATTTACATTAGGTGCTGGTAACAGGTGATGGGATTTGTAACTTGACTGTCTACATTAGGTGCTGGTAGAAGGCGATGGGATTCGTACCTTCGACTATCTACATTAGGTGCTGATAGGAGGTGATGAAATTTGTACCTTCGACTGTCTACATTAGGAGCTGGTAGGAGGCGATGGAATTCGTACCTTCCACTGTCAACATTAGGTGCTGGTAGGAGGCGATGGGATTCGTACCTTTCACTGTCTACATTAAGTGCTGGTAGGAGGTGTACCTTCGACTGTCTACATTAGGTGCTGGTAAGAGGCGATGGGATTCATACCTTTGACTGTCTACATTAGGTGCTGGTAGGAGGTGATGGGATTCGTACCTTCGACTGTCTTCTTTAGGTGCTGGGAGAAGGTGATGGGATTCGTACCTTCGACTGTCTACATTACGTACTGGTAGGAGGTGATGGGATTCTACCTTCAACTGTATTAATTAGGTGCTGGTAAGAGGCGACGGGATTTGTACCTTCGACTGTCTACAATAGGTACTGGTGGGAGGTGATGGGATTCATACCTTCGACTGTCTTCATTAGGTGCTGGTAAGAGGCGATGGGATTTGTACCTTCGGCTGTCTACATTAGGTACTGGTAGGTGGTGATGGGATTCGTACCTTCGACTGTCTACATTAGGTACTGGCAAGAGGTGATGGGATTTGTACCTTCAACTGTCTACATTAGGTACTGGGAGGAGGTGATGGGATTCGTACCTTTGACTGTCTAAATTAGGTGGTGTTAGGAGGTGATGAGATTTGTACCTTAGACTGTCTACATTAGGTGCTCGTAGGAGGTGATGGGATTCGTACCTTTGACTGTGTACATTTGGTGCTTGTATACATTAGGTGCTGGTAGGAGGTGATGTAATTCATACCTTCGACTGTCTACATTAGGTGCTGGCAGGAGGGGATGGGATTTGTACCTTCGACTGTCTACATTAGGTACTGGTAGGAGGTGATGTAATTCGTACCTTCGACTATCTACATTAGGTGCTGGTAGGAGGCAATGGGATTCGTACCTTTGACTGTCTACATTAGGTACTGGTAAGTGGTGATGGGATTCGTACCTTTGACTGTCTACATTAAGTGCTGGTAGGAGGTGATGGGATTTGTACCTTCCACTGTCTACATTAGGTGCTGGTAGGAGGTGATGAAATTCGTACCTTCCACTGTCTACATTAGGTGCTGGTAGGAGGGGATGGGATTTGTACCTTCGACTGTCTACATAAGGTGCTGGTAGGAGGCGATGGGATTCGTACCTTCAACTGTCTATATTAGGTGCTGGTAGGAGGCGATGGGATTCGTACCTTCGACTGTCTACATTAGGTACTGGTAATTGGTGATGGGATTTGTACCTTCGACTGCCTACATTAGGTGCTGGTAGGAGGTGATGGGATTCGTACCTTCGACTGTCTACATTAGGTGCTGGTAGGAGGTGATGAAATTCGTACCTTCCACTGTCTACATTAGGTGCTGGTAGGAGGGGATAGGATGTGTACCTTCGACTGTCTACAATAGGTGATAGTGGAGGTGATGGGATTCGTACCTTCGACTGTCTACATTAAGTCCTGGTAGGAGGTGATCGGATTCTTACCTTCAAATGTCTACATTAGGTATTGGTAGGAGGTGATGAAATTTGTACCTTCGACTGTCTGCATTAGGTGCTGGTAAGAGGTGATGGGATTTGTACCTTCGACTGTCTACATTAGGTGCTGGTAGGAGGCGATGGGATTTGTACCTTCGACTGTCTACCTTAGGTGCTGGTAGGAGGCGATTGGATTCGTACCTTCGACTGTCTACATTAGGTGCTAATAGGAGGTGATGAAATTTGTACCTTTGACTATCTACATTAGGTGCTGGTAAGAGGTGATGGGATTTGTACCTTTGACTGTCTACATTAGGTGCTGGTAGAAGGCGATGGGATTCAGACCTTCAACTGCCTACATTAGGTGCTGGTAAGAGGCGATGGGTTTCCTACCTTCGACTGTCTACGTTAGGTGCTGGTAGGAGGTGATGGGATTTGTACCTTCAACTGTCTACATTAGGTGCTAATAGGAGGTAATGAAATTCATACCTTCGACTGTTTACATTAGGTGCTGGTAAGAGGCGATGGGATTTGTACCTTCGACTGTCTACATTAGTTGCTGGTAGAAGGTGATGGGATTCGTGCCTTCGACTGTCTACATTAAGTGCTGGTAAGAGGTGATTGGATTTGTACCTTCTACTTTCTACATTAGGTGCTGGTAGGAGTTTATGGGATTCGTATCTTCAACTGTCTACATTAGGTGCTGGTAGGAGGCGATGGGGTTCGTACCTTCGACTGTCTACATTAGGTGCTGGTACGAGGTGATGGGATTTGTACCTTTGACTGTCTACATTAGGTACTGGTAGGAGGTGATGAGACTCCTACCTTCGACTGTCTACATTAGGTGCTGGTAGGAGGTGATGGGATTCGTACCTTCAACTGTCTACATTAGGTGCTGATAGGAGGTGATGAAATTCGTACCTTTGACTGTCTACATTAGGTGCTGATAAGAGGTGATGGGATTTGTACCTTTGACTGTCTACATTAGGTGCTGGTAGAAGGCGACGGGATTTGGACCTTCGACTGCCTACATTAGGTGCTGGTAGGAGGCGATGTGACTCATACCCTCGACTGTCTACATTAGGTGCTGGTAGGAGGTGATGGGATTCGTACCTTCGACTGTCTATATTAGGTGCTGGTAAGAGGGGATGGGATTTGTACCTTCAACTGTCTACATTAGGTGCTGGTAGGAGGCGATGGGATTCGTTCCTTTGACTGTCTACATTAGTTGCTGGTAGAAGGTGATGGGATTCGTGCCTTCGACTGTCTACATTAAGTGCTGGTACGAGGTGATTGGATTCGTACCTTCGACTGTCTACATTTGGTGCTGGTAGGAGGTGATGGGATTCGTACCTTTCACTGTCTACATTAAGTGCTGGTAGGAGGTGTACCTTCGACTGTCTACATTAGGTGCTGATAGGAGGTGATGAAATTCGTACCTTCGACTGTCTACATTAGGTGCTGGTAGGAGGTGATGGGATTCGTACCTTTGACTGCCTACACTAGGTACTGGTAGGAGGTGATGGGACTCGTACCTTCGACTGTCTACATTAGGTGCTAATAGGAGGTGATGAAATTTGTACCTTCGACTGTCTTCATTAGGTGCTGGAAGAGGTGATGGGATTCGGACCTTCGACTGCCTACATTAGGTGCTGGTAGGAGGCGATGGGACTCGTACCTTCGACTGTCTACATTAGGTGCTGGTAGGAGGTGATGGGATTCGTACCTTCGACTGTCTACATTAGGTGCTGGTAGGAGGTGATGGGATTCATACCTTTCACTGTCTACATTAAGTGCTGGTAGGAGGTGTACCTTCGACTGTCTACATTAGGTGCTGATAGGAGGTGATGAAATTCGTACCTTCGACTGTCTACATTAGGTGCTGGTAAGAGGCGATGGGATTCCTACCTTCGACTGTCTACATTAGGTGCTGGTAGGAGGTGATGGGATTTGTACCTTCGACTGTCTACATTAGGTGCTGGTAAGAGGTGATGGGATTTGTACCTTTGACTGTCTACATTAGTTACTGGTAGAAGGTGATGGGATTCGTGCCTTCGACTGTCTACATTAAGTGCTGCTGCGAGGTGATTGGATTTGTACCTTCGACTGTCTACATTAGGTGCTGGTAGGAGGTTATGGGATTCGTATCTTCGACTGTCTAAATTAGGTGCTGGTAGGAGGCGATGGGGTTCGTACCTTCGACTGTCTACATTAGGTGCTGGTAAGAGGTGATGGGATTCGTACCTTTGACTGTCTACATTAGGTACTGGTAGGAGGTGATGGGACGCGTACCTTCGACTGTCTACATTAGGTGCTGGTAGGAGGCGATGGGGTTCGTACCTTCGACTGTCTACATTAGGTGCTGGTAAGAGGTGATGGGATTTGTACTTTTGACTGCCTACATTAGGTGCTGGTAGAAGGCGATGGGATTCGTACCTTCGACTGTCTACAATAGGTGCTGGTAGGAGGCGATGGGATTTGTACCTTCGACTGTCTACCTTAGGTGCTGGTAGGAGGCGATTGGATTCGTACCTTCGACTGTCTACATTAGGTGCTGGTAGGAGGTGATGGGATTTCTACCTTTGACTATCTACATTAGGTACTGGTAGGAGGTGATGGGACTCGTACCTTCGACTGTCTGTATTAGGTGCTAATAGGAGGTGATGAAATTTGTACCTTTGACTATCTACATTAGGTGCTGGTAAGAGGTGATGGGATTTGTACCTTTGACTGTCTACATTAGGTGCTGGTAGAAGGCGATGGGATTCAGACCTTCAACTGCCTACATTAGGTGCTGGTAGGAGGTGATGGGATTCGTACCTTTCGCTGTCTACATTAAGTGCTGGTAGGAGGTGTACCTTCGACTGTCTACATTAGGTGTTGATAGGAGGTGATGAAATTCGTACCTTCGACTGTCTACATTAGGTGCTGGTAAGAGGCGATGGGTTTCCTACCTTCGACTGTCTACGTTAGGTGCTGGTAGGAGGTAATGGGATTTGTACCTTCAACTGTCTACATTAGGTGCTAATAGGAGGTAATGAAATTCATACCTTCGACTGTTTACATTAGGTGCTGGTAAGAGGCGATGGGATTTGTACCTTCGACTGTCTACATTAGTTGCTGGTAGAAGGTGATGGGATTCGTGCCTTCGACTGTCTACATTAGGTGCTGATAGGAGGTGATGAAATTCGTACCTTTGACTGTCTACATTAGGTGCTGGTAGAAGGCGACGGGATTTGGACCTTCGACTGCCTACATTAGGTGCTGGTAGGAAGCGATGTGACTCATACCTTCGACTGCCTACATTAGGTGCTGGTAGGAGGCGATGTGACTCATACCCTCGACTGTCTATATTAGGTGCTGGTAAGAGGGGATGGGATTTGTACCTTCAACTGTCTACATTAGGTGCTGGTAGGAGGCGATGGGATTCGTTCCTTTGACTGTCTACATTAGTTGCTGGTAGAAGGTGATGGGATTCGTGCCTTCGACTGTCTACATTAAGTGCTGGTAGGAGGTGTACCTTCGACTGTCTACATTAGGTACTGGTAGGAGGTGATGGGACTCGTACCTTCAACTGTCTACATTAGGTGCTAATAGGAGGTGATGAAATTTGTACCTTCGACTGTCTTCATTAGGTGCTGGAAGAGGTGATGGGATTCGGACCTTCGACTGCCTACATTAGGTGCTGGTAGGAGGCGATGGGACTCGTACCTTCGACTGTCTACATTAGGTGCTGGTAGGAGGTGATCGGATTCGTACCTTCGACTGTCTACATTAAGTGCTGGTAGGAGGTGTACCTTCGACTGTCTACATTAGGTGCTGATAGGAGGTGATGAAATTCGTACCTTCGACTGTCTACATTAGGTGCTGGTAAGAGGCGATGGGATTCCTACCTTCGACTGTCTACATTAGGTGCTGGTAGGAGGTGATGGGATTTGTACCTTCGACTGTCTACATTAGGTGCTGGTAAGAGGTGATGGGATTTGTACCTTTGACTGTCTACATTAGTTACTGGTAGAAGGTGATGGGATTCGTGCCTTCGACTGTCTACATTAAGTGCTGCTGCGAGGTGATTGGATTTGTACCTTCGACTGTCTACATTAAGTGCTGCTGCGAGGTGATTGGATTTGTACCTTCGACTGTCTACATTAGGTACTGGTAGGAGGTGATGGGATTCGTGCCTTCGACTGCCTACATTAGGTGCTGGTAGAAGGCGATGGGATTCGGACCTTCGACTGTCTACATTAGGTGCTGATAGGAGGTGATGAAATTCGTACCTTCGACTGTCTACATTAGTTGCTGGTAGGAGGGGATGGGATTCGTGCCTTCGACTGTCTACATAAGGTGCTGGTAGCAGGCGATGGGACTCGTACCCTCGACTGTACATTAGGTGCTGATAGGAGGTGATGAAATTCGTACCTTCGACTGTCTACGCTATTGATCGGTAGGAGGGGATGGGATTCGTGCCTTCGACTGTCTACATCAGGTACTGGTGATGGGATTCATAATTGGTTTAAATGTTTAAAAAGGATGCACACTCTTTTTTTTTTCCTGCTAAGGCAGGATCCGCTAATCTTAATTCATGTTATTGTTCGGTTGACTCCACATTTTGCCTGAAATAAGATAGCAAGTTTCTATGAAAGCTTTCAGGCGGTGATGATATTCGTACAAGTTCTACAAAGATATGATCCTTTCAAATGCGAGTATGGAGAAATGTTGCTTTTCCAGTTCTGTCAATCTGTTGTCATTTAAACATAATCTTATTGTCTTTAAGAAGTGTAATTTGCCAACATCATTCCAGTTTTCTGCACTGCCAATTAAGTGGGGCTTTTTTTCCATGGCATCATTTGGTATTGCACTCCCAAGTAGTCTAATGTTCTGCTGAGTTCTTGGCCTAGCTCCAGGAATTCCTAATCATCTCCTATTCTAAAGAGGCAAATTTATGAAACCCTATTGAACAAATGCAGTATAAACGAGAAACAAGTTTGAGTTATCACAAACATTGTTGGGCTATAAACATATATACATGTTTTCTATTCTGCAGGTTCGTTTATAAAAGAGCTAGGTAAGTGTTAAGGTCTTACATGTTCGTAATCAACATTTGAGTGTTTGTGATTATACTTGTTTTTCTAACCTCTCCAATTCTTATCTTTATTTCAGCATGGAAACAGGTGTGCAAGACTGCAGGTAGGCAATATCGTTGTGCTATATGTGTGTGTATAATTCTCTCCACTGTCTTTGTGTTGGGGTTGGATACATGTTCAACCATTTAATCCTCGCATCGAAATCTTGATTTTGTCCGGATTGTTATGTATGGTTCATGGTTGCAGGCACGTTAATATCAGGGTAAGTGCTGTGGCCAAGCCCATTGCCCATTATGCAATTAGTGATTCAAGCCCTGGCATATTTGCCCAATATACATGTCTCTGTCCATTTCACGTTCCCAAAGCACGTATTGATTATATACAAAGCAGAGGAAAAGCTCCATGCGGGCTATGTGTCCACTTCCGCTCTCCTAGAGGGATATTGTGAGAGACCAGACTGTCCATGGTCCGTTCCTATCAGAACATTGTTTGTATGGTTCTTCTGAGCTTTGATAATGCGCTTTGTTCTGTAACACGAATGTTCTTATTAAGACTGCAATGCACACTAAAGAACATTACACATTTTAAAAGCGACTCATTTGGCAGCACAATTATGAACATCCTTTTTTTGCTTTTTGTGCCCAAACCTGCACAATATTTTGTCTCCCAGATGTATTTTCTTCTTGGAAAGCGTCACACTCCGATTTACAGCTCGTATCGGTTTCTTCTCTGAGCACCAAAGCCAGGTGTAATATTGTGTGCTGCCCACTGTGTGCTGCCCACTGCGTGCTGCCCACTGTGTGCTGGTTATAGTATGCACAAACACTGACGATGACCAGAAAATATAACATAACAAACGTCTTATAAATAAAAAAACACCAAGTTATGTGTTTTGTTTCTGTTTTTGCTGCTGTTTATCAGTGCTTTTGTGGCTCCAGCAAAGTTGGGAGAGAGAGAGAGAGAGAGGGAGAGAGAGAGAGGGAAAGAGGGAGACAGAGAGAGAGAACGAGAGGGGGTAGAAGGAGAGTGGGAGAGAGGGAGGGGAAAAGAGGAAGAGAGAGAGGGGAGAGAGACAGAGAGAGATGGCGAGAGAGAGAGGAAGGGAGAGAGGGAGAGGGAGAGAGAGAAAGAGAGGGGGAGAGAAGGAGAGAGAGGGAGAGAGGGAGAGGAAGAGAGAGAGAGAGGAAGAGAGAGGAAGTGAGAGAACGAGAGGGAGAGGGGGAGAGAGGGAGGGGAGAGAGAGAGAGGGAGAGAGATGGAGAGAGAGAGGAAGAGGGAGGGAGAGAGAGGGAGATACAGAGAGAGGGGGGAGAGACAAAGACAGAAGGAGAGGGAGAGAGAGGGAGAGAGGGAAAGAGAGAGGGAGAGAGAGAAAGAGAGGGAAGAGGGAGAGGGGGAGAGAGAGGGAGAGAGGGCGAGATGGAGAAAGGGAGAGGGAGGGAGAGATAGAGGGAGAGGGAGAGAGCGAGAGGAAGAGGGAGAGAGAGAGGGAAAGAGGGAGACAGAGAGAGAGAACGAGAAGGGGGAGAAGGAGAGTGGGAGAGAGGGAGGGGATGAGAGGGAGAGAGGGGGAGAGAGATAGAGAGAGATGGCGAGAGAGGGAGGGAGAGAGGGAGAGGGAGTGTGAGAAATAGAGGGGGAGAGAAGGAGAGAGAGGGAGAGGGAGAGAGGGAGGGGAAGAGAGGAAGAGAGAGAGAGAGGAAGAGAGATAGAGAGAGATGGCGAGAGGGAGAGGGAGAGAGGGAGTGAGAAAAAGAGAGGGAGAGGGGGAGAGAGGGAGAGAAGATTTTTGAGAACATTGTAAAGACTGGAGTGTATCCTCGTACTTGGTCCACAGCATACATCATACTAGTCTTTAAAAGAGGGGACATGTCCAATCCCCTAAACTACCGTCCAATTGCAATTTTAAATGCGGACAGTAAGGTGTTTGCATCTATCTTGTGGTCACATTTGGAATTATGGCAATCAGAACTTGGGATACTCAAAAAGTGGCAGACTGGATTTAGATGTAATATGGGTACATCACTAAATGGAACTATAATGAACTGTCTACAATCCCAGGCATGAAATGGGACATACAACCTTGTGTATGTTGCATCTTTAGACCTTACAGCCGCCTTTGACGCAGTAGATAGGGGTCTATTGTGGTGCAAATTGGCATCTTGGGGCATACCAAAGGGTTTATTGAGAATGATAATGGCTCTGTACTCGGAAACTACACTTGGAGTACGTTTAAATCATTCGGGCTCCTTCTCTGAAAGCATTCCAGTGGGCAGGGGTGTTTGACAAGGATGCATGTACTTGGGAGATGCAGGAGAATCGTTGTCATCCGCTGGCCTGGTCTCTCCTAAATTAGCAGGACTCAGGATTAAATGGTTGGCCTAAGTAGATGATTTTCTTTTATTTGATGTTACCACATTTGGTCTCCAAAGACTCATTGATGCATTTGTCAAGTATGTAAAAGACTTGTCACTGACAGTTAATCCAGAAAAGACTAAAGTTATTCAGTTGACAAATTCTAGGAAACAGTTCCATCAAAAGTGGTTTGTAGCTAAAAAAGAAATTAAGAAGGTCAATTCCCTACCGTATCTGGGATTCTTGGTGAATGGAAGTCTGTATATTTCCAACACAACCGCTTGGTTTAAGGACAAAGCCATTACCTTGTCAAATTAACTGTGCAAAGTGGATGCTAAATTTGGGCAATTCGATATTATGAGGCTAGAGTAGTTCCAAAGTTACTATACGGAATTGAGGTGTACCAAACAGAGATCCTGGAGCTTCTTCCAATTTTAGAAGGGATAATCTGGAAGCGAGTATTGCAAGCTCCCAAATCTACCCCTCTTTCGAAAATCAGGTATGAATTGGGGATTGTCTCCCTTAAAACGAGAGTGTTATGACCGGCTCTTGGTCATAGGGTTCACTCCAAGGGACACTCAGGATACACAGGCCAGGTACGCATAGTGGTTACTTTATTAGCTTCTTAGGTTACAGGATCAGATGTCAACAAGTCATTAGGAGATAAAGAGGAAAGGGACAGGAGCCCACTGGCTCCCACCACCCGGGCTCACATAATCTAACTGCCTGGGTTAGAACCCATTCAACTCCAAACATTCTAATCTCACACTCCAGACTCACAGCCTACATTCTGATGGTGACATCAATCCTGGCTCAGCACACATGCAAGTATAAGAGCCAACCCTAACACCTCCTTTCCTACAACAAACAAACACACTTCAAACACACACTTAGAGAAAGCAACCCTAACACCTCCTCCTCTTGCATAAAGAACAACACACACTTTCACAACAGCAAGACACACCTCACTCTCAGCAGAGTTCCGCTAACCCCAGAGATTGAACAAACAGGCGTAACTAACATCCTATGACAGTCCCGGCCGCCACAACTAACATTCCTAACCAATCAAAGCATCACAAATCGCCTTCCGTTCCCTCCTGCCACAAAGGAACCTCGAACTGCCACTTTCGAGCACTAACCGCCCACATCGGCAAACAAACCACAACACTACCAAGACCAACCAAACACAAAGCTCCTTCCGTTCCTCTCTGCCACAAAGGAACCTCGGACTGCCCCTTCCGAGTACTAACTCCCAAAACCGGGAAAAACCAGGTACTGTCATAACTGCGCAAGATACTTACTAACAACCCAACAATCTACCTGGGTCACCAAGAAACCACAGTCACAACTCATGCCGCTGTCAAATCCATTCCAAAATTCAAGCAACACAGACACACCTAATCACCAGTCACTCACCTCATCACACCAATAAAGAAACGCAACCAGCTGTCACTAAAGAACCACCACCAGCATAACGCTACAAATGTTGGCCAGACAAATGAGCCCTTCAAAACCAAATAAACACCCCAAAGTGAACACAGCTGCAGATGAAACGTTGCCAGGCTTCTGAAATTAATCAAGAGCGGACTCAAGAACAATTCCAAAAGTCACCTAAAGTTAAAAGAAAACACTAAATGCAATGTAACTTGCATCTCCAGAATTCCAAGCAATCCCTGGACCTTAACAACTCCAGGGTCACCAAAAACATCAAAGCTTCTTACAGCTTCAAGTAAACTCCGCAGAGCTAGACACCTTCAAAAACAACATAGAAGCTTCACACAGCTTCAGGCACTAGTCCCCTGCTAGATGCCTCTGGACAGCTCCGCAGAGCCACAATCCAAAACAACATAAAAGCTTCACTAGGTTTCATGTGAACTCCTCAGAGCCACCAATCATCACAAAAACACAGCTTTGCAAAGCTTATGGTACTAGTCTCCTACTAGGTACCTCTGGACCCCTCAGAGTCACTAACCATTTAATCAAAGTTCCAACTAGCTTCTATACTAGCCTACCACTAGTAACATCACTAGGGCCTCAAAACACCAAACACCTCCAACACTGCAGAGTCCCCTGACCAACCCTGGTCATGTACATCAATTAAAACATATTCCAAAAACAATAAAAGATTTCAAAACCCAACACTGGTCATGCACCAACACTAAAACATTCACATACTGCTACAACACACACACAAACACAGGATGTTCAAAATACAGACAACCCCGGCATAGAATGTTAACTGCTAAGGAGCGCTGCAGTCACTCTGGCAGTCATCATGGGTTGCACATCCATACACGCACAAACAGAACATCACGCCTACAATGCCTCAAAAATGGTTATAGTAAGCATTGCAATGACATATCAATAATCACATTATAAATTGCAGATCTCATTTCCTAAAAGTCCATGTTGCCAAAGCATGGGCAACTCTAAATGCTGAAATGACTCAAAGATTGTGGTAACCATTAATGACCAACATCACTCTTATTGTGCTTTAAGATCACAAATCTCACACCACACACACACAAGCAAAACATAGTCTTAGGATGATCAGAACATTGAAACATAGTACATCCAAGTCACATTTTCTAAAAGTCCATGTCGCCATTAAACAGGCAACCTAATATGCTAAAATGCCTCAAAACGTTATACTAAGCATAATAGGATCAACACCCTTTGATTGTCCACCTCAATCAACCTCATATGTGCCACTCACACACAACCCCTGTCACAACACAAATGTGGAAACCAACTTTAAATGAGACCTAAACGTGCATGTTGCCAACTGGGGCCAACTCTAAAACCAACCTGCAATGCCTCAAAATGGTTACATCTAAAATAAAATGCATCTCCTATTCTAAGTGCAACATCATTCTCACTAATACTTTTCATGGTAATTCACTACTAATGCACAACAGTACTCTTCAGTCACTGCTTGCCACATCGTTGCTCAATCCATAATGACATTTTACTTTTAAATGAAACTCCAAAATTTCTTCTGCAAGCATAAACTAATCATCCCCAAAAACTACTATCATACCCAAACCCAAACAGTAACCATTTTCTCATTGCATGGTCCCCACCTCAGACCAAATCAGCATAGCGTCTATTCTCATTAAAACCTTTAGCCTCCAGGTGCATAAAAGGCAAAATTACGCTTACTTGGCATGGAAATTACACTTCCCCTTTTTAAAAAAACCTGGCATAGTCACTCAGGAAATGGTGGCACACTTGGGCAGCCTCATGCAACCCTGCCAATGTCTCCTCATGTACCAGGGGGCCTGCTCCTGGCAGACTCCAACAGGCCATTCTTGCCCCAGGCTCCATGGGGCAGGGTGCTTCTGACACCCCTGGGTGGCCGCCTGCAACAGCCCTGGGGGCTGACTAAAGAAGTACTTGGTGGCTGACTCAAACAGCCCTGAATGCTTTCCATTTCTCCAGACTCTTGGACAGCCTCTAATGACTCCTGGCCTCAAACAGGGCACTCTCCCTTCTTCCCAGGGGTCTCCTCTGACAGGCTGTCCCTTCCAGCCCTGGGTGCTTTCCATTTCTCCAGACTCTTGGACAGCCTCTAATGACTGCTGGCCTCAAAGAGGGCACTCTACCTTCTTCCCAGGGGTCTCCTCTGACAGGCTGTCCCTTCCAGCCCTGGGTGATTTCCATTTCTCCAGACTCTTGGACAGCCTCTAATGACTCCTGGCCTCAAAGAGGGCACTCTACCTTCTTCCCAGGGGTCTCCTCTGACAGGCTGTCCCTTCCAGCCCTGGGTGGACTGGCTGAAACAGCCCTGGGTGGTGGGTGCAACCAGTCTATGGGGGGCAGTGGGCTCTCCCTCTCTCCTTTCATTTACTTGTCCTCTTGCCTGCACCCCCCGCAGCAGAGTCTCTTCTCCTCTCTCACATGACATCACACAGGTACCTGCATCTCCTTTTGCTTCACTTGGTGTCCACTCCAAGGTCCTCCTTCACCATACCTCATCCCATCCTCGTCGCCAATTGTTATGACCGGCTCTTGGTCATAGGGTTCAGATCTCATTTCCTAAAAGTCCATGTTGCCAAAGCATGGGCAACTCTAAATGCTGAAATGACTCAAAGATTGTGGTAACCATTAATGACCAACATCGAACACAGCTCTTATACTTGCATGTGTGCTGAGCCAGGATTGATGTCACCATCAGAATGTAGGCTGTGAGTCTGGAGTGTGAGATTAGAATGTTTGGGGTTGAATGGGTCCTAACCCAGGCAGTTAGATTATGTGAGCCTGGGTGGTGGGAGCCAGTGGGCTCCTGTCCCTTTCCTCTTTGCATCTCAATGACTTGATGACATCTGATCCTGTAACCTAAGAAGCTAATAAAGTAACCACTATGCGTACCTGGCCTGTGTATCCTGAGTGTCCCTTGGAGTGAACCCTATGACCAAGAGCCGGTCATAACAGAGAGCATTCTGGAGTATCCTCTTGCTGGTAAGAGAGTTCTTATGTCCACCTGAGAACTCTCTTTTTTTTAGATTTGAATAAAATGTATTTAAACCAGGAGGTGGTACAATTGAAAGAAGTTCATACTCTGAGTGTAAGCATCTTGGACGATATAGGAAGCACAACCAGGAACTTTGTAGCAATCTGACGAAAACTAAAATGAGATTGTTTCGTTGGGATTGGGTTCATACACTCAAATCAATATGCACGTATAGCTCACTAAAACATATAGATACTGAACACAAAGATCTGGGAACTTTGGCACCCTTTCTTGGCATTTACCCCGATAGAAGTACTTGGTCGTGCTTCCTGTGGTTTCGGTGGAGTGGTATACACACTAGAAGAATCCTAGTGCAATTTGGTTTGATCCTCATGGATGAAGCGGGTTGTAGATTGTGTGCAAAAGATACAGAGACTTTACGCCATTGGGTCCTTGACTTTAGTGCCTAATCTCTTTTACATGCTAAATATTTTAAGAGCTTGTATATGTGTAATGAAATGAATTATGTTGATTGTCACATCCCGTTTTTATTGGAAATTGCCATGGCGTTTATATGAGCGCTCTTCAACACACAGATCCCGCTAAAACTACAATTCCCATCCTCCTGCTATGTTAGTCACGTGACACGCACGTACCACGTTGCCGTGCCTTCTGAAGACCGTATTTATACTGTCTGTTCGAGTGCCAAGTGCTCCTAAACTGTGTTAGTTCCGAGCGCTGTTTCCTGACTCCTGTTTGATCTTGAATCCTGTGCTTAATTCGAGCCTCCGCCTCTGCCTTTTCCTTCCCTGTTTCCGACGCCCGTCCCTCCTCGACTGCTTTCCCCGGAATCCTTGAACCCGGCTTGCAACTCGACCTCCACTTGTTAAAGTCCTCTGGCTGTGACGCTTTCTCACTCGAATATTATAGTAAAGGAACTAGCGTGGGGTAACGCTTGTTTCCTCTGCCTTTATTTTTGTTTGCTTAAACATTTTTTTTGGCACTGTTTATTCTGGACGCTTTGCTGAATCTGCAATTGGATTGCTTTGGACATATTTGGACGCTTTGCTGAAACCGAATTGGATTGCTTTGGGATATTCTTTGGGACGCTTTGCTGAGTCTATTTTTGAGCACTGTGGACATCTTCTTGGGACGCTTTGCAGCACTGATGTCCTGATACACTGGTGCACTCCTCCTTCACCGTTGATATAAGCTTTCCCCTCTGTGTCCAATACTAGTAGGTTACTGGTACATTTTTCCTACGGAACAGGTAAGAGTGGGTACTTGGGGGTCTTGTTTGCTGTTCATTTGGCAATACCTGGCTGCATTCTGAACGTCTGCTCTGCTCTTCCCTTCTTTAGCTCTGCTGAGTCTGCTCCTGCCTTTTCACTCAAGCCCTCAGCCTGACAGGTGGAATAGATTCATGTAGGCTGAGCTCTTGGGGGGAAAGTCTTTGGCCTATCACGTTAGAGACTTTTCGTGTTCAAAGAGAGAAGGATACTTTTCCATAACTGGGAGAGTGTTATCTGCGACAACTGGGATACCATACCTAGGCTGTGACAGATTTAGGAGCCCTTTTAAACCGTCTCTCGGTTATGGAGGCTGCATCGGACCCATTGGCAGCCCTCATGCAGGCTTTTTCTGCTCTTCGTACCGATATGGCATCAGCACATGTGACTTTACATCAACGCATGGATGTTTTACAGAGCTTTGTGGAGCCCCTACCCCATGACGAGGAATTTGGTGACGCCGCGGCTGCGGCGCCTCCTCCTGTGCCACTTGTACCGCCTCCGGCTCCAGCTCCAGTTGTCCTCCCTGGGCCATTCCCTTTGGCCCCACCAGAACGCTTTTTGGGTGATCCCAAGGCGTATCGAACCTTTGTGAACCAATGTCGCCTTCATTTTCTTTGTCGTCCCTTGGCATTTCCAGATGCTACTACAAAGGCGGAATTTGTTCTTTCCCATCTGGGTGGCACTGCTGCAGCATGGGATAATCTATTGCTGGAAGCAGATGACCCGGCTCTGTATGATTTTGATATGTTAATCCAAGCCATGAACAGTGTTTTTGATATAAGATATAAAGCACAGTCCTCTGATCTGGAGTTCTTGGCTATTAGCCAAGGCAAGTCGGATCTCTTGACATATCTTGCCCGTTTCAATCAATTAGCGGCTGAAACCACATGGCCAGAACAGAAGAAATCGGCTGTGTTTTATAAAGGTTTGTGGGACGAACTGAAAGATGCCCTATCAGTGGTACCTGCTCTTCCATCTGGTTTTCCCGAATTGCTGGACTTAGTCTTACAAGTCGACGCTCGACTCCGGCAAAGACGTGGCGAACGTCGCTATCCCGATATTCGCACCACCTCCCGACCAGATGGAACTACACCTGTTTCTCAGGGAGAAGCTGAACCTATGCAAATCGGGGCAATTAGGGGTCCATTGTCCAAGGCCGAACGAGAAAGGAGGGTGGTGAACAATCTATGTTTCTATTGTGGCCAGTCAGGTCATTACATCCGTCTGTGTCCCAAAAGGCCCGCCAAGTCGTCGGGAAACGCCAGGACTCGTCCTTAAACCGGGCCTTCCGGACGAGTCAAATGATCCCAGGCCCGGGTGAGTGTTTTCCGTCTTCGCATGTTTACCTTACTATGTGCTTTACGGCTCCCGGCCTCATTACCTTTTCCAACCCGGTAATGATAGACTCAGGGGCTAGCGGGAATTATATGGACCTTAAGTTGGCCAAACGTTACGGACTACCTATATTTCCTAAAGCAAGACCTGAGGAAATACATGCGGTAGATGGTTCACGTTTAGTATCTGGACAGGTGACGGATCAAACAGGTCCACTACAAATGTCCACTTTACAAGGACATTCGGAATCCATCACTTTCGACCTTATCACGGCCCCTCAATTTGGCATCATTCTGGGGCTTTCTTGGTTGCAAAGACACAATCCTGTAGTTGACTGGGTTGAACAAACCGTACGGTTCTCTTCCTCTTTTTGTATACAGAGGTGCTTTGAGTCCTGTAATGTAGCGGTATTGTCCCCTTGTCTGGCGATGGTAACTTGCCTCCCTTCTATCAACGCCACGTCATCTAACCCTGTTTCGGTACTCCCCTTGGAGTACCAGGAATTTTCTGATGTGTTTGACAAAGGACTTTCAGAAAAACTGCCCCCACACAGATGCTATGACTGCCCCATCGACCTGATACCTGGAGCAGCAATCCCCCATGGTCGAATTTACTCCCTTACACAGAAGGAGGAAGAACAACTACGGAGCTATATTGACAACGCCTTACGCTTCGGACACATACGTCCGTCCCGCTCACCAGCGGCCTCCCCAATATTTTTTGTGCCAAAGAAAGAAGGGGATCTGCGCCCCTGTGTGGACTACCGCGCCCTTAATAAAGTCACGGTGAAGAACCAGTATCCGTTGCCGCTTATTACTGAGCTCCTCGATAAAATGACCTCTTCCACTATCTTCACCAAGTTGGACTTGCGGGGAGCATACAATTTGGTGAGGATGCGAAAGGGAGATGAATGGAAGACTGCCTTTAAGACAAAATATGGGCTCTATGAATATTGTGTAATGCCCTTTGGGCTTTGCAATGCCCCAGCGACGTTTCAGCATTTTGTAAATGACATCTTCAGGGACATGCTGGATTGCTATGTTGTTATCTATTTGGATGACATTCTGATATATTCGGAAACTCTGCCCCAACATATACAGCATGTGCGCTCTGTTCTACTTCGTCTAAGGGAATACTCTCTCTTTGCTAAACTGGAGAAGTGTGTGTTCCATGCATCATCTGTAGAGTTCTTGGCGTTTCAGATTTCCCAAAAAGGAGTGCTCATGTGTACCTCCAAGGTTCGGGCAGTTTTGGATTGGCCCGTTCCGAGCTCAGTAAAAGCTCTTCAATCCTTCTTGGGTTTTGCCAACTTTTATAGGCGTTTTATCGCCTCGTTTTCTGAAATAGTAGCCCCATTAACTCGGTTGACCAGTCCTAATGTCCCTTTTGTGTGGGATGAGGAAGCGCAGACAGCATTACGGAACCTGAAGGACGCTTTTACCACCGCTCCTGTATTACAGCACCCCAATCCAGCTCTCCCATTCATCGTGGAAGCAGATGCCTCTGCTATTGCGATAAGGGCCATCCTTTCGCAGGTTTGCCTCGCTACTCAACACCTACATCCGGTGGCTTTCCATTCCCGAAAACTTACCCCATCTGAACGTAATTATACGATTATGGAAAGAGAACTCCTTGCAATCAAGGTGGCGTTCAAGGAGTGGAGGCATCATCTCTTAGGTGCAAGACACCCGATAACTGTGTATACAGATCTTCGAAACCTTCAGGCCTTGTCGCACGTGAAATGTACCAACGCCAGACAGATACGTTGGCATTTGTTTTTTACCATGTTTGATTTCACGGTGACGTATCGCCCTGGTCCATTGCATGGAAAGGCAGATGCCCTGTCCCACATTGGTACTGACACGGAATCTGTAAAACAATCAACCCCGGTATTACCCTCAGGTGCTGTTATATGTGTTTGTTCGGTCTCCCTGTCAATTATAGTCAGATTACGGAGATGGGCCAGGGATCATGTTTCTGTCCTGAAGGAGATGGACGCTGAACTTATCTCCGGACTTCCCTACGTTAAAGGTCTACTGTACCTACCTGACAACCAAACCAGACGGAAGGCTCTTGAATGGTCCCATGACCTCCCTTTAGCAGCCCATCCTGGCCGGGCAAAAACCTATGATCTTTTGCACCGTTGGTGCTGGTGGCCTGGCATGAAGAAAGATACCGAACAATACGTCCTTAAGTGTGCCGTATCTACACAATGCAAGAGACAGCCTGGTAAACCCGTTGGTCTTCTAATGTGTATGCCTTTACCACCGCACCCGTGGCATACGGTGACCCTGGATTTTGTGGTAGAACTCCCCTGTATCGGGGGTATGTCCACAATTCTTGTGGTAGTGGATGTCTTTACTAAGATGGCTCGGTTTATACCATGCTCGGGAATACCAACTGCTCCCACATTGGCAAGCTTGTTCTTTGACCATGTGGTACGCTTTTTCGGACTACCTACGGTCCTGATTTCCGACCGGGGGTCTCAGTTTACCTCGCGCTTTTGGCGCGTTCTCACTTCCTCCTTGGGTGTTGATGCCCGCTTGTCCTCGGCCTACCACCCTCAAACGGATGGCCAGACCGAACGTACCAATGGCACCATGGAACAGTTTCTTCGCTGTCTGTGTCTACAACATCAATCAAATTGGTTGTCGGTCTTAGGTGCCGCGGTATTTGCCTATAACAATTCTCTGCACTCATCGGTTGGCTGTTCCCCGTTCTATGCGTTATATGGGTTGCACCCAAGGACCCTTCCACCTGTCCTGCCTTCCCTAAGGCAAGTTCCTGCAGTCAATGCAGTTAGGGATTCATTGATTACCATTCGTAAATCCGTATTAACACATCTACAAGCTGCACAACGTCGCACCAAAATGCAGGCGGATAAGCGGCGTGCTCCGGCTCCTCCTTATTCCTGTGGGGACCGCGTATGGCTCTCAACAAAGCACCTGGACATTCGGGGCAAACGGAAACTGTAACCATGTTTTGTGGGTCCTTACACAATCTTGCGGTGTCTCAACCCCGTTGCTGTTCGTCTGGACATACCAACACATTGGAGGGTGCACCCGGTCTTCCATGTCTCCTTGCTTCGGCCTTTTGTACCTGGCACCCGACTACCTCCCATTCCGGCCCCACTTGCCGTCCGTGGCGAGGATGAATATGAGGTGCGTGCCATTCTAGATACCCGCCTCTGCCGTGGGGTTTGGTCCTATTTGATTGACTGGATGGGGTATGGTCCAGAGGACAGGTCCTGGGAACCAGCCTCTAATCTAAATGCACCCCGTTTGTTGCATGCTTTCTGGTTGCATCGCTTGCGCGGGCACAGGAGAAGTCGCCCTTTGTGGAGGGGTACTGTCACATCCAGTTTTTATTGGAAATTGCCATGGCGTTTATATGAGCGCTCTTCAACACACAGATCCCGCTAAAACTACAATTCCCATCCTCCTGCTATGTTAGTCACGTGACACGCACGTACCACGTTGCCGTGCCTTCTGAAGACCGTATTTATACTGTCTGTTCGAGTGCCAAGTGCTCCTAAACTGTGTTAGTTCCGAGCGCTGTTTCCTGACTCCTGTTTGATCTTGAATCCTGTGCTTAATTCGAGCCTCCGCCTCTGCCTTTTCCTTCCCTGTTTCCGACGCCCGTCCCTCCTCGACTGCTTTCCCCGGAATCCTTGAACCCGGCTTGCAACTCGACCTCCACTTGTTAAAGTCCTCTGGCTGTGACGCTTTCTCACTCGAATATTATAGTAAAGGAACTAGCGTGGGGTAACGCTTGTTTCCTCTGCCTTTATTTTTGTTTGCTTAAACATTTTTTTTGGCACTGTTTATTCTGGACGCTTTGCTGAATCTGCAATTGGATTGCTTTGGACATATTTGGACGCTTTGCTGAAACCGAATTGGATTGCTTTGGGATATTCTTTGGGACGCTTTGCTGAGTCTATTTTTGAGCACTGTGGACATCTTCTTGGGACGCTTTGCAGCACTGATGTCCTGATACACTGGTGCACTCCTCCTTCACCGTTGATATAAGCTTTCCCCTCTGTGTCCAATACTAGTAGGTTACTGGTACATTTTTCCTACGGAACAGGTAAGAGTGGGTACTTGGGGGTCTTGTTTGCTGTTCATTTGGCAATACCTGGCTGCATTCTGAACGTCTGCTCTGCTCTTCCCTTCTTTAGCTCTGCTGAGTCTGCTCCTGCCTTTTCACTCAAGCCCTCAGCCTGACAGGTGGAATAGATTCATTGTAGGCTGAGCTCTTGGGGGGGAAGTCTTTGGCCTATCACGTTAGAGACTTTTCGTGTTCGAAGAGAGAAGGATACTTTTCCATAACTGGGAGAGTGTTATCTGCGACAACTGGGATACCATACCTAGGCTGTGACATTGATAGAGATGGTTTTATCTGGTCTCGCAAGTGATTGCGATATCAGGTTTTATTAATGCACTACATCTAGCTTCATAATTCTACTGAGATTCTGTAGCATCATTAGTTTGTTGTTTTTTTTCTTTCTCTTCCTTGGATTTACTTGATCATTTATGTAAAGGAAAACGTGATATTGTAACTTTTAAATGTTCTTAACGATTTTAATGTTTATGTATGTAATGTTTGAATTTCTTAGTTTTGTACATGAATCAAAGATTGATCTTCCAACCAAATGATTTAATTAAAAAAAAAGAGAGAGGGTGGAGGAAGGAGAGAGAGATGGTGAGATGGAGAGGCAGAGAGGGAGAGAGACAGAGTGAGGGAGACAGAGAGAGGGAGAAAAGGAGAGAGGGAGAGAGGGAGCCAGAGGCAGAGAGATAGAGAGAGAGAGACAGAGAGAGAGGCAAAGCTAGACAGAAAGGGAGAGAGGGAGAGAGAGAGAGATAGAGAGAGAGAGAGGGGCAGGGCTAGACAGAGAGGGAGAGAGGGAGAGAGAGAGAGGGGCAGGGCTAGACAGAGAGGGAGAGAGGGAGAGAGAGAGAGATAGAGAGCTAATGGAGAGAGAGAGGGACAGAGAGAGAGAGAGGGAGAGAAAGAGGGAGGGAGAGGGGGAGAGAGAAAGGGGGGGGAGAGGGAGAGAGAGGGGGAGAGAGAGAGAGAGAGAGAGAGAGAGAGGGAGAGAGACAGGGAGAGAGAGGGAGATAGGGAGAAAGAGGGAGCGACACAGAGATAGAGAGAGGGAGAGAGACAGGGAGAGAGAGGGTGATAGGGAGAGAGAGGGAGGGGGAGAGAGGCAGATGGGGAGAGCGAAAGGGAGAGAGGGAGAGAGAGAGGGAGAGAGAGGGGGAGAGAGGGGGAGAGCGGGAGAGAATGAGAGGGAGGTGGAGTGAGAGAGAGAGAAAAGGAGAGAGAGAGAGGGAGAGAGGGCGAGAAGGAGAGAGAGGGAGAGAGGGCGAGGAGAGAGAGGGAGAGGAAGTGAGAGAGAGGGAGGGAGATAAAGGGATGGCGAGAAGGAGAGATGGAGAGAGGAAGGGGAGAGACGGAGGGAGAGAGACAGAGGGAGAGAGAGAGGGGAGAGAGGGAGTGAAAGAGAGGGGAGAGGAAGAGAGAGAGGGGGAGCGAGGGTGAGAGGAAGAGAGAGGGGTAGAGAGAGAGAGGGAGTGCCCGGAAGTGCCCGGAAGTGCTGTTGGCTTCGGCTGCATGGGACGCTGCTGCTCCTGGCCTCTTTGGACTAAGGGTCTGTGCGCCTATTGCTTGGCTGCAACACGGAGGGTGGCATTCTACTGCATTTCAAGTAAATATCTACCTAGCTCGATATTTTGGGGCTCGCCTCTGGCACGCCCCCTTCTACCTGCGTAGGGTTTTGTGTGCCTATCAACTGATAGTGTTTTTTTCTCTATTCCAGTTCAACGTGACGTGCTTTTGGTCCGCCGGCCTTTCCCGCCCACGTCTCACACATACGCCTCCAATACAGCACGGGCCTGCGCAGGAAAGTGCCTGCGCGCGGAAGTGCCCGTAAGTGCTGTTGGCCTGCTAGGCTGAGAGCGTGAGCGAGTGCACGACGCGCCTCTGCCTCCCTATCTGATTTGCATTGACTTATTCCTAACTTTGTGGTGTTTGGCTTAGGTTAATGGTCTTGCATTGACACCTGTGTCAACAGCTCTTTGTGTCCGCAAGTGTTTTGGGCTGTTCGGCAGCTGGTGGGGGTATGAGTTTTGGGGGGAATTGTGATGATATATGCTTCACTCTGGAAATAAGATCGTCACAGTAGTGCTGGCAATAATGTGTCGATTTGTTAGAAAAGTTGCATTGCCAAAACTGTGGTTGTTGTTTCGTATGGGTTAAAATAATCAAAGCGGAAGTATTTTTAGAATTGCCATAATGTCAAGCGGGGAGTAAACATGGTGGGCAGTTTAACTGTAACTGCGCCCATTCAATGGCATGAGTCCAGTGCTGAGATACGTGCCCCAGTGTTTCAAGCCTCCCTGTGTGGTGAGCGGACGATGGATGTGAACTCTGTGCCCTAGAGTCTACAATCATTAGCAATTGAATCTAATGATAGGGGAAACGAGCAGTTATTAGCAAAGCATAGAGGAAAAAGAGGGACATTGCCTGATGATAATGAAACCCCTGAGACAACAGCAGCAAAAGCAAATGTGGCTACTGTGGAAAGGGAGTATCACAAGTTAAGACACAATACTGAGGCACCCCACACTGGCAAATGAGTCCTACATCGCCAGCAGTATGTTTACCTTCCGAGGTAGAAGGGATATGCCTGCATAACATGCATGGTATGAATCCCCTGATCCACGGGCAGGCTTTGGTAGCAAGTACTATGAGGCCAGTGCAGCCTTCAAGTAGCTCGCCAATTTTTCAACCTATTGGATTGAATAATGGGGGCAATTCTTACCCAATAAATATTAGAGTAAAAGGTCTGTGTGATGATAGTAATCCGTATACTAAGGAAAATGGGAAGAATACTCCTGATTGGCAATTTGAGAAAAGTGGGCACCCGATGAACGAGGGCAGGGAAAACGTGACGCTTCCTGTAATATCCTCACTAGTGACCCTGCTAGACAAAGGACATAAGTGAACACACACGCGTTCGAATTCACTAAAAGATACAGAAAACATATCTAAACTAGAAGGATTTATGTTGGCACACGTGACCTGCCAGTCAGAGAAACTGGGCCTATTGGATTCGTGCATTTTGAAAGTGTTAACTCCTGTAAGCTCCAGTGGAAGCAACACAAGTGAGGACATGGACTCAAAAGAAAGGCATATGCTAAAGTGGTTGTTGAGGCGCATCAGTAGAGGCAACAGACTCCTGCGATCTAATGGTGGCAATTCAAACAAACTCTTTGAAATTAGTCGATGTATTTCGTTACTTAATCTCACAACACTCTGGATCTAATATCGCGAGAGATGGAGCCGGAAGTGTATTGCCGGCCAGCATTGGGGATTCCCCACATAGTCCATCACTGCTTGTACATATTATTGAGAATGAAGAGGCCATTCAAAGAGAGTAAGATAGTAATAGTAGGGCACACAGGCAAGCTTGAAGTAAGATAATGGTGAATGAAGCCCCATTAATGATGTGGTTGAGTCGTATAAAGCTAATACAATCTTTTTTTCAGGCAAAATAAAACGGGCACAGGCTAAGGCACTAAAAAAAGGAAATGAAATAAAAAAATAAAATAAATAATGACGTACAAGATATGTCCAAAAATAAGAAAAAAAAGAAAAAGAAAGAGGGAGAGAAAGAGGGAGAGAGAGAGAGGGAACGAGGAAGGGGTAGAGAGCAAGAGGGAGAGGAATAGAGGCAGAGAGAGAAGTAGAGAGAGATAGAGAGAGGGAGAGAGGGGGGAGAGAGAGAGAGAGAGAGAGAGAGAGGGAACGAGGAAGGGGTAGAGAGCAAGAGGGAGAGGAATAGAGGCAGGGAGAGAAGTAGAGAGAGATAGAGAGGGAGAGAAGGGGAAGAGAGAGAGAGAGAGAGAGAGAGGGAGGGAGCGAGGTATACCGGTAGGGCGAGAGAGAGGGAAATAAAGAGCAGGATTGGTCAGTTGCATGCAGGGTGCAGATAGTTTAATGTATTCATTAAATAAATGACTGTAGGGCTTCCAGCCCCAAAGACAGAATGGGGCCGATTCATGGAACAAATGTGCCCTGTGGCGCAAGCTGGCACAAGCGTGCGATTCATGGAAGGCCCTGCGCTTATTTACCCCGGGAAGTGCGCCAAATCCGCGGGTGGCGCACACGTCATTGCAACATCCAGAATGCTGTGCGCGACGCGCACAGCGAAAGCGCACAACGTCAGCGCACACACCAATAAGGGGGCGGAACATGTGGTGGAACACGTGGAATGGGGAACAACGCGTGAAAAAGAAGGCGTAACTGAGGAAGTGCTGCAGGGAAATACACAGAACGCACACATGTACGCGGACAACACGTATTCAAGGAATCGAACTCGGGAAACCCGCGCACGCCAAAAGACGCGCACAGGCACAAACACGTCCGCCACAAGAAGGCAGGCGGAACCGTCCCCGCCAGTATAAAAGTGACCGCAAACAACAAACACGTATATACAGCTACGATGAATACCCCATTTGTCGCAGCACTGATCATGAGACACCACGTGAGGAGGAAAGTAGCCAGGCCCCACATTTGTTTGCCCAGGAACAGCCTTTTTGGGATGCATGATGACCAGGTCTATGGAAGGTATAGGTTTCCACCTCGTATCATCCTAGACCTGGTCACTGAGTGGGGGATGACCTCACATCTCCCACCTTGTGCTCCCAAGCACTGAGCCCCTTGGAAAAGGTGCTCAATGTCCTGGATTTTTTGGCCACTGAGTCTTTTCAGCGGACAACTGCCATAGTTGGGGGCTTCTCACAGGCCACACAGTCACACTGCCTACACCAGATGTTGGCAATCATGACTGTGCACCCCTCAGTCCGCAGACAAGAATACATGCCCAGAACACCCGCAGAAAGGCAGACCGTGGTCCTCGACTTTTACAGGGTGGCACACTTCCCCAAAGTGCTCGGTGCCATAGATTGCACCCATGTGGCCTTACGTCTACCTAGGGCCACTGAGCACATCTAACAAAACTGCAAGCACTGGCATTCCATCAACGTACAGGTTGTATGCGATGCCAAGGGAATCATCACCTCTGTCTATGCAAACTACCCTGGCTCCACCCATGACAGTTTCATATACAGAATGTCCGCCCTGAGCCGGGCCCTGGAAGCTGGGCAGCATGGTGACACATGGCTCCTAGGTGAGTACAAATGCCTGTGCACATGCATGCCTGTCACACACAGACAAATACACAAACCCAACTAATGACAACCATCCTCACCTCCCCAGGGGACAGTGCCTCCCCTCTGAGCAACCACATGATGACACCAATACGGAACCCCACCACACCACCCCAGGTAAGATACAACGCTGCCCATATTGCAACCAGGAGCATAGTGGAGCGCACATTCGGAGTGCTCAAGTCACGCTTCCGCTCCCTTGACCGCTCTGGCGGGCAGCTACTCTATGCACCCCGAGCAGTGTGCAGGATCATTGTGGCAGCATGTGTCCTGCACAATGTTGCAACACGGCGGGAGGTACCGGTGGACATGGTGGTGCCCCCACATCCCCAACCACAGGCACAGGTGCTGCCCATGGGAGGGGACAGGGGACGTGGCGAGGCAGCCCGGACCCAGCTTGTGGCCACATTTTTCACCTAAACTCCCACCCCTGCGGAGTGCACACAGGCCTGGCACATACCAGGTGACAATCAATGATGACAAAGAGACAGTCAACTGTCACAACCCTACCACCCTGAGAATGTTGCCAAGGAAGTGTTACATTGTGTGCATCCCTAGCTACTTAAACATAACCAATCCTGTGTGACCAAAAGGAACACATGCAAGGTGTACATCACACCACCCCCCTGCAAAACAGGCCATGACAATGGGCCTCATTACGACCCCGGCGCTAAACCATGGTGCTATTAGCACCATGGTCCATGCCGGGGTCCGCCATGGTGAATGGCGGAATTACCGCCCCATTCCAAGGTTGGCGGGGCGGTAATTCCCCATTCACCATGGGCCCTTCTCCATTCCCATTTTTGCCCCATAGGGCTCAATGGGAATGGGGAAGGCGCTAAGTACGGTGCCGCAAATTGCGGCACCGTACTTAGCACCAAGGTCCCTTTGCGGCACCCTACTTTAACGGCTGGTAAAACCAGCCGTTAAGGTTGGGTCCCGCAAAGGGACCTCGTAATCAGGCGTTAAGGGTTTAACGGCGCCGACACCTTTTACGGCGCCGTTAAACCCTTAACGCCAGGGTCGTAAGAGGCCCAATCACTGGTAAGTGTTAGGGAGAATTCTCATTCTATGGCTAATTTCCCTCACCTACAGAGTCCCCCAGCAGCTTTGCTGGATTTGAAGGGTTTGTTTCTTTTTACCTGCTAAGAGTGAGACTCTTTTTCCCACTCTTAGGCATTTTTTGCTATATGTGTTCTAGGCTATTTTTGTGTTTAATGCCTATGGGATTTTCTCTCACCCATATGAACCATCTTTATTCACATGTGTTACACAGCACCCTCCGTGCAGTGACACCGGGGTGTCGTAGCGACCCCCAAACATAGACTCCATACCCTGGGACTGACTACTGTCTCCCAGGGCATGTAAAGTCCCCATTGACTTTACTAGTCAAATCTTATGAACTTAACCAGTACAACCCATCTTACTATGGAGGTACTGGAAAGGGTTAATAGTGTTTCCCTTAGGTTCATTTTCGAGGGGGTACCTTAAAGTCCTGCTCTATAAAGTTTCTGGCTGGTGGCAGTGGTTACTACCATAAATATTCAACCACGAATATTTTCCTATGGGATTTTCCCATTGTTCGAGGCTAACACTTTTACTGACAGCCTCTAACATACCGCCTGATTATTTTATTATTAACTTTACTCCGGTAGGTTTTATTTGCCAGAACTTTAAACTAAATTTGTTCTTGTGTCTTACTCTAAACTCCTAACCCAGGTCGGGGATCATTTGTTCGCTCTTTTGGCAGGCTTCTGCCAAGAAGCTCTCCTTTCGGCGCCTCTGAGTTTGGGGTGGGTCTATTGTTTGGGAGGGGGAGTAGAACCCCTGGACAGAGTTGCCGCAACAACTCAGGTCGCACTCTAACCTGATAGGCTGGAGGGTCTCCTGCCAAGAAGACCACTCCACTGTGTGAGTGAAAGCTAGGCTGTATGAATGGGTCTCTTTCTGCATAAAAGCAGGGTCCTGAGGACTGGAAGAGCAAGACGTTGCCTCGCCACTAGAACTACGGAACCGAAGGGGAGAGAAGCCACAGACATCTTCAGCATCTACACCACCGGTGAAGCCTTGCCGGATCGTCTCACCACTTTTCTTCCACACGACGAGAGGAGATCTTCATCGAAAGAGCCTTCTTCCCTTGAGCTGGTGGGAATAACCAGTTCACCCATCGCTTCCCCGGACCTGCCTTGGTCGAATCGACAGTGCCCAGCACTTGGAGACCGGATATCCAGGCAGCTATTGACCCGGACCGCGATTAAAAGGAGCATACCTTTTAAACTTCGTTTGGCAGCACCGCGGTTGGTTTCATCCCTGGGTAGTGCAGTGTCTCGAACCTTCCTCCACGATGAGAGCCTCTCTTCCTCTGCTGGACCCCTCGAACTGCAGGAAGTACCAGGAACAACCGCCACCACAGGAGCCACTTCTTCACGTTTAAGGTACATTGTTCCGCCAGGCCTCCCTTTCCCCGTGGTAGCCCTAAAGGTGTTTTAAATCCTTTATCTACTTGTTGGGTTGGCCGCCCTCTCTCTTAACATTGTATTTCACCTCGCATCTACCTTTTCAGTATTTGTTTACCAAAGACTTGACTGCAGCTACAAGAACATTTTTGCTCCTAAGCTCTTGGTCCTGTACCCCTGACTCTGGCTCAGGCCTATTGACTCTGGCTGATTTGTTAGATCTGCTCTCACTAGATTGATTCTCTATGAGAAATGTGTTGATGCACCTGAATCTTCTAAACCCCTCTTCCTTCCTACTGTCTTAACTTGTGGGGTGCCATTTTGCTCAGTTTTCATTCACTTATCTTTCTGCTAAAGTGTTACTGTGCATTACTTGTTCATAAAACTTCAGGGAAGTGTTGCTAGGGGGTGTCTGAAGATATTTTGGTTTAACTTGTGCTTTCCCTCCCTTTCGTTAAATTGATAGAGTGCCATTTGTAGTTGGTTTTCACTGTGCCGTTTTGCTCAGTTTTCACTATACCGCAAACGTGTCTACAATTGAATAGGGAGTTGTATATACTTTTCCTTGACTGCTCTTAACTTGCTTTATTAACTGTGATTCATGTGTTGAACTAGATGTGTATAAAATAAATATATATTCTCTTTTTGATACAAAACGTTGCTCAGTGTTTCATTGTTCCATAGTACTGTGATACCTATTATGTAAACCCTGAATACTGCTCATCTCCCTCTTGAGATAAGTCTGACTGCTCAGCCACAGCTAGCAACTAAATCTTTGTGGTACAGACTGATACCAAAGGGGATTTATTGCTCTCATCTGTAGTCCTAATCCTGGGTAGTGTTCCCTGAGGGAACTGCACGGGATTCTGCCTAACACTGGTGTACAGTGGTGAGGATAAAAGTATTGGATTTACATTTTAGTGTGCTACTAGTACCTTGGTTCAATTAACCACAAGGTTAACAATCACAAAAAGTTATTTTAACAAAGTCAAAATGGAAAGTTATAGTCAGGAGGAGACCCGCCTTGCAAAAACTGCTGATTATCTTAAAGATTTGTGCAGACAGAAAGGTCTTCCTGTCAAAGGCAAGAAAACAGAAATTATTGATAAACTGTTAGAGAAACAAAGTTTGGATAGTGGTGCTGTAGGCCCTACTACTCCAGCAAATGTGGCAAACAGTAATGAGGATAATGTTGAAAATGTTAATGTTGAGTCAGATGAGGAAGAGGAGGATAACACTGTCACCCCCTCTGCTCCTCTGCCTGCTCAAGGGTCTCAACCTGTAGCCACAGGACCCTTACCAGGTCCCACATTAAGTCCTGAATTTATATCTCTAGAAAAAATGAGACTTGAACTTGAATTTAAACGAATTAGTGCCCAAACTGAACAGAAACATCAGGAACTAAGGCTCAAAGAAATGGAGCTCAACCATCAGCTTGAGATGAAGAAATTGTCTTTGTAAAATGCATCTCTCCCCGAATCCTCTAGACCTTCCAGTCCAAAAAGACCCCAGATGCCTAAAGAGATTGTGGGTATGTATGAACCTAAGTTGGATGTATTAGATTGGCTTGCTATGTTTGAATATAATCATGGGCTCCAGGATATCACAGGGAATCAGTTGATCCCCTGGTTATTCTCTAGGCTCCCCCCTGTTGCATCTGATGTGGTAATGGAGTTGGGGGAGGTGGATAGGATGGACTATGAATGTGTAAAGCTAGCTTTAATAGCTAGATTTGGGAAGACTTCTTCCCAGTACCTTAAGAGGTTTAGGACCCTCAAAAAGCATGATAGTACCCCTTGGGCTACTTGGGTGAATGAATGTTTGAAGAACTTAGAGGGATGGATTAAGGGTTACAGAGTTAACACTTATGAAGGAATAGGAAATCTTGTTATGATGGACTCTATCTATGATGCCTGCTCTCCTGAGCTCAGACAACACTTGGCTGATTCAAAATAATTAGATTCTAATAAACTAGCTAAGGCTGCTGACTTGTGGGTTGCTAACAGGGCCACTCACAAGGATTCAGGGGTAACTCAGAAAAAGAATGAGGTAAAACAGCCTAAGAAAGACAACAAAGAGAATTCAAATAATTCCAATTCCAAAGAGGGCCCCAGACAAAATTCTAAGGGTAAGCCACAAGGGAAACCAAATCAGGCTAGTGTACCTTCTGGTCCCAGACCAGAAGGAGGTAGGTCAGAACAAGCCACCATTCATAAAGACATTTGGGAAATGTTATGTGTGTGGCTTTACTGATCATGTGAAAGGGGATCCCAGATGTAAGGGTAAACCTTCAGGGGTCCACACTGTCTCCCTAGCCTTCGCTCCAGAGGAGGAAGTGCATATGGTCAGTGGGAACTTTCAACTACTCGCTGAAGATCCCATTGGAGTCTCAGCCAGTGTATCTTTAGTATCTCTTGGGTTGTGGGAACAACAGAATTTAGATGTTTATAATTCTATCCCTCCTAATACTAAAGAGTATTATAAAGTCAGTGTCCAAGTCATTGGTCAGGAGACCCCTGCCATTAGAGACACTGGGGCCAGCATAACTGTGGTGGACAAATCTTTTTTCAAGGGGGAGGATGTTGCTAAGGCACCCAAACGCCTCACCAAGTTAGCTGGAGGGCCTGTGCAGATGCTTCCCCAATTACCAGCTCTCATCCAGTGTAATGAAATGACTGTCAGGATACCTGTAAGTGTACAATCTGAAGTACCAGGAAGGGTGCTGTTGGACAATGATCTGAAAGACCTGGGAGTAGTGTCAAGTACTCCCAGACCTCCTAGTAAAAGATTACAGGAGCTTACCAGACCTGCAAGGGAGAGGACCTTGAGAGGCTCTCCTGAGGAGATGATAGAAAAAGAAATCACTCCACTGGAGTTACCAACTGCTATTTCTAAGCAACCAGAAGCAAAGGGGAAACCCAAGACTTCAAGAAAGAAGACAGCAGAAAGCACTCCAGTGCTGCCAACCAGGAAATCTCCTAGGTTAGCCAAAGTCACACCTGTGATTCCTCCTCCAGCTGAGACTGAGAGTGAGGTACCACCCTGTGTGGTTGAACTAGAGCATGAGGACTCAGATCTAGTAGGAGGCCAGGAACTCATTGGAGATCTTGACCCTGTGGACCATCCCGAGCTGCAGTCTTTACTGGCAGAAGGGGGACCCCAAAGGGCAGACTTCAGTAAGGGACAAAGAGAATGTCCAGCTCTGGAAGGCCTTCGCCACCAGGCAGCTTCTCAGCTTGAAGGACATGAGCCTGGGAAGTATAGGTTATACTGGGAAGATGGCCTCTTCTATAGTGAACCGACAGAGTCAACCCCTGGAGACAACAAGAGACTTGTAGTGCCCCAAACGAACAGACTCAAATTCTTGCAACTAGCCCATGAAATATCTTTGGCTGGTTATTTGAGCTTCAAGAATACCAAGGAAAGGCTCTCCCTCTACTTTTATTGGCCTAAAATGGGGGCTGAGGTAGAAAAGTATTGCAAGAGTTGCCACACTTGCCAAACTTCTGGTAAAAGTGGCTCCAAGAACGTGGCACCCTTAGTGCCTCTACAAAGTAGAGTTAGATAGGTGCACACCAAGTTAAAAAACATTTAATTCTAAATCAATGAAACTTAAAGAGTTCCGGGTGCTGGGGAGGAATACAGGCCCTGACACGGGGCTTGTGCAGAACATCAACAAAAAACAAGTTTCTAAAACTAAAGACACTCCCGTCCCCTGCACACCATTAAAGCTGATACACAATCAGTCAAATCTTTCAAATTATTACTTCAAAATTGATGAATATAAACAGAAAAGCAAACACATTAATAAAACAGATTCAATCCAGAGGCTTCTGGTTCACATATGAATTTCAAAAGGAATCAAATCAGAATTACAAACAGGCCATCGATATATAAATGAAATCTTCTTGTAGTAAACTAAAGAGAAGTGTCCAAAATCAATATTCTTTTGATGAACTGAAGGGCTCTACGTGTTTCGGGGAACACCCCCTTCTTCAGGAGCGAAAGAATAATCTGAAATAACATACATTTAGGAGATCATCAGTTTCAAAATTACAACATGTCATTTCAAAACAACACAGAGAAAATCCAACAATTTTAAATAGAGTAATGCGCCTTCTAGGCTGTACACAACTATCCACATCAATTTGAATAGAGTCTGAATGGACAAGGTAAAGAACACATGTGCAATGAATTGGGCATGCAAGCGGTGTGGTTCCAAAAAAGAGAAAAGTGCACTACACATAAACAGTCAGGGAAAAAGTACCGAAGACAAATGTACCTGATAAAAATGAAGGGAAAGTCAGCAGAACTGAGTTCACAGGAGTCCTCTCACTCTCCAAAGATATGTCAAAGTCCCACACGGGAAAAGTTGCTCGTTTGTAGAGAGGTTAATGGTGAGGTAGATCCAAAAGAAGGGAATACCCTGCTCGATAAAAGGATGTATATGAAGGCTAATAACCACTGTACCTAAACAGAAGAAAGGTGCAGCTATTCCTGAATTAAATACTATGCTTACCCCAAAGTAAAGACGGCGAACACTGAGTAGTTTGTCCCACGAGGCGCGTGTAGCTGACTACGAACTATCGCCGTGAGAGTGTCTAAGCTGAAAACTTTAATCATGTATGGATTCAGCCTCAATGTAGAAAGGATCAACCACAATGAATACAGGTAACTAAAAGAAAAGAAAATAGAAACAAAATAGTCTTAAATGTAAAAAACCACAAAACCAACAAAATCAATTTAACCATTCAAACACCAGTCCGAGTTTGATGTTAATTTCCACTCGCCATCTGGGAAGGGCAAATTCTCCCTAGATATCACAATCACAACCCACCAGGGGCAAAGCATGATTTAGAATTTTAAGTGATGACAAAAACCATAGGCTGTAAATAAAGCCTATTTCTATCTAGTGTCCGCTAAGGAACAGAGGAAGATACAGTGTACCCCATCTGGTCCCTAGACTCGCCTGCACACGAAAGTCACAGACTAAAGGATTCGCCACTGCCTGGATGGCATAGCGTTTCCTGAAGTCTCTCTACTTTTGGAGGCCGTTTCAAATCATGTGACATGTGACAGTGTCACGTGATCGAATACGGCAAGCGTCAAAATACGGCGCTCGAAAGAATAACATCGCTGAATTTCTATTTGTCTCCATGTGAGCGAATAATAACAACGACGGGGCAAAACATCCCCGTGTCCGAAACTCAAGCAAAGTTAAATGCAGACACTTAGAAAATCATGCGTAACATGTGAGAGAGTCACGTGAACAGGTAGTTCAGCTAAAATTAGCCTAATTTGGACAAGGAATAGCTGCACCTTTCTTCTGTTTAGGTACAGTGGTTGATTATTAGCCTTCATATACATCCCTTTATTGAGCAGGGTATTCCCTTCTTTTGGATCTACCTCACCATTAACCTCTCTACAAACGAGCAACTTTTCCCGTGTGGGACTTTGACATATCTTTGGAGAGTGAGAGGACTCCTGTGAACTCAGTTCTGCTGACTTTCCCTTCATTTTTATCAGGTACATTTGTCTTCGGTACTTTTTACCTGACTGTTTATGTGTAGTGCACTTTTCTCTTGTTTGGAACCACACCGCTTGCATGCCCAATTCATTGCACATGTGTTCTTTACCTTGTCCATTCAGACTCTATTCAAATTGATGTGGATAGTTGTGTACAGCCTAGAAGGCGCATTACTCTATTTAAAATTGTTGGATTTTCTCTGTGTTGTTTTGAAATGACATGTTGTAATTTTGAAACTGATGATCTCCTAAATGTATGTTATTTCAGATCATTCTTTCGCTCCTGAAGAAGGGGGTGTTCCCCGAAACACGTAGAGCCTTTCAGTTCATCAAAAGAATATTGATTCTGGACACTTCTCTTTAGTTTGCTACAAGAATATTTCATTTATATATCGATGGCCTGTTTGTAATTCTGATTTGATTCCTTTTGAAATTCATATGTGAACCAGAAGCCTCTGGATTGAATCTGTTTTATTAATGTGTTTGCTTTTCTGTTTATATTAATCAATTTTGAAGTAGAAATGTGAAAGATTTGACTGAATCTGTATCAGCTTTAATGGTGTGCAGGGGACGGGAGTGTCTTTAGTTTTAGACACTTGTTTTTTGTTGATACCCTTAGTGCCTCTCCCTGTGGTGGGAGTACCATTTGAGAGGGTAGGAATTGACATTGTTGGTCCCCTTGATCCTCCAACTTCTTCAGGCAACAGGTATATCCTTGTTGTAGTAGATCATGCTACTCTGTTCCCTGAAGCAATTCCTATGAGGACTGTTACAGTTCCGGCTAAGGCCCTCCTTGGTATTTTTACCAGGGCTGGGTTTCCTAAGGAGGTAATATGCGACAGGTGGTCAAATTTTATGTCCCACTACATGAAAGCCATGTGGAAAAACTCTGGAGTTACCTACAAGTTCTCAACAGCATACCACCCTCAGACAAATGGTTTGGTAGAAAGGTTAAACAGAACCATGGAGAGCATGATAGGTGCCTTATAAGACCCCCTTAAGAAAAAGTGGGATCTTCTACTGCCAGGCCTTTTCTTTGCATATAGAGAAGTCCCTCAGGAGGGAGTGGGTTACAGTCCCTTTGAACTTCTCTATGGCCATCCGGTTAAAGGTCCATTGGCCCTGATCAAGGAGGGGTTGGAGAGTGCTCCTTCCCCCACACGAGTGAGAGTCACTGACTATGTGATAGCACTCCAGAGGAGAATGTCACACATGATGGCTGAGGCAAGTGATAACTTGAAAGCAGGTCCGGCTCTGGTCAAGCATTGGCATGACCTGAAGGCCAACATGGTTGAGTTTGCTCAAGACCAGCTAGTTATTGTTATGGTCCCCACAAGGCAGAGGGCCTTGCAGGACAAATGGATGGGACCCTTCAAGGTTGTGGGAAAACTTGGAGAGGTGAACTATCTGGTGGATTTAGGCAATCCTAAGGAGGCTCCTGGAGTCTTTCACATCAACCGTCTAAAAGCTTATGTCTCGAGACCAGAACTGGGAGCTTTGCTTCTAGCTTCAGCTCAAGAGGAGGAGGAGAACGAACCTCTACCTGACCTCCTCAGTGGCAAACCTTTAGATGAGAAAACAGAAGGAGTCAATCTCTCTTCTAATCTGACACCTGAGCAACAGGAGGAGTGCAAAGTTTTGTTAAATCAATTTGCCCCTCTGTTCTCTCTAACACCAGGTTTGACCCCTTGGGGCCAACATGATATCCAAACTGGTGACAGTTTACCTGTCAAAAGCAGGGGCTACAGGGTGTCAGAAAATGTAAGAACCCACATCAAAGGAGAGGTCAACAAGATGCTTGATCTCGGGGTAATTGAGCCCTCTACTAGTCCATGGTCTAGCCCAGTTGTGTTAGTACCAAAGGCAGGATCCAAAGAGTTGAGATTCTGTGTGGACTATAGAGCTCTAAATGCAGTCACCAAGACTGATGCCCATCCTTTGCCAAGGACAGATGAGCTGGTGGATAGACTTGGTTCAGCCAGGTTCCTCAGCACATTTGATTTCACGTAAGGCTATTGGCAAATAGCCCTGACTGACCATGCCAAGGGGAAAACTGCATTCTCCACCCCAGTTGGCTTATACCAATTTAAGGTGATGCCTTTTGGACTAAAGAATGCACCTGCTAAATTCCAAAGGATGGTTAATCAGGTTCTGAATGGGATGGAGGACTTCGCCATGGCATACTTGGATGACATTGCAGTGTTCAGCCCCACTTGGAAAGAACATGTTGACCACCTAGGATATGTTTTGCAGACTCGTGAACAGGCCCATCTGACCATAAAGGCAAGCAAATGTCACATTGGTCAGAGTAAAGTGGTCTACCTTGGGCATGAGGTAGGAGGTGGTGAAATAAGGCCTTTGCTCAGCAAGATCGAAGCTGTGCAAAATTGTACCATCCCTTCTACTCAAACCCAGGTGAGAGCCTTCCTAGGCCTCGTTGGGTATTACAGGAATTTCATTGAGAACTATGGGTCCATAGCTTCTCCACTGAATGTAATCTCCCCTCCCAAGTTCCCTAAAAAGATCAAATGGAATGAGGAGTGCAATCAGGCCTTTGAAAGCCTGAAGAAAGCCCTTTGTCAAGCTCCAGTTCTCAGAGCTCCTGACTACCACCAATCCTTCATTGTACAAACAGATGCTTCCAATATAGGTATAGGTGCAGTACTCAGTCAACTGGATGAGAAAGGTAGGGAGCACCCCATTTGCTTCATCAGTAGGAAACTGAAGGAACCTGAGACAAGGTGGGCAACTATTGAGAGAGAATATTTTGCCATTGTGTGGGCTTTGAAGACGTTTAGACCATACTTGTATGGATCTACTATCACCATTCAAACAGACCACCAACCCTTGAGATGGTTGATGCAAATGAAAGGGGAAAGCCGAAAACTGCTAAAATGGTCAATCTGCCTGCAAGGGTTTGATTTTATCATTGAGCACAGGTCAGGATGTCACTACCAAAATGCTGATGGTCTCTCTAGGATGTTTATAACCGACTAGAGGTATGAGACTCATCCAGGAGTGGATTAGATCCTCCTGTCCCTTAGTCTGGGAGGGGAGTGTTATATGATATGATATGATATGGCATTTGTAACACACCTATACACAAGTGTTTCAAGGCGCGACGAGGCAGGGAGGGGGGAACAAGGGGAAGACAGACAACGATCCTACTAGGCCAGGTGTCATTCAGACCGCGCAAGTGCAGGGGTAGGGGGAAGGGAAAAGTGCAAGGGGAAGGGGAGGGGGGAGGTGCAGTACAAGTAAGTAGAATAAAGTAAATAAATAGGGCCAGCTGGTGGCAGGTGCAAGGTAAGTGCAGACAAGTGCTGGGAAAGGGGGGGCTGTAGGGATACAGAGACAGTCCCTCAGTGCAGGGGTTGCCAGGGAGGCAGTGCAAGAGGAGAGTGGTTGGGCCCAGGACCGAGATCGGTGAGAGTGGCCCAGTTGCAGATTCGGTGCAGATTCAGTCGAGAATTTAGCAGGGGAGAGGGAGAGAGAAAGCAGAAGCAAAGAGGAAGATTTTGAGGTGCTTCCGGAACCGAAGATGGTTCTCCTCAAGTTTCAGGGAGGCAGGAAGGCTGTTCCAGAGGGAGCCCCCTGCCACGGCGAGAGATCTACCCCCAGCTCATTGCTTCGAGAAGCGGCTGACCCTGAGGGAGTTGGAGATGGATGAGCGAAGGGCTCGGGAAGGAAGATATTTAGGAAGAGAGAGTTGAAGGTATTTAGGTCTCAGGCCCCAGAAGGCCTTGTGGACAATGCAGAGGGTTTTGAACTTAATCCTCGCAGCCACTGGGAGCCAGTGTAGAGATTTCAGTCCTGGAGAGATACGGTCCCTGGGCTTGAGGCCAAGGACAAGTCTCGCAGTTCTGTTATGGATGAGTTGCAGGGGGCGGAGAATGGAGGCAGGCAGATTAAGATAGAGGCTGTTACAGTAGTCCAGCTTTGAGAGAACCAGGGCTCGGGAGACAGTGAGCTTCTGGGGGAAGGAGAGGAAGGGAAGAATACCTCTGAGGAGGTGCAGCTGGTAGTGTGACTTCTTAGAGACGTCAGATATATGAGGAGAGAAGGAGAATGTGGAGTCAAAGATGACCCCAAGGTTTTTTGCCTTGCAGGTAGGAGCAGGAGGAGGGCCAAGTGAGGCTGGCCAGAGAGCTACAGGGAAGGAGGGAGTGGGTGTGCCGATGAGTAGAATCTCAGTCTTACTAGCATTAAGGCAGAGGTCATTGGCGGCACACCATTCCTGGATGGTAGACAGACAGTCAGAGATGAGGGAAGGAGAGGAGGAGGCCGAGGGTAGCCTGAAAATGAGCTGGGTGTCGTCCGCATAGCACTGAAAGTAGGGGCAGAGAGCGGCGATGTGGTGGGCAAGAAGTGCCAGATACTGGTTGAACAGCCAGGGAAAGAGATTAGATCCCTGGGGAACACCACAGGTGGAGAAAAAGATGTCAGAGAGGAAAGACCCAAGTTGGACCTGGGAGGGTCGATTGGAAAGGAAAGAGGTCAGCCATGCCAGAGCCTGACCAGTGATACCCAGGTTATCAAGGAGACGGTTGAACAGGATGGCATGGTTGACAGTGTCAAAGGCAGAAGAGAGATCGAGCAGAATGAGAACACACGGAGTGTTGGAGTCGAGGTTCAAGAGCAGGTCCTCACGGATGTTCAGGAGAGCAGTTTCCGTGCTTCTGGCCGCTCTGAAGCCAGATTGATGGTCATGGAGACTACCAACAGTTTCAGCATGGAGGTTAAGCTGGGAGATGGCAAGTTTCTCCAGGAGCTTGCCCAGGAAGGGAGTGATGGAGATTGGGCAATAGTTAGCCGGGCAGAAGGGGTCGGAAGAGGGTTTCTTAAGAAGTGGGTGCACAAGGGAGTGCTTGAGGGGGGATGGGAAGACTCCAGAGGCGAAGGAGTGGTTGCAAAAGTCAGCCAGGGCAGGAGCCAGGGAGTCGATGTGGTCCTTGATAGTTTTGGAGGAACAGGGGTGAACCTGTTTAGACGAGACTTTCATAGATCAGACTTGTCTGGAAACCTCGTCAGCAGAAAAAAGTGGAAAGGCAGAGAAGGAGGGAGGACGGGTGGCTGCAGAAGGGCCAGAGGAAGAGCTGGGAAGAGAGGGAGGGAGGTGATAGGAGGAGAGTGAGGACAGGATGTCCTGAGTTTTTGAGATGAAGTGAGAGGCCCGTGCAGTGCAGAGGGCCTGGGAGGGGACAGGAGAGGTAGAGACTGCAGCAGGGTTGGCAAGCTCCTTGCAGATTTTAAAGAGTTCAGCCGAGTTGTTGGATGCCACAGAGATGCAGGCTTGGATAAGGGCTCTCTTTTTGGTGAGAACGGAGAGACGGTATTGCCTTTGGAGCAGGCAGCAGGCCAGTTTATCAGAGGATGAACATGAAGCACGCCATTTCCTCTCAGCCACCCTGCACTTGCGTTTTAGGGTGACGAGATCTGAGTCATACCAGGAGTTACATTTGGCTTTGGGCTTCAGGCGGATTCTCATGACAGGGGCAAGGATATCAAGAGTATCAGATATAGCAGAGTGGAGCATGGAGAGGGCTGTGTCAGGGTGGGAGCCAGCCGAAGGGAGAGGGGGGGGGGGCGAGAAGGTGGCAGCGAAAGCCTCAACTGACACGCGCTTCATGGGTCGGATGACCGAGAAGGTGGGTGGCAATGATGAGGGTGGCTTTGCCTGTGGGGTAGGGAGGGTGAGGTGGGAGGTTAGGAGAAAGTGACCACTCCAGGAGAGAGGAGTGGAGAGAGGGACAGGGAGGGGAAGGTCAGAAGAGATCAGAGAATCGAGAGTGTGCCCTGCAGAATGAGTAGGCCCAGACGGGAGAATAGAGAGTGAGAGAGAGTCGCAGAGGTCACGAAAGAGACATTTGGGGGGACAGGAGGCATCCAAGTGGATGTTGAAGTCACCAAGAAAGAGGAGTTGAGTGGTTGAGGACAGAAGTGAGGAGGAGAGGTCAGCCCACTCAGAGAGGAAGGAGGAGATTTGACCAGGTGGCCGATAGATAGTAGCCACGGTAAGGGAATGGCTAGGAGAGAGAGAGAGAGTCGGCAGACAAGACATTCAAAAGAGGCGTAGGTCTGCGTAGGAGTGACAGTGGCAGGAATCCACTCAGGGAAGATAAGGGCAACACCCCCCCTGCACGGGTGGGCCTGGGCACGGAGAAGATCTTGTAACTGTCAGGTAGGAGTGTGTCAAAGCTGGTGACAGAGCTGGCTGTGAACCATGTCTCAGTGAGACCGAGGACGTCAAGGTCCAGTTCCTCAAGAAGGCGACAGATATCAGAGGAATGCTTGATGGCAGAGCGAGAGTTAAGAGTGGCAATTTGGAGAAGGTTGCCAGCCTTGAAGGACTTCCGGGGAGGGGTACAGATCAGAGGTACGCCCTGCGGAGGTGTAGAAGAAGGAGGTGAAGAAGGAGCACGAGAGGGGGCAGGGAGGGAGGGTAGAGGCAAGGTAGCCAAGGACAGAGGAGGGGGGACAGCAGGAGAGGAGAGGAAGTTGATGAGGCGAGGGAAGCGTCTATCAAAGAGGTGAAGGTTGGCCTGAGGACCTTGGACCAAGACGGTCCCATTAGCATAGACATTAATGATGGCCTTAGAGGAGCGGAAGGGGGCCAAGAGGACATCCCAATGGGTGCCACCATTAATGGGAGCAGAGGAAAAAGGAGAGAGCACAGAGACCATATGAAGGGTCCATAGGTCAGGTGAAGGCACGAAAAAGAGGATGTCAGTGAGAGTTTCCTTAGAGCAGGCACTAGTGTAGGTGTCAGCGATAGGAAGGCCTGGGTTGGAGACCAGGATGTCCTTTTTAAACTTTTTCCTACCAGATTTAGTGAGGAGAGCAGGATAGTCAATGGAGAAGCAGTTAGAGAAGATAGGCGAGATAGAGAGCACCATGGAGTAGGAGGGAGTGGGGGGGGGAGACAGACGATGCGAGAGCCCGCAGACAGGAATAGAGCGGCAAGCACAGGTTTACCACAATTCAGAACAACAACAGTAATGCGTATTAGGTACACAGAGGAGAGCCCACCTAAGTTTGAGAATCCTGCGAGGGGAGAAAAACCCTAGTTTACCACATTTCAGAACAACAACAGTAATGCGTATTAGGTACACAGTGGAGAGCCCACCTAAGTTTGAGAATCCTGCGAGGGGAGAAAAAAACCCTAGTTAACCACAACTGTTGAACACAGTGAGGTGAAGACACCAATGCGAATGTAGTGACCCGGTGTAGGTTGGGTAGGTCGGGAGAAGGTGGAGATAGCAAGTGATGCTGGCGCCTGGCGTCCCCTGCGGACACCTGCAGACACACAGGGAGCCGCAACTGTAGGAGTCGCCCTTGGCCTAGGGGCCCTTAGCTGCAGGGGGTTGCCGGGCAGAGGGCTGCCCAGGAGGGAATGGTTATAGGAAGAGGAAGGGGAGGGGGGGTGTGGGCGGCCAGGGAGGCGGGAGGGAGAGGAGGACCAGGAAGTGGGAGGGGAGGGGAGAGCAGGCACAACAACGCGCTCAGAGCGCGGATGCAAAAAGCATCAAAGGAAAAACACTTGTTCAACTCACGGAGGCCCGCTAGGGCCAGGCAGGGCTTCCAAGGCCTGTACTTCCAACAGGGCCACCGGCGACCGCTCTCCCACGCTCAGCTCAACAAAGAAGCGAGCAGGGGGAGCGGGCGTCGAGTAGCCCAGAAGGGAGGCAGCCGGACAGCCAATCAGAGGGGGGGTGGGTGGGCAGGGAGGTGGGAGGGAGATGAGGACCAGGAAGTGGGAGGGGAGGGGAGAGCAGGCACAACAACGCGCTCAGAGCGCGGATGCAAAAAGCATAAAAGGAAAAACACTTGTTCAACTCATGGAGGCCCGCTAGGGCCAGGCAGGGCTTCCAAGGCCTGTACTTCCAACAGGGCTACCGGTGACCGCTCTCCCACGCTCAGCTCAACAAAGAAGCGAGCAGGGGGAGCGGGCGTTGAGTAGCCCAGAAGGGAGGCAGCCGGACAGCCAATCAGAGGGGGGGGTGGGCCGGCAGGGAGGTGGGAGGGAGAGGAGGACCAGGAAGTGGGAGGGGAGGGGAGAGCAGGCACAATAACGCGCTCAGAGCGCGGATGCAAAAAGCATCAAAGGAAAAACACTTGTTCAACTCACGGAGGCCCGCTAGGGCCGGGCATGGCTTCCAAGGCCTGTACTTCCAACAGGGCTACCGGCGACCGCTCTCCCACGCTCAGCTCAACAAAGAAGCGAGCAGGGGGAGCGGGCATCGAGTAGCCCAGAAGGGAGGCAGCCGGACAGCCAATCAGAGGGGGGGGTGGGCGGGCAGGGAGGCGGGAGGGAGAGGAGGACCAGGAAGTGGGAGGGGAGAGCAGGCACAACAACACGCTCAGAGCGCGGATGCAAAAAGCATCAAAGGAAAAACACTTGTTCAACTCACGGAGGCCCGCTAGGGCCAGGCAGGGCTTCCAAGGCCTGTACTTCCAATAGGGCTACCGGCGACCGCTCTCCCACGCTCAGCTCAACAAAGAAGCGAGCAGGGGGAGCGGGCGTCGAGTAGCCCAGAAGGGAGGCAGCCGGACAACCAATCAGAGGGGGGGGGCGGGCAGGGAGGCGGGAGGGAGAGGAGGACCAGGAAGTGGGAGGGGAGGGGAGAGCAGGCACAACAACGCGCTCAGAGCATGGATGCAAAAAGCATCAAAGGAAAAACACTTGTTCAACTCACGGAGGCCCGCTAGGGCCGGGCAGGGCTTCCAAGGCCTGTACTTCCAACAGGGCTACCGGCGACCGCTCTCCCACGCTCAGCTCAACAAAGAGTAGGGAGAATTCTCATTCCTATAGAGTCCCCCAGCAGCTTTGCTGGATTTGAAGGGTTTGTTTCTTTTTACCTGCTAAGAGTGAGACTATTTTTCCCACTCTTAGGCATTTTTTGCTATGTGTGTTCTAGGCTATTTTTGTGTTTAATGCCTGTGGGATTTTCACCCATAGGAACCATCTTTATTCACATATGTTACACAGCACCCTCCGTGCAGTGACACCGGGGTGTCGTAGCGACCCCCAAACATAGACTCCATACCCTGGGACTGACTAGTGTCTCCCAGGGCATGTAAAGTCCCCATTGACTTTACTAGTCAAATCTTATGAACTTAACTAGTCCAACCCATCTTACTATGTAGGTACTGGAAAGGGTTAATAGTTTTTCCCTTAGGTTCATTTTCGAGGGGGTATCTTAAAGTCCCGTTCTATAAAGTTTCTGGCTGGTGGCAGTGGTTACTACCATAAATATTCAACCGCAAATATTTTCCTATGGGATTTTCCCATTGTTCGAGGCTAACACTTTTACTGACAGCCTCTAACATACCGCCAGTTTATTTTATTATTAACTTTACTCCGGTAGGTTTTATTTGCCAGAACTTTAATCTAAATTCTTTCTCATATCTTACTCTAAACTCCTAACCCAGGTCGAGGATCCTTTGTTCGCTCTTTTGGCGGGCTTCTGCCAAGAAGCCCTCCTTTCTTTGCCTCTGAATCTGGGGTGGGTCTGTTGTCTGGGAGGGGGAGTAGAACACCTGGACAGAGTTGCCTCAGCAACTCAGGTCGCACTCTAACCTGATAGGCTGGAGGTCTCCCGCCAAGAAGACCACTCCACTGTGTGAGTGACAGGTAGGCTCTATGAATGGGTCTCTTTCTGCATAAAAGCAGGCTCCTGAGGACTGGAAGAGCAGGACGTTGCCACTGGAACTACCGAACCGAAGGGGAGAGAAGCCACAGACATCTTCAGCATCCACACCACCGGTGTAGCCCTGCCGGATTGTCTCATCACTTTTCTTCCACACGACGAGAGGAGATCTTCATCGAAAGAGCCTTCTTCCCTTGAGCTTGTGGGAACGACCAGTTCACCCATCGCTTCCCCGGACCTGCCTTGGTCGAATCGACAGTGCCCAGCACTTGGAGACCGGATAGCCAGGTAGCTATTGACCCGGACTGCGATTAAAAGGAGCATACCTTTCAAACTTCGTTTGGCAGCACCACGGGTGGTTTCATCCCTGGGTAGTGCAGTGTCTCAAACCTTCTTCCACGACGAAAGCCTCTCTTCCTCTGCTGGACCCCTCGACCTGTAGGAACTACCAGGAACAACCGCCACCGCACGAGCCACTTCTTCACGTTTAAGGTACATTGTTCCACCAGGCCTCCCTTTTCCCGTGGTAGCCCTAAGGGTGTTTTAAATCCTTTAGCTACTTGTTGGGTTGGCCGCGCTCTCTCTTAACATTGTCTTTCGCCCTCGCATCTACCTTTTCAATATTCGTTTACCAAAGATTTGACTGCAGCTACAAGAACATTTTTGCTCCTAAGCTCTTGGTCCTGTAAAACTGACTCTGGCTCAGGCCTATTGACTCTGGCTGATTTGTTAGATCTGCTCTCACTAGATTGGTTTTCAATGAGAAATGTGTTGATGCACCTAAATCTTCTAAACCCCTCTTCCTTCCTACTGTCTTAACTTGTGGAGTGCCATTTTGCTCAGTTTTCATTCACTTATCTTTCTGCTAAAGTGTTACTGTGCATTACTTGTTCATAAAACTTCAGGGAAGTGATGCTAGGGGGTGTCTGAAGATATTTTGGTTTAACTTGTGCTTTCCCTCCCTTTCGTTAAATTGATAGAGTGCCATTTGTAGTTGGTTTTCACTGTGCCGTTTTGCTCAGTTTTCACTATACCGCAAACTTGTCTACAATTGAATAGGGAGTTGTATATAATTTTCCTTGACTGCACTTAACTTGCTTTATTAACTGTGATTCATGTCTTGAACTAGATGTGTATAAAATAAATATATATTCTCTTTTTGATACAAAGCTTTGGTCAGTGTTTCCTTGTTCCATAATACTGTGATACCTGTTGTGTAAACCCTGAATACTGCTCATCTCCCTCTTGAGATAAGTCTGACTGTTTAGCCACAGCTAGCAACTAAATCTTTGTGGTACAGACTGATACCAAAGGGGATTTATTGCTCTCACCTGTAGTCCTAATCCTGGGTAGTGTTCCCTGAGAGAACTGCATGGGATTCTGCCTAACAGTATGTCACCCAAACCCTCCCAACCCACATCGCCTTTGTTTGCCACACAATGACATGGCATGCAACAGCAAAGGAGCAAACCAAAAGCCCAACACATGACCAATTAGATACAAAGTGACATGTGATAAATGGAAACAGACCTGAGACAATCACACATGACATGGAATCAGGTCAAATGACTGACCAACAACCCCCCCACATACAAAGTCATACACAAATGCATGCCACCAGCAGTACCATCAACAAAAGACAGAATGCCTGTTGGCATGCACATTGTCCAAGCCAAATCCGCAAATCCCTAAGCCGTGTGCTGTGTGTGTCTCCTGCAACACACCGCTCAGCACACAGCACAGTGAGCATCATATAAAAAGGACAAGCAACAAATATAACCCATTGACGCATGTACACGATCCCCAAATGGTAAGTGATCATGCGCTGCAGGGACACAGCATGCCAGAGAAGGCAATCTGTGTGCACGTGTGGGCATGGAAGGGTCGTTGTATGTGTGGTGGAGCATTGTTTAAGTGTGTGTGTCAGTAGGGACATGCACGCAATACATGCATGTGAAATCAAGTGACCCTCAGTGTCCTGTACACATCACATGTGAACATTGCCCATGTGTACACCCCAGTATGTCAAACCACAACAATCCCCTGACACCTGAAAAGTAAAGCCAACACAGGAACAGCCATTGACCAGCAGAACACATCATGTACATTGTACCCCACCATGAGAATGTCAGAGAGTGCACAAATACTGTAGCCCAAACATACTGTCCGACAACAAAAGGCCCTCCCTCATTTACTCATCACCATGACCTTCAGAAGAACTGTGTCTGGGGTCCGTTGTCGTCTTCCTCCTAGTCTACCTGGCTTCAGGATCCCCCTACCCCTTGGTTTCCTTGTTCTACCCTGCGTGGAAAAAGGGACCAGCCCCCTCAGAGGCCACCTTGACTGGTAAAAATACCAAATTGCAGAGAACTCCAAGGATCCAAACCCCCAAACCAGGGAAAAAGCATGTAGTCCACAAAAATCCCTAGAAGAGTCTCCAGTAGATGACTTGAAGTTGCTGAATATGGCCAAGCACATGTCCAGGCAAAATGATAGAAGAACTACCAAGGTAGCACAGTTTAACAATGGATCAACAGGATGGGTAGCATTTCCAGTACACAATAATCAATGAGGATGCAACAACTGATGGGCAGTGTCACAGCTCCGGTCTCCAGGTATAGGAGTGGCACAAACCAACCACTGCCTCCGCGGTCTGGGTGCCTGCAAGGTCAAACTTACACAGGCCTCCGAGACCCCAGCAGGGAAAGAGGGTCAGGGATCCATTGGTTGGATGGGCATCGGTATTCAGGATAACCGGAAAGAGGGTCAGGACAGGGGAGGTGGATGGCAAGGGAAAGTAGGCAAAAGACAAAATACAACTATTGACAATTACACATACTCAATTAGAGAAACCATGTTCCTCATGCACATTGTACAAAATGGCTCAAAGCCAAGACAAAGAGAGATTTATCTCTGGGGTGGGTACTGGCCTCCTGCCTGCGAACTCTCAGGTCCGGTAACAGGAGCAGTTCAATGCTGCATAGAGAGCGTGAGTTACTATACTGTGTGTGTTTTCCCCACACACAACACCATTCATGCCTCAAACTTAGTGACTCCTCACCAAACAAGCACTCTTGTCTGCTGCTTCATTTGTATACTTTTGCTTGCCCCCGTGATGGTTCATACACTGTTAATGCGGTAAGGCAGCCACACGTGGCCCCGCGGTAAATGGAAGACCATGTGGTAAGAATCACACATGATAGAATGGTCCTTGGGTGAGCTGCTAGATGCGTGTGGCGAGGTGCGACTTCAGTACAAGTTGAGTTCTGCCAGCCGTGGATTTCTATAGGTAGCGCACGTGGCAATTTGCATATGCTAATGATATGCACTGCACTCGAGTTTGTGCGGTGCTGGGTGCCCACCCTTGTGCTATATTCGTTTGTGTCTAGGAATGCTACTGCGATAATAACTTAGCTTCTATGGAGCAGGGCTGACTCGAGGATATGGCCGACACCCCCTGCGTGTGCCTCTGACAACTGGGAAAGCTTCTTGGCATTTTGTCCTTAGCGCGTCTTAGCTGTACTGTGCGCATCTTCCCCTACGCCTGGCCAATCTTCCCAGCACTGGTGCAACTTAGCTTGCATGTGTGAGGGGCCTGGAGGAAGGTCGGCTGGGGCATGTCCCCTCGTGCTGCTCACCTTGCTTGCACCTCCTGGAAACACGTCTGCTTCTGTCGGATGTCTGAGCACAATTCCCGTGCTTCTGCTTGCGCGCACATGCGCACGTGTGCCCCACCCAACATGGCAATGTTTTAGTATTTCTTGGACTGGTCTCTGCTGGCAAAGGTAGTCTGGATGCTCCTTTTCCTGCAGAAAGGTCATAAAAGGCATCAATAAGTCTTGATAGTTTACTGTGTGTGTCTTCATGCTGGTTGTCAATGGGCCATGTCTGAGATCTACATCCGACATCCTCCCACACAACCCCAGGTTCTGTACCCTAACAGGTAGAGCTGGAACTTGAGTCGAAAACAACCAAGGAGGCTGGCACAACAGGATGGTTGAGCTGAAATCCAAACAATCATTGATAGTGTGAACAAAGAAAGGCAGAGACAGCAGAAGTCTTGAAAGGCACAGAGAATGTGAGATAGCCGGAAACAGACAGCAAGTCAAGAGCCACAACAGTTGAATAGCATTTGAAAAAGCCAACAGCCAATATAAAGGCATGGATGTAATAGATTTAAGACAGGAGTAGTGACAGAAAGATGCTGTTGAACAGAATTCTACAGAGGCAAACCTAGGCAGTGTAAGAGTATGTGGAAATAACAGCCCGACAGACAGGCGGACAGATCTGCAACAAGGACAGTAGCATGAAGAAGAAGAACAGGGACTAAAGGCACCAGAGTGTGAAAAACAAGTAAAAGAGCAGTAGTCCAGTAGGAAAACTGCGCCCTCAGGCAGCATCAATGTCCAAGAGGGAAGACAGACAAAACGTGCCGAACAGAGCATAGTAGTAGTATAGGCAGACATCTCAGGTGAGGACTGGACCGTGACTTGTGCCTCTTGGGTCACATTCCTTATGCATTCTGCTTTGCCACAATCCCCAGGGGCTGACCTCAACATGCACGAACTTGACATTGTCAACATCAGGCCCCCTCCCACCATCAGTGTGACTCTGACACGCAAAGGGTGCAGGCTACTGTCTATGGCATGAAGTGCATCAAGAACATCTACAGGCAAGAAAAGAACATACATCACAAGCAACATCAATAAATGGACATTTCAATAATGTATGCACCAATATTGATTGCAGACATGCCGTGGAGAAAACATCCATAATCCCCACTAGGGGTGTTCACACAAGTAGTACAGCAGGAGACATGCCACAGATATGACGAAAGTCCAATGCCCTTGTGTAAATGGTTGTAACACCAAACCATCCTTGTGAGCCCATGGATAGGGGAAGCAGGAGTGGCATATGTGAGTCAGGACCCCAAGCTGCAAACACATTCATGAGACAAGCTTGAAGGGCCCAGCTGGAACAGACAGTGGATGCCTTCAAAAGCCACAAAGCACCACACCGTCACATGAATGCACAATAGACAAACAATTTTAAACTATATTAACTAATTAAACTAACTATAGAAATCCAAAATGGCCATATACGACCTGGGGGGAAGCCACCTAGGAGGGGGGAGGTACAGGGTGCACCTCAACACCCACATGCTATGATGTTGAGATACAAAAAAAAACCTCCAGGGGCTCAACGCCAGCATGGCCCGACCTATGTGGGAGATAAGTCGTCCTCCTCCTCACCCTCTGACTCAAAAGGTGGACGTGGCGCAGTACCCTGACCACGCCTATGTGCAGCTTGCCCCTCGTCAGCAGCAATTCTGCGGGGCCGGTTAGCCTGGTTCTGTGCGGCGATGACACGTAGGTCAGCATGCAGAACCTCACGTGATATGCGTGCTTCCTCTTGCAAGGTAGCACGTGTAACACAGAGTTCTTCCTGCATGGCCTGGCATGACATCTGGAGCACCTCCCAGCAAGCATGTAGCTCAGCCGAGATGGTATTCCCAAGCTGCTCCAACCTCTTCCCTGTCCACTGCCTCTGGGACATCAAGAGCACACCCAGAGTAGATCTGAGGGATCGATGGTCATCTCTCAGGGCCTCCCTGTGTGCCTCTGCGTGAGCAGCAAGTGCTTGACGCAGAGACACCATTTCAGCCCGGCGTGCCCTGTCTGAGGCTGCCATGCCCAGCCTGAGCGAGCAGGCCGTGGACTGTGCTACCCACTCCTGGAGATCCACCTGCTTAGCAGGGGGGAGCACGGATTGGGCCACACGTTCCATGCTCTGAGCAATCTTATCAATTGCTTCCCCCTGTTGTTCGGAACTGGCAACCATGGCTTGCTCCCACTCAGTATACCCCGGTGGCGCACGGCCACCGCGTTGTTGGCCTTGACACCCGCGGGGCCCAAGGTGCCACGGTCCTCGTTGGGTTGGCACCGCCCGCGGCTGCAGGACTACATACCTCCATTGACGTGATGCCCCAGGCACATCAGCTACGTGTGGAGTGTGACCTTGCGTCCCGATCCACCACAGGCAGAGGTTCCAACACCGTCTGGCCCCTCAATGCAGGTGTTGCGGACATAGGATCGTCCACATCAGAATCATTCACCATCGACGAATGGTCATGATGCGCATCCAACTCAACATGGTTGTCAGAGTGATCGTCTGGGCTAGACTCATTGTCAGCCCTAGACACGATGGTCTGGAGCACAAGTGGGCTCTCATGGTCTACCACCCCATGACCCCCACTTGTGCCAGGTTGCTGGTGTAATAGCAAGCCTGTGTCTGGACTGACATCACCATCCTCTGCCTCCATTGCATCATCATCTGAAAAGTGGGAAAAACAAGCATGAGTACACATGTCAGAAGCACATAACCCACACACACATAGACATCACATCGACAGCCAACACATGAAGCAGACATGTCACACACAAATGAGAATCTGGCATGCATCCAGTGGCCTTGATATGCAAACACATCCCAAAAGCAGAAATGGATGTGTGTAAATAGCAAAGCCTACACATGTACTGAATGTAGTATATGACCTCCATCACACAGCACCTCTGTCAGGCACATGTCACAGGCAGAAAAGACAGATGCAACAAAGAGAGTTGGCAAATGTAATAAGCATGTCTGGACTGCAAAATGGCCACAGCTGCAAGTGAATCCAAACACACAATGACACATGTAATATGCATGTACACGTGCATCACAAAACCATCATCACCAATATAGCTTCATCCATCTGCAGCTCGGCCTATACCGGATGTCATGGGCCATGTAGATATAGTGAATGTCCCGAGCAATGCAAGGGCCTGCAACCAGGCATGAAGGACCATAACGCCCAGTACCATCCGAGCTGCAGGCCATGAAGCCTCCACAACACCCCTCAGGGCCTGATTGAGCACATTGTGCTATGAATGTGCCCTATTCCATTATTCCGTGTGTAATTTCATCACAGCCAGGCCCCACCATATTAGCTAAGTGGGCCTGGGCATACAAATACTGCACAACAGTGCACCTTCAGGATTATGCCAGTGGAACATAATGGGCGCAATGCTGAAATGTCACCAGCATTAACGTCAATCAACTACATATTAGTCAGTCAACAAAAAAGCTGTGGAAGACACATGTGTAAATGAACACTTTCAGACACACTTAAGTGAGTAGCCGCAATGTTGCAATACACAATGTTGAAGCTGCTTGCATATGTACATGTGAAAGTGTTCAAAAACACCCCTTTCCCCGTACACCTGTATCGTGAACATGAACAGCATCCAATACAGCAAAGCCATCAGCTACTACGCTGCTTGCTTTGATGCATGTGAAAGTGTACACATACACATGTGAAGGCAGCTCTACAGTCATTACAACCCAATTGGCAGGCTACATTCAAGCTGCGCCCAATACCAGTGGGTATAGGCCGCAGATTGACCACTCAACTTTGCTAAACACCCATTAGGGTGTTCCAATACTGAGTACATGTGTCACAGGATGCCCCTGTGCCCGTGGTATTCATGACAGTGAAGGGATGAAAATCTGACCATACATGTCAGGTCACTTTGACATTGCAGCAGTGAGTAGGCATGTAGAACGGTGTAACACGGCTCATTAGTGGGTTGATGCAGTGCAGAACATGTGTACGTTACCCACTATCTACATGAACTAGTACATTATGATGTCAATCAATAAACATGAAGGCAGTGTAAGGGCAAGTTCAGGCATCACGTGCAATGTGCATGCAATGGTTTGCATGGCTACAGGCAAACCCCTCCCCCTTAGTGAAAATGCAGGGAGGCATTGCATGGCAGCAAAAGGGTGACCAGAGAACTGTGTATTGGCAGACTGTGTTGACTAGCGTCAATTGCATCATCTGAGTCAACTGACAACACAGCAGATGAGAATGGGACAGTAAGCAGGGCACATGATGTACCCTCAGTAGTACACTCATGTGTGCAGAAGCCACTACACCAGTTGAGCAGAGTCAGGGGGCCTGAAACAGGGGGAGGCCTGTGCCCCACACAGACTGTGACACCCTAAACATGTGCGTGATGCAGGACTGAGCCAAAGTGGGCATGGAATGGATGATCAAATGCCATTAAATGTATGTCATCCTGGACACGTACTACAATGATCATCCAGGCAAGACCTCATAGGGGCATGCATGGAATGCACATGGAGCATGAATGGGCACTCATGTATCTGCGGAGCATCTGCCATCTGCACAGTCCGAGTGATAACACCCTGCATCAAGGACAAAGGATGTACCCCACTGCATGTGTCTGGCAGGTTGGCAGGGGGAAGGGTGCATGTACACAGGAGCGTTGAACAGGCCATTGCAGTACTCCAACATGATACCCACCAGTGACATGGTGAAATTGGAGTGCAGGGGGGTGGAGGGGCAAGGGAGCATGCCTACGTGGAGTACCCGCATGCAGGCAGAACACACATGCACGTCAGTCATGCGATGACATAGTCCGAGTGCTGAGTGCATGCAGGCTACATGCAGAAGGGCCAATGAGCTGGAACATGGACCGGAGGGGCAGCCAGGTGACTAGCATGTGAGCAGGGTGCAGGTGTGGTGATGAGGACAGTCCCTGTCTGTTCTACATGTCCAGCATCCTGCAAAGCAGGCACGCATCAGTGAAGCATTGCATGACTCGCACATGAGAACCATGTACACATAGCATGTAGTGGCACAACACATCACACAAGCAAACGACACATGGTCTGGACAAACATGCAACGACACTCACTGAACGGGGCATCAAAGTCCAGCATCTTTCCCACTCCTTTGTACAATTCTGCCGGTATGAACTCCGCAGCGACTGACACGTGCCAAGTGAGATCTTCCTCCTCAGGTGGTGGCCCACTGCCAGTCACCAGAGTCATGTTATAATTAGAGGCATGCTTTAGCTTACCAGCGCGTCGGAGGTCATCCCAACGCTTTTTGCACTCCTGAGCTGTGCGCACCTCATGTCTGATTGCACTGATACCCTCCGCAACATGCTTCCAGTGGGTCAAACGCTGGGCAGCCGTAGTGTGACAATTCGGGTCCATTAGCATATCACGGTCGTGTCCCGACACGTAGTCCACAAGGAAGTCCAGTTCCTGCATGCAGAAAGGCTTCTTCCTCGATGTGCCAGAGGCCGGAGCCGTGTCTGGGGTCCCAGATGCAACCTTCCTCCTCTTGGGCAGTGGTCCGAACCCTTACTGGCAAATGCCGCCCTGATCAGTATGGGCAATAGCGCTGGTGGATTGAACCGAGGGAGTGGCAGGTGGAACAAGGACGGAAGCCCTGACTTGCATCAGTGGCTGCTGAGTGCTCTTGACTTGACCCTGCGCAGCAACATCTGCTGTGCCAAGGTCATTGACCGGGTCTGTCCTGGATGGTAGACTCACAGCCGGGGTGGTGTCGGCTGCATCTGCCCATGCACTTGCCAACACCCAGAGGCTCGGGGCAGCAGATGACAATACTGCCCCAGGGACATGTCCCTGGGTCAGGGCAGCCCTGCGTGCACTTAGCGTGTGCCTCCTGACCTTCTGGAAATCATCCTGGGACTCTTCAGGTGCCAACACAGTATGCGCTGGCCGACCCCGAGCCTGGGTGGTGGTGTCCACAGCTGCACCTGCAGCTACCATTACCCTTGGGCCATGGCAGTCGATGAAACGGACTGCCGGGTCACATGGGCGCCAGTGACAGATGCAAGAGCTGCATGTCCCGAAACCACAGGGGGTGGTGGCATGACTGCACCAACACGTGGCACAGCATTGTTCCGAAGTGGCACACCCCTGCCTCTTCCCCCTCTAAAGCCACCCTGGACACTCTGGAGTCCCCCTACTCCCTGGTCACCACGTTCCTGACCATGCCCACCATGTGGAGTATGCCCAGTTGAGTCACCCCTCAGCTTTCCTGGCCTCCCAACAATGGCACAGATGTAGTAGTGCCGCTACAGATGTAGTAGTGCCAATGGGCGGTGTACACGACAGTTGTCCTGGGCAATTGGGGTGAAGGGGGTGGGATACAAGATGTTAAGAGCACCCATGTGCACCTGCAAGGCTGTATGTGACCCCGGTGATAAAGTGACAGGTCACGCAACGCTCAGGCACCCCAAAACTGCAGTAAAACCGTGCACACAACCCTGGTAGCCCACATGTGTGGAATTAACCTCCCGGAGTATGCAGTGGCACCCAGGGACACGAAAAACCTGTACGCGTGGGACACACAGGCTACTATGACCTCAAAAACGGTACGCGATACACAGGGGGCCCGCAGTGGGAACAATAGCGTGTGCAATTCACCGTCTGACTAGCGTGGTAATGAAAAACACACGTAGCCAATACCCCCGCCAAAAGAAGAGATACGTCCTTGATCCGCTGTGAAGTAGTGATGGCGCGCAAAACAACCAGATGTAGCAACATACGCGTCGGTCTCCACGAAAGGCATGTACAGTGAACTGCTGGCCCCACTCACCTTTAACCCGTGCCGAGGGAAAAGTCAGCGTGCATCACGCCACTTACGCGCTTAGGACCTTTCCTCGAATTGCACGCATTAACACGCATATGTTTTTCACGTGCTGAATCACTATGCACCCGTGAGGAGGGAAATGCCCGCGTGCGATACGTCACATACGCGCTTATGTGCTAAGGGCCTTTCCTCGAATTACACGCTGACGTGCTGTTTTTTCACATGCCAGTTCACTCCTTATGAAGCTGGCCACGTGACAACAAACGGAAGACCACGCTCCTGCCCAGAAGGCCGAATTACTGTACCCCCAGACCCCCGAGCCAACTCCCACCAGCCATCTGCTGCTGCCTGCCTGCTGGCCACGTGCCCTGCTATTTGGTGCCTGCATGTCAGCCATCTGCAGCGGTCCAGTTGCCGTGACCACCCCTGCTGGAACAGAAGACTCCTGACTGAAGTTCCATCGACCCACAGCCCAGCACCAGGAACAAGTTGCCCAGCCACACCTGCCTCGGGGGTTGCCATGTCGGGGGAAACAACATCAGATACCACTAGAAACCCCCAGCCAGAGAGGCAGAGGGCTGCCAGCTTCTCAGCAGGAGAGGTTGGCTTCCTGGTGGAGCAAGTCCTGGTGCATTATGATGCCCTCTTCGGAAGACCACGCGCCGACAAGGATGGACGGAGAAGGATCAGGAGTGTGCAGCTTGGACATATGTCTGGAAAGGCCCATGTATGAATGTGTATGTGCAGGGACATGAGCCTGCCACATGTGAGTCCAGTAATGTGTGATGCACATCAATGGTGTATGTGTTCCAATGCATGATGCACAAATGCATGTGGAGACGCACACATGTCAGCATGACACATGGATGCTGGTTCCACCTTCATGTACGTGCACGGTGTACATGTGCGTGTGTGTGTATTTGACATGTGTGCGACTGTGATACACCATGGATGCATGTGACAACCACATGTAGGAGGCTGATTGACAGATGTGACATAGTTGCCGATGATTTCACTGTGACAGGTGGTGGAGATGTACAGATGCATGTATGTCTGGTGGTGTGTGTGCATGTGTTCGGCACTACCCATGTTGCATGTGACATCAGGCTAACCTTCGGATGTTCATGCTGTTGTATGTGTATGGATGCTGCTGCCTGCTGCAACATTCCTGTTAATTTGCACATGTGTGTGGGTTCAAATGATATGTGTGTTGGGGAGTGTGATGCCATCTGTGAAATTTGACACTGCCACTCATGTGCAACTGTCATGTGTGTATCAGACCATTTTACAGTGCCCTGATGCCTGTGTTCTGTCTCCCTGTCTGCAGCGTCAACTGATGAAGAGGGCGGAGATGGTGCTGTGGAGTAAAGCGGCAGGGATCCCAACGCCAGCCAGAGACGCAAGGCCCAGCTCCACTCCCAGGTTGTCATCTCTTCAGGGAGTGAGGAGTCTGGTGCCACGTCCGTGGCCGCAGCTGCCGAAGGAAGGTCCAAGAGGTGGAGGTTGGAGGTGGACTTCTCGGCAGCAGAAGGGGCAGCTGAACCCCACAGGGGCTTATGGAGGTAGATGGCACGGAGTCATCCAGGTTGGTGGGGGGTTCGGTTGAAGAGGAGGCCGTGGAAGGCCCACACACAGGGCCTGGAGGGGGGATTCTACTGGTGCTAGTGGTGCAGGCCAGGGGCAGGGACAGGAGGAAGCACAGGCCGCCGCAGAGGTGCCTGTGTGTAATCCTGTCCCCGATCCTGTGACTGCATCATCTGGCACCAGCGGGGATGCCTTCGTCCAGACCCTTTTTCAGGGAGGGGATGCACACAAAACAACTGGCCTTCCTCTCCCTGCAGACATGGTAATACGGGACCGTGTTGAGCCTGTCCTAGCTTGGGTGGCATTGCGTCAACGTTGTATTTGGGCAGGGTTCTCGTGAGGACAACGCACGTCATTTCCAATACCTCATTGACCGCGTCGACCTACTAGGACGGGTCAGCAAGGCTGGGTTCCTCCGTGTGCTGGATCTTCTAGCGACCCAATCCTCAACTGTACCCCCTATGCGCCAGTCATCCTCCGTGCCATCTTCCTGCCCAAGTATCACCTGGGCACCCTGTGGAGCTGCCCCTGACCCAGCGGCCAGGCTGGTGGAGGACACATCCCTGCCACAGTCGGGAGTCGGAGGTCCAGCAGGGGTGACCACCCCAACAACTGGACCCCATCAGGAGGAGGACGTGCGGGCATCGACAGGGCAGGAGGACCCTGGATTGGGAGTGTCTTCCGTGTGGCAGCGATTGGGCCAGCAAATAGATGCAGAGCGGCGGCGGGCGGAAGAGGCACAGCTCACTATGGTCAGGGCGGAGAACTACATGGGCAGGGCATTGAGGTGGGTTGAGTGCCTCGAGGCAACTTGCAGGGAGTTGGAGGAGGCCATGGATGCATCCCTGCAAGACCTCGAGGCCAGGGAAGAGGCCCGCCTCTGGGACATCAACGTGGATTTCAATGATGCCCTGGCCCGGAACATCAAAGAGTGAGCCCTAGGACTTGCCCGCCGCGTTTGTATATAGTTCTTTAGGGTTAGGTTTCCTTTGTTTTATCTTTTTTTTTGGAGTTCATTGGCTTTGCTCCACTTTTTGTATATAGTATTTTATTCAAAGGACTTTCTTGTAGGTTTCCTTTTGTTTTGGGATCATGGACCCTTTGTACTTCTATTGTACATAGTTTCGGACTTGTATATACCTTCATTCTTTGGACATCCCATGGAGCAATGGTTTTTTTTTGGTTTTTTTATGTACTTCGTTTGGACATTGGAAATGGAACACTTCCCTTTTTTCCTGTTGTGATTTTTGTTTTACATTGGATTTTTCTATTTTTGTTATTTTTGCTTTCATTATTTCTTAATTTGCAGAGTGTTTTTTCATTACGTTTTTGAATACATTTCATATATCTTCATTATTGGTGTGGTGTACTCTCATTGGTTTTGTGCATGTCTCTATGAGCATTGGGTCAGTCATGTGTTGCCACTGTGTGGCTCTGTTGTACATTTATGCATGGCCATGGTGGTTCTTTTGAGACACTCATGGCATGGGTAATTTGGGAGTGGGTGCCGTGGATGGTTGTGTGCTTGTACTGGGGGGTAGGGGGGATTTGTGTTGGCATTAGGGCCATGGGTCTGTTTTGTTGGGACATGTTGTTTGGTGGGCCATGTGTCGGGGCCCGGTGGCAGGTGCCTGTCAATTGTTGGGTTGGTGGAGGGGTGGGGGACATGAGTCGGGCCCTGCTGGCAGGTGCCCGTCAATGGTTGGGTGGGGTGTGGGGATATGAGTCGGGCCTGCTGGCAGGTGCCTGTCAATGGTTGGGGGGTGGGTGGGGTGGGTGACATGACTCAGGGCCTGCTGGCAGGTGCCCATCAACTGTTGGGTGGTGGGGTGGAGGACATGAGTCGGGGCCTGCTGGAAGGTGCCTGTCAATGGTTGGGCGTGTAGGGGGGGTGGGGAACATGAGTCGGGGCCTGCTGGCAGGTGCCCATCAATTGTTGGATGGGTGGGGTGGTGGGGGACATGAGTCGGCCCTGCTTGCAGGTCCTGGCAGGTGCCCGTCAATGGTTGGGGGGGTTGGGGGACATGAGTCAGGGCCTGCTGGCAGGTGCCCGTCAATGGTGGCTGTGTGGGTGGGTAGGGCTCCCAAGTGCATGGTGCCATGTGGTGTGCCTGCAGGGCATGGATTGGGGTGATGGGCTGCCTGCAGGGAATGGACTGGGGTGATGGGCTGCCTGCGGGGCATGGACTGGGGTGATGGGCTGCCTGCGGGGCATGGACTAGGGTGATGGGATGCCTGCGTGGAATGGACTGGGGTGATGGGCTGCCTGCGGGGCATGGACTGGGGTGATGGGCTACCTGCGGGGAATGGACTGGGGTGATGGGCTGCCTGCGGGGCATGGACTGGGGTGATGGGCTGCCTGCGGGGAATGGACTGGGGTGATGGGCTGCCTGAGGAGTATGGGGGGCACACCCAGGAGGGCACACCCTGCCAAATCACGTGGAAAACTCCCTGCACACCCCTCGGAATACACGTACCACACTCACGCCAGCGAAAACACGTGGAAAACTCCCTGCGCACCCCTCGGAATACACATATCCCGCTCGCACCAGAGAAAATGTGTGTAAAACTCCCCGCGCACCCCCGGAATACGTGCAGGCAGCCCATCCACCTTGCCCGTGCCCCGTAGGCAGCCCATCACCCCAGTCCATGCCCCATAGACAGCCCATCACCCCAGTCCATGGGGCATGAAAAAGAGAAAATAGAGAACAAGAAAGGAGATTTAAAGACCAGGCTACTTTTGCAGCAGATTGCAAGGGAATCACAGGGTGGGAATACACAACAGAGAGGCCAGTTCATACCGCAAACGGCGCCGTTCATATGAATCAATGTGCCTATTGTAGGCAAAAAGGTCACTGGAGGGCACAGTGTCTGACCCTCCAGCAGAGAGCAGTGAATGGAACAATCGGTAGAAGATAGAGAGCACGCAATGGCATGCCCGGTTTAAACAGGAATCAGTTTGCTCAGAATCAACAGAACCAGCCACAGGATATTAATGCAGGTAATCAGGGAGTTCAGCAACAGAATACTGGTAATACAAACACTTTTGACACCAATTTGCACTCCTATTTTACTGAAGATTTAACATCTGATGATGTTTTGTTCCATTAGGACAGCCCGAAGCAGAATCTGGAACCTATTTCTATTCCCATAGATCAGAAACGACCCTATGTAGAAAGGAAAGTTGGGAATAGAGAGCATGTTTTTCTAGTAGACACAGGAGCATAGAAGTGCTTTATTGGCCATTTGCGGGGTCCAGATATCCCACTATCAGGGCAAAATAATGTTTCCGTAGGGTTCTCTGGGACTCCAGTAGTGAGTCCGGTTTCTCGACCAGTACCGATAGCTTTGGGACCATTCACTCACTCATGTCCATTTTTATTGACTACAAATTGTGGTGAGAATCTGCTGGGATAAAATTTGTTGAGAAAATTGCATGCAGTAATTTACTGCTAGCCAGATGGAGAGTATTTGACCATTTCACCCTAGCTGAATCACGCTTCACAATTTATGATTTTGCCTTTACCGAGTGAATTACAACAAGTGCCTAAACAACAACAAACTAGGGATACTAAATGTTGAACCTGTACACATAGTATTAAAATCCAGTATAACATTAGCACATATTCCGCAGTATAAGGTATCTGTTGAAGGTGAACAAGCACTTAAAAGTATTGTTTCTGATTTAATGCGTCAAGGAGTTATTGAAGAGATGTCTGGTAGCACATGTAATAGTCCAGTTGTGCCTGTTCATAAGAAATGTGATAATGCTTTACCCTACTGTTTTGTTATTGATCTACGCACAATAAACAAGGTAGTTGCACCACAGTTTCCCTTTGTCCCTGACATTAGTACCATTCTGTCTATGATTCCTGCTACGGCTACACATTTTTCTGTAATCGATTTGAAGAACGCGTTCTTTAGCATACCTATACATCCAGACAGTAGATACTTGTTTGCATTTTCTCTGGCAGGACGTTCTTTCACTTTCACACGCATACCACAATGATGCACTGAAAGTCCTAGCATTTACAGCAGAGCACTTAAGGAACAGCTCGATATGCTTGAAGTGCCTTTCACTTGCACATTGATACAGTACATTGATGACCTGCTTATTGCTGCAGATTCCGAGAACGCTTGCAGGGAGGGCACTGTTTTATTATTGAAGCATTTAGCTGAGCATTGCCATAAAGCATTTTTGAAGAAGTTCCAATATTGTCAACATGAGGTCGCCTATTTAGATTATCTTCTGTTGAAGGAGGGTAGACGGCTTGCACCTGAACGTATACAAAGCATCTCTGACATGACTGTTCCAAATACCCAGAAAGCAGTTAGGGCCTTTATCAGCATGGCACCATATTATAGACAATGGATTCTGAATTGTTCACTTTTGATCAAGGCAATGTTGGCATTGATTTTCTCAAAAGCGTTATGTTCAGCGCCAGTTTTGGGAACACCAAATTACAGAAAGAAGTTCATTTTATTTGTGCATGAGCAGGATGGATGTGCCTTGGCTGTGTTGACACAGGAACATGGGGGAAGAATTAGACTGTGCAGCTATTTTTCCTCCACGTTGGACCCTGTTGCATGCGCTTTGCCGAAAGGTCTCAGGGCTGCTGCTGCCTCAGTAGAACAAAGTGAGGGTATGTTTTTGGGTCACTCCTTAACTGTAATGGTACCTCACTCAGTGGATTTTCTGTTAAATAGAACACAGACTCAGCATCTCACATCTGCTAGACTCATAAGGTATGCATTGATTCTATATGCATCTCACATCAAAATTAAGAGATGCTGCTCTTTGAATCCGGCTGAACTAATGCCTCCTTTGAATGAGGATTGCACGGATAATGCATCCCATGACTGCCTGTACGTTACTGAGCAGGATACAAAAGGCAGAATCGATTTAAATGTTACACCATTGTCATCGCCAGATAGAGAGCTAGTCTGTGATGGCTCTTGTTTTAAACTACCTGATGGCACTTCTACTGCTGCCTATGCAATCACCACTTTAGACAACATTATTACGAGCAAGAGAATTCCACACAACTCCGCCCAGGCTGCAGAGATAGTTGCCTTGACTAGAGCTTGTGAGATATCTCAAGGGCTTAGTGTTCATATTTATAATGATAGTCAGTATGCCTTTGGAGTCGCTCACAACTTTGGAAGATTGTGGGCTGAAAGGGGATTTTTAACATCTCATGGTACAAAGATTCAGCATGGTTCCTTGATAGTGCAACTGTTATCTGTATTAGCCCTTCCCAAACAATTAGCTATAATGAAATGCACAGCACACCAGAGGATGACTGACGATATTGGAAAAGGAGATGCCTTTGCAGATAAAATAGCTAAACAAACTGCCACTGACCCACACTCACGATTGTATGTGTTAGATTCTGCTAAATAGGTTGCTGAAACTGGGATGATGGAGGAGGGCGTTAGTCGTGTGAAAGAGATTCAGGCTGAGGCCGCAAAGGAAGAGATTAAGGGCCTGATTCATGCAAGTGTTTTATAATGGTGCAATCCCAGTAGGAAAACGTTCCATGAATCAGGCCCTAAATCTTGGGCTTCGGGACCTGCAGGGTTGGATAAGGAGGGATGTTGGGTTGATCGATAAGAACAGAAATGGATGCTGCCCAACGCATATGTAACAGCGATAGTTACTATGGCACATGGGCCAGCACAGATTAGTGTGAAGAGCATTTGCAAAAATGTAGACGCAGTCTGGTTAACAATGTGCATTCCCAAAGCTGCAGAATGATTAGTTCAGAACAGTTTGATTTGCCTACAACATAACATTGGTAAGGGTACACCAGCACCCGAAGGTAGTTTTGGACCTCCCGCTATGCCATTTGAAGTGATACACTTTCACTTCATCGAGATGGAGCGATGCCAAAATTGCAAATATGTGTTAGTAGTGATACGTGCCTTAAGCAAATGGGTTGAAGCTTTCCATCTGAAGGATAACACTGCCATGTCCACTGTAAAAGTAATGCTAAAAGATTATTTCCCTAGATTTGGATTACCCAGAGTAATTTGGTTTGATAATGGACCACACTTTACAGCAGCTATCATACTACAGGTATGTGAGGCGCTACAAATAGATAAGAGATTTTATTCAGCGAGGCATTCACAGAGTGCTGGTTTGGTGGAACGTCATAACGGTATCGTGAAGAATAAACTAGCAAAGATGTGGCACATAGTAAACTGAAAGGGCCTGATGCCTTACCATTAGCCTTGAGTCAATGAGGACAGACGCTCAGTCTTAAACGGGACTTTCTCCCTACGAGACCCTCATGGGGAGACCTGCTAATATATGGAATACACCAGACCTAAGAAATTATGTGAGATAGAGTACCCGCTATTAACCAATTACTGTGATCAATTGAATCAAAACCTGCGTTTGATTCACCAACAGGTTTGAGCTGCTTTGCCTGAGAAATACGAACGACCTGGTCATCGCATTCGACCTGGGGACTTGGTCTTGGTGAAGGACTTCGAGAGGAAGTCCTGCCTTGCAGCTCGTTGGAAAGGACCATATCAGGTGCTACTGGCTACTCAGACGGCCGTTCGAGTTGACGGAAAACACCACTGGATTCATGCAGTGCACCTGAAACGAGTGCCCTTGCCTTTACCCTGCGACAAATGGGTTAAGGAGGGGGTTGATGATCCTGATTGCAAAAATGTGCCTTTGAACAAGGGCACCCATTCTGATCCTGGGCAAAATCTTGAGCCCAAACCACTCGAGAATTCTCCACTTTCTTCAGATTCTGTTCCTTTGTTCACCGACCCCACTGTACCTGGAGTCACAAGGTACAACCTTCGACCACAGAAATAGTTAGGGAATGACATTTTGATAGATTAGGAAAGTGTAGTTTATATACTGTACCCACAAGAAACCAACAGCTTTCCCTCCAATCGCCCTAAATACGGTTCAAATATTTCCAGAGGCGATGGGCAAGAAGAAGACTACAAGCAAGATCGGCCACGTGGCCAAGTGCCACCTACGGATGAACTTATAAAGCCTGTTTCAGTGAGGCTTTGTCAAGGAGTTCCCCCCTTCTCACCTGGGTCCGTTCCTTGTTGGGGTCCTTGGTCACTGTCTTCTTGCGGATGGACATGGCTTTTACTAGGGCTGCTCGAGTCTCCTCCGACTCCAGGTTGCGTTCACTTCCGGGATCGTGGAATCCAGGAGTCTTGTGCAGAGCGACTTGCACGGAAATCCAGGGAAAAGGAAAGGGCGAGAAAGAGGAAGGGAACGAGGACAAGGAAAGAAAGCTGCGAACTAGGTGCACACGTCTGGTAGCCACTTGCGCTAGCATTTAGACGCGCGGAGCCGCAGAAGGCGTGGTCTATAAATAAAATAGGCTACGTCCAGCGCATGGAGTGGAAAGAGGTGTTTACGCTGGACGGCCATGTTGGGAGTACTATGGAGTGCAAGCCGCGTTGAGACAGGGACCAGGAAGTCCAAAAGGGGCGTGCTCTGTGGTTCATGACAGGCTTCCTAACGGACACTGAAAACTATACCTATCTTTGGGGCACGTAGAAACGAGGACATGGAAATCCTTGCCACTGGGAAGAGCATATCTAGAGGGCTATGGTCCACAAAAGAGAAGTTCATAATAATCATGCTTGCAGCTTGTGTCGTAATCATATTATAACCTGTATTATGGTACTTGGAGAGTTCAAATATGCTTAGCGTACTACTGCCTACTGCAGCACCACTTTGTCTCCTCTCTATGTTCACTCGAACACCCTTCATCCCCTTGATCTGAAAAACAGAGAAGGTTATCATAATAATGCGCTCATACAGATAATGAATGCAACGCATGCGATCCTGAACAAAACTAACTGCTGGGTATGTTCTCACCTACCACAACACGGTGAGAAAGGTATGGGATGGTATATCTATTCACTTCCAATATCAACTTCTTGCTATACATCTTTTTGATCCCTATTTTTTGGTAAGTGGAACGATAGTGCCACTGGTAACTTCGATGGGACAAACATCAATGAATTTGATCGACTAGTTTTGCTGCCCCTAGGATGTTCTGTCTTTGTGAATAAGAGTATGACAAATATTGCCTTCACTAGAAGTACTGTTTAACATGCTAGACCCTACCAATCCATGATCTCATTTAGAATGGCACAAGTAGGAAACAGGGAAGCAATTCCTCCATCCTACACCATTGGTCATGATCCTGATATAGTACCATTTAGTTTGAGAAAAGAAGGTTGCCGGTATATGAGCATGTATGATAAATGTGTTAATACTGCTGTTTTGGTGAACGAAAATAGACCCTTATACATTGAGGGACCCATTTACTTTGTTTGTGGAAAGGAAGCATATCCATGGTTACCTAAAGACTGGAAGGGAATTTGTTATCTGGGGATATTGCTGCCAGGAGTTTATGTCACATCTAATGCAGACATACTGAAACATCGCCTTTGGAGGTGGATAGATGCTGATACCCCCCTCCAGGTATTGGGTCATGTAGCGAAAGCCATGGTTCCTTTTTGGGGCCAAATCATCAACTCACAGGATATTCAGAAACTGGCCAGAGTGTTAGAGAACACTATCAATGAAACTATTGACATACTGTTCAACATGACATTGGAACAAAGGGAAATTAGATTAGTGGCTCTTCAGAATAGGATGGTTTTAGATGTCATGTTGGCTGAGCGTGGTGGTGTATGCAAAATGGTTGGGTCTGCGTGTTGCGTGTATGAACCGGACTCCTCCCCCACGGTGTTACAAGCGATTAAACGATTACACATACTTAGTACTGAAGTTCACGTTCGCCAAGGGGATTGCGACATAGAAACATGGGTCTGGAATTTGCTCAGAACCTGAGGTTGGAAAATCTTCTCAGCACTTGCTATTATCATTGGGGCAGTTCTGCTTTGCTGCTGTTGCATACAATGCCTGCCCATTCTAGGTTCTGCATTAGGTGACTGCTGTTCTAGATCCCTAATGAAACTAAAACCTGGTCCTCATCCTCCTGTAAATATAACTAATGCCTTGATAATGCAAGAAGCCACTTACAAACAGTTTATGTCTATCAATATAGATGAAAGTGATGACTCTGGTTGTTCTGATGATGATGAGTATACATGGTCATATAATTCTAGCAATGTGTTGGCTTAGGCCAAAAGGAGGGTTTGTAAAACCATATTTTTTTTGCACTATAATGTTGGCCTAAGCACGTACACAGTTTTCATTCTGAACGCGGTGAGAACTCACAAAGTCACCGCTTCAGAAACTCCTCCAACATGCCCCTGCACATGACTGCTGAGCACATTGTTTGTCTTTTTACTTAGAGCCTTGAAGTACAGACACAAACGTAGCTCATCTGTAAATTAGGTGCCATCCTGTCTTCCTTGATTCTTTCGGCCTTTCCGCAGCTAATTATGAATGTGCATCCAGACAATTAAATTGATGCACAATTCACAGCACATGTTGTTCTGAAGGATCGAGCTACTGAGTAGAAATACAGACTGACCTTTTAGGCTAGAAATAACAGTGATAACGCTGCACGAGGAATATTACCTTGTGTTCGGAACACAATATACTCCTACACCCCTCTCCGCTCTGTTTCCCAAACAGTAAATTGTCTGCGAGATGACGTTGAGTGCTTCTGCACATGTTGCTATGGTAAAAAGCCCACATCTGTAGGTTTATAGGTCATGAGCCATCGTCACGTGATGAGTTAGCCCAAATTCATCATGGTATTCCAAACCTGTATAAAATACATCTACTCCCCCATGTCTTAGCTCACTTTTTCTATGCCTGTATACATGCATTGCTAAAACTTGAGACCACTCGAGCGCTAATAAACTGCTGTTCATAAATTTGTTCCTCGTGACTGGTTTGTCTTCATTTCTTTGCAGTAGCCTCATACTTTTGGACTAACATTTCAATATCCCGTCCTCAGGCTGGGAATCTTCAGTTGCAAATGTACATTAATTCTAAAAGAAAACGTATAACTGTCACCTATCCACCTGATTGCATGACATTTATGCCTTAGCCAATGAGGTTGGGAGGCCCTGAGCTCCACTGCCAGTGGCCATATTCACACATACTGCTGTAAGGAATCCTTGGATTATACCCAAACTTTATTCCACATTGTTGCCTTAATTTCTGTTTCTATCTAGAACTTTTCTCCATCGAAGGGACCAGCACAGAGCGGGTTTTCACATTCCTGTTTTCTACCCATGGATTGAACCTTGTGGCACCTGGTGTTTTGTGTTGTGGGTTCAGCACTATCTGTACCCCCTTTCACTAGGTTCCCCTGCTGCTTCAGAAGAGTCATTTCATAGTAGTTAATAAATATCAGGCTCCTTTAAAAGCTAAATGTCTCTCTTCTGAGCATGTGTCTACCCCGAGGACTGGTGCGGTGCAGAGGGAGCATCCTCACCTGATAGTGGAAGATTGCACTCAATAGCCGGCAAATCATGTGAAGGGACATTGGGGGGGTACCTCTGTGCTGGCTGAATGAGGAGACAAACTATTTTTGCGGAGGAGTCCTGTAAGATTTCCTCAGCTGTGCAGTCAAGGAGGACACATCAGGAATCCAAGAGATGTCAGAGGAGAGATCGGACAGGAGGGGGTCATAGTGACTCAGAGCCCACTTACATCAGAGAAGTGCATATATCACCTACAAGCTCAATGACAAGGTCTCTGTCAATGCCAAGAGAGGACTCTTCTAGTCATGTGGCAATATCTCTCCTGAGTATGAAGCACTCATCAAATGTCACACAAGCCTCCAACAAGCCCTTCAAGAGGCTAAGACTTTCCTCACAGCCTCTCAGTGTAGGGGAGAGTAACGCAATTCTACAGTAAGCCGTTAAGTGAACTGGCTGGAGTTAATCACTAGAAAAACTCCCTGATGTTAGGACGGAAATACTAGAAGTCTGGTTAGTACATTAAGTACCTGCTTCTCCCTCCACCCTCCTTGCCTCTATAGCATACCTGAGATGGAAATGAAGGGGTGAAGAACCTAATCCAAACCACAGAGTGACCAAAGTGTGGAACACAAACCAAGGAAGAGCGCTGTCCTAGGAGTCGAAAGAAGATGGAGTACACTTCCCAAGAAAAGTCTCTTCTTCCGAATACTCCAGTTGGAAAAACAACTCATGGAAAGAAGAAAGGAAAATCCAAGTAATCCATGTCAGAAGATAGCCTACATGAGGCCAGACCAAGTCACCAAATCCAAATCTAGATCCAGATGCAGAAAGAAGTCCAATAAGCATCAAACAAAGTTTTGGTCCACGGGTTCACAAACATTCATAGCCAAGGGAGAAAGAAGAAGAAAATCCAACTGCGAAGCCGAAGTCAAAACCGGGAAGTCTATGTTGATGGAGCAAAGAACAGCTTCATGTGAGGCTCACAGCAAGAACACCAGTTGAAGATTGGCGTTCTGTGGATATGGAAGTAGCTTTTCTTGTGTTGCCGGTAGCATTGTGCCACATCATTGGTGGAAGGCGCTCATGGCATGATGGTACGCACCCTGCGCAATGCCAGGGCTTGTAGTTCCATCAGCATGTGTCCAAAAGATGCCACAAAACTTGTCAATCCCTCCAGGGTCTACAGACCCGGCCGACACACTATGTCCTGACATCAATGCGGAGACCATCAAACACAAGACCTCGGCCCATGGCACTATACAAGTCCACACCTGCATGAGCAGAGCATATATTGTCAATGAAGGACTTGCCTACCAGAACATTGTCCACAGAATTCCCATCCAAGAGCATCTTGTCAATGACTGTCGCATCCTTCTCCCCATTGATGACCTTCTTGGAGTCAGTAGCTGTCACATTGATGATAACCCTGTTGGTGATTTTGTCCACCACAACTCTGTCCTCATTGAGAGGATCATCTCCTGCACAACCAACCAGAGGAGCAAGAGAATAGAACAGAACAGCCTTAATAAGGGGTGTTAGCAGCGTCCATATTGCCTTTCAAGTCCTCAGAGGTGCTCTCTGAGGTAATATGGATATATCACATTCACACTTATTTTGAGGCATAAGGCAAGCAGTTCTAGGCAGGAGGACTACACGGCCTTGAGGTCCCGGAGCATCTGCCCCTTCCAGCCCTTTCATAGTGCGTTATAAATATTAAATAAATACATTTTTAAAAAATGGCAGAAGAACTAGGATGATTTTATACCATGAAAGGATGACTCACAAAGATACGCACCGAGGGATGCACCTCCAGAAAAGAGTGCATCTTTGTGTGCGATGATAACCAAGGCGTGCACTCTGTCGGTACTCATTCCTGACACGGAAAAGGAGTATTTTCTCTTTCACTTAATGGAGAGGCAAAGGAAGGTAGTCCTGCTCTTCCCTATCCCATCTCTGTCCTTCTTCTATGATAATCTGGGAAGAAGGACTGCTCACAATGTGCATCTCCTGTTTGGAGCATTCTGTAAAATCTAGACTGGAGAAAAAGATGCCAACGGGTGCTTCAAAGTACCTGGGTGGTCAGTCCATTGGTGAGTCTGCGTTTCCGAAGCAGCTAATGGGTGAACCGCGAATCCTTTGGTGAAATGTTCTGTTCACAAGAGAGGATAGGCAGGAAAACTGACTTTGGTGGGGTTGCTAGCCATGGGGGTAACAACAGTGGAGGCGGTTAATGCCCTGATGCTATTGTCCCACTATGATTGGGAGATGTGGCCCCAAACGGCCCCACTCCTTGAACAGCTCCTAGATGACCAGCAACTGAAGTCCTTGGCATTCCTGAAGGCAAGGGCATCTAATCAGGCCATCAACCACTGCTCTAGACATGGTCGAGACCGGTTTTACAAGGTTGGTGAGTGGGAACTGCTTTGCAGGCGTGGCTGGTTGCAGGGCACCCACCTCCATCGACAGGTGCATGCTCATATCTGCACAATGGCCTCTGATGAAGAGGTGCTATTCGTGAAGAAAATCGATGGGGCCTTGAAATCGATCAAAAGTGAGATTGCCGAGCACGGTCCAAGAAGGAAAACCATTGCAGCCTTTTCGAGGCTCGACGGGTCTATCCACTACCTCCAACAGGGGTCACTGCTTCCATATATTTATTTGTATGTATTTATTGAACATTTATATGGCGCCTATACAGCAAAAAGCATTTCCAGGCGCCACAAGACAAAAGAGGGGTGGAGGGTGCAACAGCGGATAAACAACAATAACGGTCCGATTAGTCCTTTTGACATTCGGATAATGCAAGTGCAGTGTCAAGAAGTGCAGGGGAGGGGGCAGAACAGGGCAAAGGGATGGGATAGGGAGAGGGAATAGTCCAGGAGGGAATGTGCCTCAGGGGCTGGGCAAGTGCAGAGGGGAGCACAGGAGGACAAGTGTCATGGGAAAAAAGGGGTAGGGGGCAACTCGTACGAGGACAGGGGTGTACCAGCCTCAATAGGCTAGTCAGCAAAGGGTGCCCAAGGGCAAGTGGTGGTAAGAAAGGGTGCGGGGGAGGACTGGTCAATGAAGGGCCGGAACCCAAGGGAGTCATAAGTGCACAGGCAACCAGTCGTAGCGACAAGAGGAGGCTAGCAAGGGAGAGAGAAGGAGGAGGAGAAAGGGAAGGTCTTGGGAAGCTTCCGGAACTTAAGGAGGTCCGGCTCATGATGGAGAGGAGGCAGGGAGGCTGTTCCTGAGGGAGGCTCCTGTCGAAGAAAGAGATCTAACCCCACTCTCTGCCTGGAGAAGCGTCTGATCTGCAGAGAGTTTGAGCCAGAGGACTGAAGGAATCTAGCAAAGGGGTATTTAGGGAGAGAGAGTTGCATGTAGCGGGGTCTCTGGCCCCAGAAAGCCTTGTGGATAATGCAGCGAGTCTTGAATTTGATCCTTGTGATGACCGGGAGCCAGTGGAGACATTAAGGGCTGGATAGATGCAGCCCCTGGGCTTGAGGCCAAGGATAAGTCTTACAGTCCTATTCTGGATTAGTTGAAGAGGGCGGAGGGAGGAAAGAGGTAAATTAATGAAGAGGCTGTTGCAGTAGTCAAGCCTGGAGAGAACCAGAGCTCTGAAGACATTGAGTTTCTTGGGGAAGGTGAGTAAAGGGCGAATCCCTCTAAGGAGGTGAAGCTGAAAGTAGGTCTTCTTAGCAGGGTCAGCAATATGAGGTGAGAAGGAGAGAGAGAAGATTCAACGATGAAACCCAAGTTTTTAGCCTCACAGGAGGGTGATGGGAGGGGGCCCAACGAGGGCGGCCAGAGGGGCAAGGTAAATGTTGAAAAGCCACAGCGAGAGGATAGAAGAATGACACTGCAAGTTGAAAGAGAGAGTGAGGTAGAGGAGAGAATAGGGCTCATTTGCACTTGGGAGGGCCGATTCGAGAGAAAAGAGGACAACCAGTACAGTGCCTGGTCCGTGATGCCCAAAGTATGATGGAGCCGATTTATGAGGACGGAATGATAGACCGTGTCAAAGGCAGAGGACAGATTGAGGAGGATGAGGGCAGAGGGAGAGTTGGAGTCAAGGTTTGAGAGCAAGTCCTCATAGGTTTTAAGGAGAGCAGTTTCCGTGCCATTGACTGCTCTGAAGCCAGACTGGTAGTCGTGGAGACAGCCAACAGATTCAGTGTGATGGATTAGTTGGGAGATGGCCACCTTCTCCAAGACTTTGCCCAAGAAGGGGGTGGTGGAGATAGGGCAGTATTTAGCCGGGCAGGAAGGATCAGCAGATGCTTTTTTTAGAAGGGGGTGCACAAGGGAGTGCTCTAGGGGTTATGGGAAGGAGCCAGTGGCAAAAGTGTGGTTACAGAACTCAGCCAAGGAGGAAGGGATCGAGGCAATGTTGTCCTTGATAGTTCTGGAGGAGCAGGGAAGCACCTGTTTGGAGAAGACTTTCATAGATCAGACTGTCTTGGTGACCTCATCCGGTGCTATGGGTGAGAAGGAGGAGAGTAGGTGGGAGGGACAGAGGGGGCAAGAGGAGGCCTGCATGCAGGTGGAGGAGGTAGGGGCATATAGGAGAGAGAGGACAGGATGTCCTGTGTTTTGGATTTGAAATGGGTGGCCAACTCCATGCAGAGGGCCTGGAAAGGAAGAGGCGAGGCAGTAGGATTGGCAAGTAGGATTGGCAAGTTCCTTACAGATATTGAAAGTTCAGCTGTGTTGTTTGCGGCCCCGGAGATGCAGGCTTAGAAATGGGCCCATTTCTTGGAACGGATGGAGAATCTGAGTTTGTCAGAGGATGTGCTAGAAACCAGCCATTATCGTATGGCCACTTTGCACTTTGAAATCAGAGAGGCTAGGTCGGAATCATACCAACTATTGCACTTGGAAGCAGGCTTCATGCGGATCCTCATGGCAGGGGAAAGGATGTCAACGGTGTTGGAGATGGAGAGATGAAGGTTACCAAGAGCTGAGTTAGTGTGAGAGTGAATAGTAGGAGTGTGGGGGAGTGGAGGCGGCAGCAAAAGCAGCTACTGACACTCGCTTCATCGGTCGAATGATGGAGAAGAAGGCTGGCAGTGAGGGCAGAGGCTTAGCTGGGGAACCCAGGAGCTCCAGATGGGAGGGAGGAGAGTGCGGTCAGACCACAAGAGAGGTGTAGTGAGAGGGTTAGAGAAGGGGATATCAGCTGAGATGAGTGTGTCCAAGGTGTATACGGCTGAGTGGGTTGGGCCAGAGGCAAGGGTGGTGAGGGAAAGAGTGTCACAGAGGTGGCAGAAGAGTAAAGTGGCCACATCAGGAGAATCCAGATGAATATTGAGGAGAAGCTTAGAGATAGAGGTCAGAAGAGAGAAGGTGAGGTCGGGCCACTCCAAAAGGAAGGGTGAGATCCTCCCAGGAGTCCTGTAGGTGGTAGCGAGAGTGAGCGAGAGGGTAGTAGAGATGCAAAGCTTTCAGACAAGACATTCAAAGGAAGAGTAGGATTGAGTGGGTATGATGGAAGCAGGGACCCATTCAGGGAAGACAAGGGCCACTCCGCCCCAGGCCGGTTTGACCTGGGCTCGGAGAGGATCTTGTAGCTCTCAGGAAAGAGAGTATTAAAAGCAGTAACAGAGCTGGCATTGAACCACGTCTCAATGAAGGCGTGGACGTCAAGATCAAAGTCTCAAGTAGGTGACAGATGTCAGAGGAGTGTTTGACAGCAGAGCGAGAATTGAGGGTATCTAGGTGAACCTGGTTGCCCCCTTTAAAGGTTTCTGAGGCATGGTACAGGGGCATGGTACACACGTCGGTTGGAGGGAAGAGGCCAGAGGGGTGGCATCCAGAGGAAAGGCAAGGGAACGGAGGAAGTTGATGAGAGACGCAATACGCCTGTCAAGAAGGAGGAGGTTGGGCTGAGAGCCCTGGGCCATGATAGTACCATTCTGGAAGACATAAATGACATCCTACCATTCTCAAAGCATACTCAGGAATACCAAAAAGGGTACCAGGAGTGCCAAAAGAGAAGGACTTTGGCAACAGTGGTAAGTGCAGGTTGACAACTTAATCGAAGGGTCAGTGATCAAAGCAGGTCTGATTTACCATCCAGCACTACCCCACTCAAAGAAATCGCAGTAGCGAGGATGATGTCCCAATGTTCCCATGAAAAGGCAAACATTATTTAATACTGGAACACTTTGAAGTTCCTGCAGAAACCAGTAAACTTACAATGTTACCCCACAACACCCCCATGGGAACTGCAACAGTTAGTCCTCCTCCTGTGAATGAATGTCATTGAGGTGGTGCATTAATATGACCGTAGTCAAGGCAGGTATATATTCACGGCACTATTAAAGAAAAGTTACAAAATATGGCCTTGTGCGCGTCCTGTACCTCATAGGTAGGACAGGTTTTGGCATCTCGTGACCTACCAGACACCAACTTTAACATCCGGATCCATGAGTTCCATGGAAGATTCCTCAGGTTGGTGGTGGGCGATCAATGCCACCAACTCAATGTCTTCCCCGAAGGTCCTCATGAAAGCCTGAGTCCTGGTTGAGCACCTGAGGGGTAGCGGTCATTGTGTATTATTACTGTGACGATGATTGCCCTGCTGAGGGGTGCACAGACACCCCTGCTTCTGCTTGCGGGGCACTAATCAACTGTAAGAAGTTGCAGCTAGTGCTTTAACAGAAATACATTTTCAACACATGCAAAACCTTGCTGATACAATTTATAGAAAGATCCCTTTCTGTCTCATGGATGGTGTCCATGTTAATGACCAGTCAGGGCTTCACTGTCTAAGTCCATCCTATGGATGCTCTATCTTGCATCTCTCTGATTCGGGGCTGGAATGCAGATGGACCTCGGTCAGCACCAGCAAGCCTTGCCCAGACACTAGGATATGCAGCACCACATCTACTAAGTGTTTGAAACACAGCAGCGATGCACTGAGCAGGGCTGCATCACAACTCCACCAGCTGGATCTCGACCCTTGGTGGCTAATGCAGATTTGACAGGCATGGGGCGCTCCTAATGTGGGCCACTTTGCTGGAGGTGACCTTGGGGAAAGCATGTTCAATTGAACAAGGTGTTTCTTCACATTTTTCCTCCCTACTCCCCATATCAGATGGGTGCTCTCAACCAGAGTAGCTAATCCCTGTCAACTAATAGTGATAGCAGCAGCCTGGGTGAGACAGCACGCCTTCCTGGAACTACTGCATTTTAGAGTGCAGCGCATAGCATGCATCCAAGCCCGGATCTTGTGGATGCGTGTAGCTCCACTCAACCTGAACGCATGGCTCCTAAGTGCGCAGAATTCAGACATCTGCGGCTAACGGTGAGGGCTGTTCCACCCTGCACTTGGCTACAGCTTCTTCTATGACTAAAACCAATGAACTGCAATGGAAGCCCTTATGCATCGGGTGCACCAAGGAAAAGGTTCACCCCTTCTGGTATCTACAACAACGGATCCTGCCCTTTCTCCTGCCAATCATGCCATCGGCTTAACGCAAGCCTCTGCAAAGTCCACCTAGCTGCGATGTCCGGGTATGCAAGAACACTGGCGCGTGCTCCTCTGTTAGTCGTTTAGGAGTTCATGAAAGGTCTGATGTGTACATTTGCAGAGCTTCTAAGGAGTCCTCCCTCAGCACCTGCCTGGAATCCCCCACACATGGTCTCTCTGATATCTGCAATGGATGCCTGTGTGCGGCTTCTCTTGCTTTGTACAAAGAGCTTAAGCTTACGTGCCCTGTGGAACTGCTTTCCCTAAATACCCAGCTCTTTCAAGGCAAGTCCCATTCCCTGGAAAGACTCCTATCTCTCTTACACTGCCAGGGAATATTATATATTGTGCTCCTCATTTCTGCCACGAAAGCAGTAGCTATAAATCAGACAGACAAACAAGAGCGGGGCGTGGCCAAGCGCTGTAGCGGATGGCTGTGTAAAAACTGAGCTCCCGTCCCGCACAAACATTAAACTCTTCTGTATATGTTCTTATATAGTGTCACATCAAAAAAATTAATTGCTCGCGTTGCCCTAATGCTGTATGCGGAAGTTGGTGAACTTGGCGAGTATTTCCTGCTACGGTGAAAGCAGCTCCTGAGATGCCACGTATGTCAGGAGGCACGGCCTACAGATCAGCGAAGTTGCGCTGAAAGGAATGCCGTAACGCTTCATCAGCTGTTTGGCGTACACGGCAGAGACACTCCGCTTGCCTCAAGGAAGCACGTTTGCTGCATCCAAAGCCAAAGAAGAGAGGAGATGGATACCACCAAACCGCATCCTTGAAATTGTCAGGATTGGCACTCTGTCAAGAGTGGCACAGGGTACCCAAGTAGGGTTTGGGTGGCTGTGCTGAGGTAAGGTCACAGATAAGCACACACAGCAGGAAGTTCAACAAGAAAGAAGAGTAGGAAACAGTAGCTGTGAGCCAAAAGGGGCAAAAGATACAAAGGTTCAAACAAACTGGATTCCCTCTTGGGGTGTATGCTGAAATGGGAAAGAGTGTTCCACGAACCTTAGGAAACTCCAGCCTTCTGCACAGATTGCTATAACAGAAGCCCACGCTGTATGCTCATGGCTGGGAACAACAGCAGTGGGTGTCTGTAACACTGAAAACGCGACAAAGGAAGGGGCAGAGGTTGCCTGCCGGAAACCAACAGGCAAGCTCTGTACAAAGGGATTACATAAGACACATGAGAAGACAAGAACCGAAATATCCAGCGAAAAGGAAGTCAATGAGCAATCTAGCAGAAGGAAATGAAGGAAAGGCAGTTAGACTGAAGGTGGAGTACAGAGGACTCAAGGAAGAGAACAAGGAGCAGCCGTCAGGAAAACAGAAGGACTGCAAAGTAGGAAGCAGGTCTGCAGTCAAGAGTGGCACTAGGTGCAGGCAAACTGTATGTGACTGCGGAGCACTGTAGTAGGCTGAAAGGCAGGGAGTCCAGAAGAACAGGACAGAGAGAGATTAGTAGTAGGCGACAGACAGAGATCCCAAAATAATAGGGCCGCTAGGTAGGGAGCCCAGAGGAGCAGGGCTGTAGGCAGCGAAGAGGTACAGGCTGCAAGGTAGGGAGCCCAGGGAACAAGGGCTTGGAGACAGCAGAAGGTTGCAAGCTGCATGGTAGGAGCCCAGAGGACAAAGACGGTAGGCAGCCGGAGTGAGGCAGGCTGCAGGGCAGGGAGCCCAGAGGACAAGGATTGTAGGCAGCCAGAGTGAGGCAGGCTGCAAGGCGGGCTGCAGAGGACTAGGACTATAGGCAGCCGGAGTGAGGTAGGCTGCAGGGTAGGGAGCCCAGAGGACAAGGACTGTAGGCAGCCGGAGTGAGGCAGGCTGCAGGGCAAGAAGCCCAGAGGAGCAGAGCAGCAAGGAGTGAGCCCAGAGGAGCAGGGCCGCTGACTGTAGAGGGCTGCAGAGGACTGTAATAGGCTGCATGGTAGGGAGCCCAGAGGACAAGGACGGTAGGCAGCCGGAGTGAGGCAGGCTGCAGAGCAGGGAGCCCAGAGGACAAGGACAGTAGCAGCCGGAGTGAGGCAGGCTGCAGGGCAGGTAGCCCAGAAGACAAGGATTGTAGGCAGCCGGAGTGAGGCAGGCTGCAATGCGGGCTGCAGAGGACTAGGACTGTAGGCAGCCGGAGTGAGATAGGCTGCAGGGCAGGGAGCCCAGAGGACAAGGACTGTAGGCAGGCGGAGTGAGGCAGGCTGCACGGCAAGGAGCCCAGAGGAGCAGGGCAGCAAAGAGTGAGCCCAGAGGAGCAGGGCCGCTGACTGTAGAGGGCTGCAGAGGACTGTAATAGGCTGCAAGGCAGGAAGCCCAGAGGACAAGGGCTGTAGGTCGAAGGCAGCGGAGCGTGATCGGCTGCAAGGCAGGGAGCCCGGAAAGGGCACTGGAACAAAAAAGGATAATGCAGCAACAGGAACAGCATACAAAGTAAAGGGTCAAGGCAAACAGGGGCGGGGAGACTCAAGATGCAAGACAATGTGCTCCTGCAGGCAGCTGCTTATATACAGCCCTGCCCTGTTCTGAGGCAGGCTAATTGACAGCACCTGTAACAGCACACCTGAAGACAATCTGCCTCCTCCCTCTCTGGTCCTGAGCAGGTGGAAGCAGCACTGGCCGCTAGGGCTTCTGGGGATTGTGGTCCCAATAACGATGAATGAGAATAGCCAGGAATTGAGGTCTGCAGCCAGGTGCATTATGGTAAATGTAGTTAATTGAATAAAATAAGAAAGAACCAAAGTTGAGCAAATGGAAACAAAAGACCAAGGCGTGAAAAGGAGTTGTTCAAGGAGTATTAGGAGGATAAATGAGTACCAAGTAGTCCATGATGGTTGCCAATGCGTGTGCCAGAGGCGCGGGCATGACAGTATGCCCCTCTCCATGCCCCTTTCCAGGCCCCCTGAAGACTGACCAACAAGAAGAGCACGTCCAAGGCCTGTCACACCACGAGAGAGTCTTATACCAAAAAGGCACATCATGAAGCACCAAAAACTGTTTAATGCTGCAAGGTGAGAGTCTTGAAGGGAGGAGACATTACCAATGTTTCGAACCTTTGAGGTATAATTCAGAAAAGACAACTTCTTAGGGACCAAAAACCCAACAGTGCGTTCATGAACTGAGGAACTGTGGAGATGTGGTGCAGACTCCATGGCATATATTGCTTTGAAAGAAGTGGTCTTCCTTAGGACTGGCAATGGTACAGTGCTGAAAGGTGGAACCAGAGATTCAGCTGAATTGGTTGCTCTAGGACGGTCGTCCAAATAGTCAGAAGCAGCAAAGGCAACATGAAGATTTGCGACAGAGACTTCAGGAGTAACAAAAGTTGCAGGAACACCATGAGTTGCAGGAAGATCAGGAATGGCAGTAGGAAGTTCAGATGCTGTAACAGCTGGAAGTATAGGTGTCACAGGAGCACCAGCCGACAGGGACGCAACTGAGACTGATGGTGTTGTGACTGGTAGTTTAGGTGCTGCAGAGGCACCAACAGGATCTACCGGAGCTTTAGCCTTAATAGGAGAACTTTTAACTGGCTTTGCAACAGGTACTGTCCTTGCAGGCAGAGAGGAAGGGGGTGCTTCGACTGCAGTAGGAATGATTTGAGATGCTGCCTCAGCAGCAGATTCACGAGTACTAGCAGGGGGAGCAGCAGAGATTGGGCTAGCAGATCTTGTAACAAGTAGCATGGTGGATGTAGGACCAGGAAAGGGTAAGACTTCCGAAGGCTGGCCTGCAAAGTCTTGTGTGCCCAAGTTGATACATGGATCTGGGGTATTGACAGTAGGCAAAGTTGGATTCCAGAAAGGGTCCTGGGTATGTTTCAGGATCTGACTCATGGTTAGGAGTGCCAATGTTCATCGAAGCAGAATACATCTCAGATCTGGTCACTTCAGTAAAGGCTGTAAGTGGGAGTAAAGGACTGACATCAAGGGCAAGAATGGAACAATCCTTTGACTCAGCGGAATGTCCAGTCAGATGATTACACTTGATCTTTGGTGTAATGGCCGTGTGAGCGATCTGGCCCACTGGATGAGTCCATTCTTCACTATCTGAACGACAGCCTGTGTTACTGTGGCTAGTAAGTGAATGAGTGGTGTCAAGCTTTAACTGGTATGTATATGCCAAGTTCAGGTCTTCCAACTGCTCTGTATAAGTCTGTATCCTCTTCTGTGTTACCAGTACAGGCCTTAATCTGTTAAACTCTAAAGACAGAATGTCGGGTGTTGGACATAGTGTCAGATGGTCTGGTAAATTGTGTCCCTTAGCTAGATTCTTATAATGCAGATAGACAAATTCATCATAGAGGTCTTCGGTTTGTATTTTAAGGCTTAAGAGTTGTTCTTGTAACAGGTATGTTCCATTGGCCTGTTCTACAGCTTCAGAATCTGGTGCAGCAGAAAATTCGGGTGTTGCAATAGAAAGACTGACCTTAGAGTTATCATGGTTAGTATTTACTGGGGAAGCATTAAGACAACCGATGGTCAGTATTGGTCTTTTGTACCCAGGACCAGCTGCACTAACCTCAGCATACTGAATGCCTTGTCTGGTTAAATGAGTGTTTACAGCAGTCAGGGGAGGTTGTGTAGCTTGCCAAGCTGATCTTGAGCATATCACTTTGGCAACAGTGTACTCTCGTTGAGAGTCTGCCACAATGAGTGCAATATCCTTGGCTGAAGCAGTGTTACGACATTGGTCCTAAGACCGGGTAGCCTGGGATAAAGGAATACAAGGTTTGTGTACCGGCTAAATGTCGAATGTAGTGTCAGAAGAAATGCCAGAAACCGCATGAGTGTTTTCCACTAGTTGGGCTAACAAAATCTGCAGGAATTCATTTTCTTGCTGTAGCTCTTCTATAGATAGAGACTGCGGATCATAGTTGCAAATGTCATAGTAGTTACACATGGAAGGGTCAGCGAGCCAGTGAGTGTAGTACTGTGCTTGTAAACCTTTGTTTACTAGGGCGAGTCTGTCTTTTAAACTATGGTTTTTGTTTGCAGTCCTTAAGAAAACTTTAGATTTTTGCAGAGGTTTCTTGAACCGAAAAGAAAGCATCTTTGGTCTGTGTGTGCCCTTCCTGCCTTTGGAACAAGAATCTTTTTGGTCTTGCATTCTGTCAAGATTGGCACTCTGTCAAGAGTGGCACAGGGTACCCAAGTAGGGTTTGGGTGGCTGTGCCGAAGTAAGGTAGCAGATAAGCACACACAGCAGGAAGTTCAACAAGAAAGAAGAGTAGGAAACAGTAGCTGTGAGCCAAAAGGGGCAAAAGATACAAAGGTTCAAACAAACTGGATTCCCTCTTGGGGTGTATGCTGAAATGGGAAAGAGTGTTCCACGAACCTTAGGAAACTCCAGCCTTCTGCAGAGATTGCTATAACAGAGGCCCACGCTGTATGCTCATGGCTGGGAACAACAGCAGTGGGTGTCTGTAACACTGAAAACGCGACAAGGGAAGGGGCAGAGGTTGCCTGCCGGAAGCCAACAGGCAAGCTCTGTACAAAGGGATTACATAAGACACATGAGAAGACAAGAACCGAAATATCCAGCGAAAAGGAAGTCAATGAGCAATCTAGCAGAAGGAAATGAAGGAAAGGCAGTTAGACTGAAGGTGGAGTACAGAGGACTCAAGGAAGAGAACAAGGAGCAGCCGTCAGGAAAACAGAAGGCTGCAAAGTAGGAAGCAGGTCTGCAGTCAAGAGTGACACTAGGTGCAGGCAAACTGTATGTGACTGCGGAGCACTGTAGTAGGCTGAAAGGCAGGGAGCCCAGAAGAACAGGACAGAGAGAGATTAGTAGTAGGCGACAGACAGAGAGCCTAAATGAATAGGGCCGCGAGGTAAGGAGCCCAGAGGAGCAGGGCTGTAGGCAGCGGAGGGAGACAGGCTGCAAGGAAGGAGCCCAGAGGACACGGGCTGAAGGCAGCGAAGAGGTACAGGCTGCAAGGTAGGGAGCCCAGGGAACAAGGGCTTGGAGACAGCAGAAGGTTGCAAGCTGCACGGTAGGGAGCCCAGAGGACAAGGGCTGTAGGCAGCCGGAGTGAGGCAGGCTGCAGGGCAGGGAGCCCAGAGGACAAGGATTGTAGGCAGCCGGAGTAAGGCAGGCTGCAAGGCGGGCAGCAGAGGACTAGGACTGTAGGCAGCCGGAGTGAAGCAGGCTGCAGAGCAGGGAGCCCAGAGGACAAGGGCTGTAGGCAGCCGGAGTGAGGCAGGCTGCAGGGCAGGGAGCCCAGAGGACAAGGATTGTAGGCAGCCGGAGTGAGGCAGGCTGCAAGGCGGGCAGCAGAGGACTAGGACTGTAGGCAGCCGGAGTGAAGCAGGCTGCAGAGCACGGAGCCCAGAGGACAAGGACGGTAGGCAGCCGGAATGAGGCAGGCTGCAAGGCAGGTAGCCCAGAGGACAAGGATTGTAGGCAGCCGGAGTGAGGCAGGCTGCAAGGCGGGCTGCAGAGGACTAGGACTGTAGGCAGCCGGAGTGGGATAGGCTGCAGGGCAGGGAGCCCAGAGGACAAGGACTGTCGGCAGCCGGAGTGAGGCAGGCTGCATGGCAAGGAGCCCAGAGGAGCAGGGCAGCAAGGAGTGAGCCCAGAGGAGCAGGGCTGCTGACTGTAGAGGGCTGCAGAGGACTGTAATAGGCTGCAAGGCAGGAAGCCCAGAGGACAAGGGCTGTAGGTAGAAGGCAGCGGAGCGTGATCGGCTGCAAGGCAGGGAGCCTGGAAAGGGCACTGGAACAAAACAGGATAATGCAGCAACAGGAACAGCATGCAAAGTAAAGGGTCAAGGCAAACAGGGGCGGGGAGACTCAAGATGCAAGACACTGTGCTCCTGCAGGCAGCTGCTTATATACAGCCCTGCCCTGTTCTGAGGCAGGCTAATTGACAGCACCTGTAGCAGCACACCTGAAGACAATCTGCCTCCTCCCTCTCTGGTCCTGAGCAGGTGGAAGCAGCACTGGCCGCTAGGGCTTCTGGGGATTGTGGTCCCAATAACGATGAATGAGAATAGCCAGGAATTGAGGACTGCAGCCAGGTGCATAATGGTAAATGTAGTTAATTGAATAAAATAAGAAAGAACCAAAGTTGAGCAAATGGAAATAAAAGACCAAGGCGTGAAAAGGAGTTGTTCAAGGAGTATTAGGAGGATAAATGAGTACCAATTAGTCCATGATGGTTGCCAATGCGTGCGCCATCGGCGCGGGCATGACAGAAATAATAAACATATAGGGAATGTTTTGTTCTCTAACAAGATAGGTTTTTCCGGCTCTCCACCCTCACCTCTTATTGACTGCACGTGAACATGGTTTGGATTGGCTGTATCCAGTTAGCCACTACTCTTACATATATTAGTTGGTTTCTAAGTAAACTCCAAAATTCCATGTTCTTCCTGTTTGTCTTTTCCCCATCCTCATGTTTCATTCCCCTATGTGTTTTACGTCGCCAACATTTCATTATAAATATGAGATTTCATATATTAGTAGTATGGTAATTCATGGCACTCAACATTGTAACATGGAATGTAAAGGAATTACATAATCCCGTTAAACGGCAGACAATACTTTCACATCTCAACAGGGCTAAACCAGCCATTGCATGCATACAAGAATCCCACCTCTCACAAGAGGAAGTGGCCAAACTGAAGAGACTGTGGGTGGGTTATGTTTTCTCAAGTGCAGCTGATGGGAAAACGAATAAAGTTATAACCTTGATTAGCAAATATCTTCAATGCAAAGTAATATCCTTAGAAACCGATGATGTCGGAAGATGGGTCTTAGTTAAACTTCTTATTGATTCCATAGAATATTCTATTTTGAACATTTATGGCCCCACAAAAGCAGACCCAGGCTTCTGGACTCATTTGAAAAATCATATATCCAAATCTTATCCTAACAACCTGATAGTATGCAGAGATTTGAATGAAATCATTAATCCTATCCTTGCTAACAAGTCAAAAGTAAGACCTAATATCCCCAAATCTCTCGTACAATTTGTCAACTTTGTATCCGAACTAGGTCTCATTGATACTTGGCATATCACCCCTCTCTCAGACTTGGACTACACCTTCTTTTCTCCACCTCATAATTCCTTCTCAAGGATAGATTACATTGTTATATCTAAATCCCTAACCAATGGCCTATTAGACGCAAAGATAGAACCTATCATTTTATAAGATCATGCCCCAGTTCATATTAAATTGTCTAATGCACAAAATACACATACATATAATAGATGGAGATTTAATTCAGCCCTTTTGAAGGATGAAGAATTTCTTAAATTTGTACACCAACAACACTCATTTTTTTTGCAGAGAATTCTCCCTTTGACACATTGGTACACAATAATTGGGACTGCTATAAAGCAACAATGAAAGGATACATTATAGCGTATATGGCTGCTAAGAAGAAAAGACTTAAAAAAGAAACAGAAGACATTCTTAAGCAGATAAAACTTCTTCAGTCACAATATATACAGACTAATTCTACCCCTATTCACCAAAAAATCATTAAACTAAGAATACAATACAATAATCTAACTACAGAATATTTGTGTGCTAATCTCTAAAAATATAAGTCAGTTCTCAAATAAATCTGGTAAAGCACTGGCATCATATCTTAAATTTAAAAAAGACAAAGCAAGAAGTACTGTCATAAAAGACCAGAACGGCAACAGAATTTTTACTGTTAAGGCCATATTACAAGTATTATCAGAATTTTATCAAAAAGTATATTCATCTGAAATTCTGCCTAACACTACCCATGCATCAGATTTTCTTAAACACACACATCACAACACTTATGTTAACTCCAATTTCCAGTCTTTAAACAATCCCTCATCTACCAGTGAAATTGACAAAGCTATTAATAATCTCAAAAGGGTAAAGCCCCAGGTTCCGATGGCTTTTCTATTGATTATTTTGCCAATTTTAAAGAAATATTAGTCCTCAAGCTTAATGAATTATACACTTTTTTATTAATAATAAAAAAGCCACTTGTTCCTTTTCTGAAGCAATCCTCATTGTATTCCCTAGACCCAATAAAGACCCTGAATTAGCCCACAATTATAGACCAATATCCCTAATTAATACTGATTGTAAAATATTTGGCAAAATCTTAGCTAATAGACCCATTCCCCTCCTTCAAAATTTGATTAAGACTGATCAGATGGGATATGTCAATGGTAGAATGTCTTCAGCGAATATTAGATTATTAACTAACATCATAAGTAGTATTCAAAATTCTCCTAATCCTCTTGCCGCAATAGCATTAGACACTGAAAAAGCTTTTGACAGGGTCGAATGGGATTTCATGTTTTAAGCCCTGGCCTGGCATGGGATCCCCGTTTCCTATATATTAATGGTTAAAGTATTATACTCCAATTCCACGACATCCATTTTTATAAATAATCAAATGTCCTCATTATTTTCTTTTCATAAAGGTAATCGTCAGGGCTGCCCTTTATCTCCTCTTTTGTTTATTTTGGCACTGGAACCACTATTAGAGGCGATTAGACAGGAAGATAACATAATAGGTATTCAGTTGCAAGATATCAACATCGAAACGGTTCCTTATGCAGGTGATGTAGCAGTGTCATGGCCACTAGTCAAGGGCCAGTTACTTCACATCCTGCAGGGTCCCAATGGACCCAGTCTTGGCGCCTATGGCACCAAGCTCATTACAAAGGGTGCTATGCACACAGAATTCTGCAGGAGACAGGAGGAGTGGCAAGATGGGGCCACAAGGCGGGGCCTAAGGGGAGTGGCTGGGGCCAGGCTATATAAGCCGGCCCCAGCCACATGATTACGCTTCACGCTAGTCTGCTGGAGCAGCGTAACGCTTACCACCGTTAAGAAGATCATTACCTAATTCAGCACAAGTTTCTTCAATCTCCAGAACCCTCCAACATCTTACCTGGCAATCAGCCACGCCATCGCTGGAAGCACTGCTATCCGCTTCCACTCTGCAGCTTCTGCGCGCATCTTACCTTCAGGTCAGCCTCGCCATCGCTGGAAATCCTGTTATCTGCTTCCAACTCAGAAGTCTCTGCGCGCTTCTTACCTGAGTCAGCTACGCCATCACTTGAAGTACTGCTACTCGCTTTTGACTCTGCAGCGACCACACGCATCTTACCTGCCTCTTCAAGTCCTCTGCGGGTGCCGCCTAGCATCCTTACCTGTTCCGAACTCCCATTAACACGGGGCCATCTTTCTGCGCAGCATCCTCACGGATCCTTTCATTCCGGCAGCCGGCAAGAGTTTGGAAACCGCTCACCATTAAACACCTACCAGCTGCACCTGCAAGGATAAAGGGAAACATAAAGTTATCAATTGCCTAAACTTTAAGACGCTAAGCAGCGCGACTCACGAATTCGGTGCAGCCTCTGGAAAAGTCCACTTACCACTTGTGGGTCCTCCGGAATAGACTTTTCATCACCACGCTCTTGTGGGCCCTCTTCACCTCTTCATACCTATGGAGAGAGAAAGGACAATATTAGGTTATGGACAATAATCATTGGGGGAAAATGATCACAAAAGATACGGACAATAATCATAGTTATAAACACCTACCTTCAAGACGTAACGGTCGCAGCCTGTCTGGACCTCCACGTTAAGGACCAGTGACGCAACTAGGTCCATCCACAGCGCCCCTGCTGAAAGAAAGCAGGACAGAGAGCTCGCCCATACATCAAAACAGGTGAGCTTGCATGGGAAAACTCTTGCTCACTACATTCTGGCACAAAAGGGCCGAGGGGGATCACGACACCACCAGGCCATCCTCACTGCCTCTCATCTTCTCTCAGGAGCAGTGCCAGCATTCTGGGTCTTCCATTCCACAGTGGCTGGGGAAGAGAGTCGGTCCGAGGGAGCCAAGTCCAGGGAGGGCTCCAACTGTGCCCCAACGTCCCCGCAGAGACCAGGTGAGCGTAAGAAGCAGATGATGTACTACTTTTACTAAGGGTATCTGATATGTGTTTACAACATCTAAAATGTATTATTAAAAAATGTTCCCTCACATCAGGGTATAGGCTCAATGCCGACAAGTCTGAGGTCCTACCACTTAATATACAATGTACAACCCATCACTGCTCTAGCCCTGGAATGAAATGGTGCCCAGCAGGCATTAAGTATCTGGGCATCCACATTTCATCCTCAATTAGAAAATAGTCAGAACACAATTAATATCATTACCAGAGTTGAGGAGCTAACAAATACATGGTCACCTATTTATCTTTCTTGGTGGGGAAGATTGGATACAGTCAAAATGATGATCTCACCTGTTCTGTTGTACTTTCTCTACATGCTTACTACTTCCATTCCCGCATCTTTCGGCCAATCTTTAATAAACTCTTGTACTCTTAAATTTTTGTGGGAGAAGAAGAAGAGAAGGATCTTATTGCGTAAACTTAAAAACCCAGGTCTGAGGGTGGAGTGGGTTTTCCAGATTACAAAACATACCATGCTGCGATTGTTTTAAAACAAATGCAGTTATGGTTCTCTACAAACATTATTGATCTGCCAAATTGACTACTCGTAGAGAGCAATGGTCTGCCCTCATGTTCTCTTAGATTGTCCATATATCAAAAACAATAATAGATGCTTTACAAGCACCAGTATTAACATTTCAATTAAATACCTGCATTCCTACCTGATTGTGCCCCATACAAATAGCTCTCAGTTTATATCTCAGTATATTTGGATGAATCCCCTAATAAAAATCAACAAGAGGCTATCTTTCGGTATTACGTATACAGGACAGCTATTTACTCAAGGTAACCCTTTAACTTTTGAAGAATTCACAACAAAATTTCAAGTTCCAAGGTATTAGAAATATTTTGATCTGATTAATGCTATTATGGAAAATTATGAATTGTTAGTGCTGAATACAAATACATATTATAATGAAAGATTTCTCCATCTATCAAATCCCAATGTCACAGCGTCTATGTTTTACAACGTATGCTCCTCTATGTCAACAGATAAAGTTATGCATAAATGTCAAGAAGCGTGGAATCAAGACTGTTCTCTCAACATTACTCAATTTAGATTGCGCTGTATTTCTTCCCCGATAGGGCATTCATAACTCCACTTACGTTATTCAAAAATGGAATATCCCGGAATGAAAATTGTTGTCTAAACTTGCAAGGATCCTTCAAGCATATGATTTTTGATTGTTTCTTTGTAAAAGCTTATTGGAGGAAAATTGAAGAAACCCTTGGAAATATTTTCCAAATACAGCCATAATATCTCATTTGATGTTTTATTTCAAGGAAGTGAAATAATTAAACATGCTATAGATAAACATAAAGGTTATCTGTTTGACTTGTTGATCGCCATAGCCATTCAGACTATTACATCAAATTGGAAAAATCTTAAAGATGTACATTTCAAATTGTGGTGGAACATCCGTTTGTAGCCTTCATTGGATGGAAAAATGCAATGCAGTGTCTCCATGATTGTTGCACAAACATTTAGTAAAATGGCAATCTTTCATAGATTATTTAAACATTGTAATACCTAGACAATACTAAAAATCATAGTTAAGTATTACTAGATCTTGCCTGATACATAATGGCCCCTCCCCTCTCCTACCCCCTCATGTAATGTCAGTCCTGTATGTCTTGTGCGTCCATATTTTGTATCTTATAAATAAGGTATATAACTATTAGTCTATTAGAAATTGCATTATGTGCATTAGTTTGAACCTGCATATACTTTATGTAAGGTTCTATTGTTGTTCAAATAGGTCCCGAGGGTGTTCAGGCGCAAGGCATAAGGATACTCAAAGCTTGGTTACAACATGTACAATACATTTAGGTACAGGTGCCAATTGGTTACATGCAGGCACGTTGAAAATAAGATATATACAGGCAGGCGCCTTGAAAGCAGGAGGTGTGTGCATGCAAAGTTTCACAAGGTAGGTTGGTTACAACATGTAAAATACATTTAGGGACAGGTGCCAATTGGTTACATGCAGGCACATTGAAATTAAGATATATACAGGCAGGCACATTGAAAGCAGGAGGTGTCTGCATGAAAAGTTTCACAAGACAAGGTAGGTTGGTCCATGTGTTGTGGGGGGAGGTGCCGGGTATATTTGGCAGGATGTGTGGTGGGTGGCTGTGTGCATAAGAGCCAGTTGGTTTTGCGATCGTTTGGGAACGTTAGGTCTTCAGAGGGACAGGCCTAGATGTCAGCATCTTTGAGCCAACTGGTAATGCTCATGCAAAATTTTTGATAGGTTTGATCGATTCTTAGAAGGGATGGTAGCGAGTTCCAGAGGAGGGCTGCCTTGACCTGGAAGCTGCTGCCTCCGATTTTGGCAAGTTTGTATCTGGGGACCCAGAGGTAGTTGGTATTGGCAAGTCTAGTGATTCTTGTGGCAGGCTTCCGATTGAATCTGTCAGATAGGTATCGGGGTGCTGCATTATTCAAGCATTTGTGGGTGAGGGAGGCAACTTTTAGTTTTATTTTATTGTGTGTGGAGAGTTTGTTGTTGGCTCTTCTAGTATTAGAGATATGTATTCTCTTGTGGATTCCTAGGGCTGCTCTCAGCACTTTATTTTGTAGGAGTTGGATTTTTTTGATGGTTTGTTTGTTGGCTCCTATCTATAGAGCGTTGCAGTAGTCAAGCCTGGATAAGATGAGAGCTCTGGCTAGGGTAATGCAACTGTCGTGTGACAGGAAGGCTTTGCCTGCTCTAATCAACTTGCATGTATATGCCGTGGACAAGGCCAAGGCACTGACCTGCTTGTTGAAGGAGAGCATGGAATCCAAATAGAAACCCAGAATTTTAACCTCCTTAGCAACAGTGATAATGTTATTGTCTATGTTGAAGGCTGAGTATTCGGGCCTGAGTTTTTTGAGGGTTGAGGGAGTGCCGAGGATGATGATCTCTGTTTTGTCATCATTCAGACATAGACCATGGGTGGCCATCCATGCCTGGATGATGAGATATATCCTGTTCACCAAGGCCAAATCCTTGTCGTAATCACTGGTAAGCGGTAGGATAATCTGTGTGTCATCTGCATAGTTAGTGTAGGTGACACCCAGCAGGTCCGGATCATCGAAAAGAGGCTTGGTAAAGATATTGCAGAGGGTCGGTGAGACGCAAGATCCCTGGGGCACTCCACATGTGATGGGGATGGGGTTGGCTGCTGCCATAGGTGAGAAAACTCTCATAGTCCTGTTATTTAAGAACGATTGTAGCCACGCTATGGCTTCTGTGGAGAAGTTTGAGTCCAGGTGGTTACATAGGACCCTGTGGTCGACCAGGTCGAAGGCAGCTGATAAATCCAGGAGTAGAAGGAGGGCTGATTTCCCCTTATCCCTGAGTTCATCTATCTATGCCTTGAGGTCTATAAGGGATGTCTCTGTCCCGTGTTGGGGCCGAAAGCCTGATTGCCTAGTTCCTAGTAGAGAGTTTGTTTCCAGATATTTTTGAATCTGGGAGTATGCCATTTTGTCTAAGATCTTTAAGAGATCCAGGTTGGTATTGAATCTTGGGGGTCATTCCGAGTATGGCGGTAGGGGGTTAACGGCACCGGTAAGAATGCCAGTGCCGTTAACCCCCTAATGCCATATTCTGAAGTCCCTTAGCGGGTCCCACCAGGACGGGCTGGTTTTACCAGCCGCCCTTAGCGGGACCCGTTAAGGGACCATGGAGCTAATAACGGGCCCGTTGGGGGCTCAAATGGGAATGGGGAATGGTTTTCTGAATGGGGACTTACTGGGTCCTTCAAGGTTGGAATGACCCCGTAAATCCCCATTCAGAGAACTCGGACACGGGTTTGGAGGCAGCCATGGTGCTGTAGCTCGTAATGACCCCCCCTTGTCTCCTATAGCCATATGTGGCTCTTGTACTATTGTATTTGATGTTTTATTTGTTATCTGAACCTTATATACTTACTGTACCTAATAAAATACTAAAAGAAATCAATTGCAGATAACTGAGGGGTTACAAGTTCTTGATTATTACCCTCCTTAAAGGATACGTCTTTGCATGACCTAAGACTACTGTGGATCGAGTAAACAACATTTCCCAGATCTCATGCTTAAATATGCACACTTTTACAATATTGACTTGACACTTTTTACATCACACTAGTAGGGAGAGGAAGGAGCTATGCACCAAGTTGTTAAATAGGTAAAATGATCAGATAAGGTTATCCTTGATACGGTTCCAAATGTGGCATGCAGCCGCCGTAATAACGAAAGATTCAGTGCAATAGATGGCACTCTAAAATTGGTCAGACCTGTAATCACCAAATTTCCCATAGCTTTTGGAGCAAAGATGTTACAATTGGTGAGCACATGTCGAGTGGTTTCAAAGGCCTCATTACAACCCTGGCGTTGGACCATGGTGCTAGTAGCACCATGGTCCATGCCGGATTCCGCCATGGTGGATGGCGGATTTACCGCCCCATTCAAAGGTTGGCGGGCGGTAAATCCCCATTCACCATGGCCCCTTCCCCATTCCCATTTTTGGCCCATAGGGCTCAATGGGAATGGGGAAGGCGCTAATTACGGCACCGTAAATTACGGTGCCGTAATTAGCACCAAGGTCCCTTAGCGGGATGGACTTTAACGCCTGCAAACAGCAGGCGTTAAAGTGGGAATCTGGCGTTAAGGGTTTAACAGCGCCGCAGCCTTTTACGGTGCCGTTAACCCCTTAACACCAGGGTTGTAATGAGACCCAATATCTTGATTACATATCCTGCATAGACGGTCCTCCCTGGGCACACCAGTCCAGGCACCTATGTTGGCGAAGATTGGCAACTGTTCGCCATGTAAATATAAGATTAATCGTATGAGCCGGGAAGAATGGCACTTAGTAAGATAACTATGGGGTCCTTTGAGGAAATTGCCTTGGTGAGTTTATTTCACATACTTGGCTTTGCCTGACAGATAGGTAAGTGACTGGATTCTGTCCCATTCCATTGTCCTTTTCACATGGTGAGAAAGGTGGAAATCAATGAAGGTGACCGGGGGGTTATCCACCCCTATTTCAAAGAAATGGCTTCTAACCATATGATCCAACTCAGTGAACCAGCAGCTGCTACAGGGCCTCTCCTGGTGGGCCTTAACTTACGTTAGCAAAGGGTTACCATTCCCCTCGGGGTAAGTGATGTTAACATATGGCTCTTAAATAGGTAGCATATCGTGCAGTAGATGGGATGCAGAGTAACTCTTACACCAAATAATCAGACCAACTAAGGAAGAAGGCAAAGTCTTTCACTGTTTTAATATCAATTGTCTAAAACAGGGAGTTACAACAGACATCAACAGATGTTGCACAGCATAATTTCAATTGAAGCATTTCATAAAAAAAATACATTTATATAGTAAAAACTCATCATACGTGACGTCATACTATGTGGCAAACAAGAACATCCTATCCTGGGTTGTAATAGGCTTAAAGGGAACATCTAAGTATACTTTCTACAAGGGATCGGGTTGTGATTGGGTCTATACAAGTCAGGTGGACAACTTATGCCCACTCCTAATGCGCGTCATCTTCAACCGATATTTGACACACAGCTCATCATTGGCTCTCAAACTATAAGTCTATTTGTTATGTGGCCTTCTATAATTGGTTTGCACACTTGTACCCTTCTGGAACATTCGGCTCACTAGCAGCACGTAAGCTGGCACCCCCGGCGTCAGTGGGTGGGCTTTGACCATGTCTCCCCACCCAATTAGCCCAACATCTCTCACCGTCTGTTAGGCAGAATCCTGTGCAGTTCCCTCTGGGACCACTGCAAGAAGAGTAAGAGTACAGGTGTTGGCAGTAAACCCAATTGGTAGCAGTCTGTACCACCCAGATTTACCTGATAGCTGTGGCTGAGCAGTCAGACTTCTCTCAAGACGAGTTAGCCAGTATAGAGAGGATACACAATAGGGCCAAAAACACAGTAGAACAAGCAAACACTGACCAGAGCTTTGTATCAAAAGTATATAATTATTTATTTAACACACACTTTAGAAAATACACTAGCACTATTAATCAAAAGCAAGTTCCAACACAATCAGAAACGTATTTACAACTCCCTAAGCAATTACTAGACAAGTCTAAGTTAAAACACCACTTTTTGTCAAAACAGAGGTGAACGCATAACTTAGATGGCACTCCAATAATTAGGTTAAAGGGAGAGAAAAAGGCAGGTCATAAAAATAAAACAGTTCCCAACACTTATAAGAGACAAAATCAAGTTACTGAAGGCAGGGTATACTGTAGAGCCAAAGTTCATAGGCCAGGCCCACTGGAGCAAGGCGAAATGTGCCCAAGATCACACGGTTTAGCAATGCATTCAAGTCTTTGTAGAAATGTTCAAAAGAGGTTGGGGTGGTTCAAAAGACAAAGTTAGAAGGTCTAGGGGCCAACCCAGTTGGAATGCCAAGGATTTAAGGGCCGCCTTGGGCCAACCGAAGAAAGGGAGGCCAGGTAGAACACAGTACCCTAAAGAGTGAGGAAGCTCCAGCGGTGGCAGTTGTTCCTGGCAGTTCGTGGTTTCGACCAGGGGAAGAGAGGATCTCGTCGAGGAGGAAAATTGGAGTCGTTGCACTGCCCAGGGAAGAAACCAGCCGCGGAGTTCGTCGGTGAAAAGGTGCGTTCCTGGTATTCGCAGTCATAGTGGTGAAACTTGGCTATCCAGCGGCCGGGGTGCTTGGCACGGGCGATTCGACCAAGAAACGTCCTGGAAGGCAAAATGGCGAACTGGTTGATCCCACCAGCACAGAGGAATAAGACTCTTCCAGCAGAAGATCTTCTCTTGTCATCGGGAAAGTGGTGAGGTCTTTGCAGCAGGGCTCCACCAGTGGTGTCGTCATTGCAGATGGCTCAGCTTCTCCCCTCTTCGGATTTCTTAGGTCCTGTTGAGACTTCTGAAGTTCCAGTCCCAAAATCCCTGCTTTTATGCAGAAAAACCCCCATTCAACAGCCTAGCTGTCACTCAAACATGCTAAGTGGTGAGCCGGGCGGCTCACCACTGGCCCAATCAGAACAGAGTGCGACTTGAGTTGCTAAGGCAACGCAGTCCAGGGTGCCAATTCCCCCACCCACACATCCTGTGGAACCCAGACAGAGTGGCACCAGTTGGAGGGCTTCTGTGGAGAAGCCCGCCAAAAAGTGGAACAAAGGGCCCGACCTGGTTGGAGTTACAGAGACGGACACGAACGCCATTTTAGAAAAGAGTTCTGGCAAAAAGACCAAACCGGTGATTTAATATTAAATAAATAAACCGGCGATATCTTTAACATTGCACCAAAAAGTGGTGTTTTTAAAATCAATGGGAAAATCCCATAGGAAATATTCCAGTGGAATATTTTGCATGGTAACCACTGCCACCAGCCAGAAACTCGACAAGGGGGGACTGGACAGTGCCCCCTTGGAAACAGACCCAGGGGAAATCGAATTAACCCCTTCCAGTACTTCCACATTATGATGGTTTGTACTGGTTCTGTTTACAATTTTGGACTAGTAAAGTCAATAGTGACTTTACATGCCCTGGGAGACAGTAGTCAGTCCTAGGGTATGGAGTCTATGTTTGGGGGTCACTATGACACCCCTGTGTTACTGCGCTGAGGGTGCTGTGTAACACATACACAGAAAACAGATGATACTCTATGGAGTAAAAGACCCCATAGCCCATAAGCACACAAAAAGCCAGATACATACCTCAAATCATGCCTAAGAGTGGGAGGAAAAGAGTCTCACTCTTAGCAGGAGAACAAAAAAACCCAAAAATCCAGCAAAGCTGCTGGGGAACTCACTAGGTTTGGGAAATTAGCCTTATAAGAGAATTCTCCCTAACACTCGCCCCCCCCAGACTAAGGGACAGGAGGATTGAATCCACGCCTGGATGAATCTCATACCTCTAGTCAGTTACAAACACTGTAGAGAGACCATCAGCATTTTGGTGGTGACACCGTGACCTGTGTTCAATGGATAAATCAAAGGTTTTTCTTTGTAAGCTATATGACCTACAAACCCTTTGAGGAACATATTCCTTGTTAAATCTATAGGGGATCTGGTTGACCCGTCCCTCAGAAGTTGGTACAACTTCTGAAACTGTGTTAAGCTTTTTCAAGGGGTCCTTATAAAGGATTCCCTTAGATCTAGAGGGGCCTCCAAGGTTCCTCACCACCTCCCTGTTGGGAGCAGGTTGGATCTCAGGCCTCTTGGTTGGAGGGATTGGGGTTAGGCAATGTACCTGCTTCCCATTCCTCTTAGATCTTACCTCACCTACTTTAGGAGTTTCCCTCCCAATACTAGGATTTGAGTTGGAGTCTTCAGTAGAAGGTCCAACAGTCTGAAGGTGTTTAGCCTTAGACTTTTCTTTTCTGGATTTCCACCAGCACTGAGAATTACCAGTTCTCTTAGGCCTAGGTAGGGGTCCAGTTGGTCTATCCACCTCTTCCTCAGATGCAGGGGGAGTCAGAGACTCTAAAACCGGGGGAACAATGATTGAGCTTGGTTCGGGCTCCCATTTACCTAACATTTTAGCCTGAAATTTGCCTGGGTTAAAGGTCAACTCACTAACACCAGGGCTTGTAATGTGGTTCTCTGTAGAGGTTCCCACAGGCTTAGAGTGGTCCCTTAAGGTGGCCTCTCTAGCCAATTTGGTTAGGTTCTGCTGCTCCATACTGGGAGGCCTGGGGGTATGTGACACTACTCCTAGAGCTTTTAGGTCATTCCCCATCAGGACTCTCCCAGGCACTTCAGTCTTAACACTGACAGGAATCCTCACTGTCATGTTATTACACTGAATGAGGGCTGGTAGAATAGGAACCATCTGGACAGAGCCCCCAGAATGTCTAGTGGGACCTTTGAGTGCCTTAGCCACATCCTCAGGTTTGAAAAAGCTTTCATCCACTACTGTTCTGCTAGCCCCAGTGTCTCTCCTGGCAGGAGTATCCTGGCCATGGACAAGAACACTGTCCAGATAATATATTTTAGAGTTTGCTGGTAGGGAGTCATAGATTTCCCTATTCTGGTTGCTAACCAGACCCATAGGCTCTAAGGATACACTTGCTTGAAGACTCAAGGGGTCTTCAGCAAAGACTTCAAAGTGAGCACTAGCCACTTGTACTTCCTCCTCAGGAGTGAAGGCTAAGGAGACTGCTGATCCCTGCAGGTTTACCCTTACATCTGGGATCTCCTTTGATGTGGTCAGTTGCCTTACAGACATAGCATATTCCAAATGCTCTCTGGAATGGTGGCTTGTTCTGACCTCCTTCTGGTTGGAGACCAGAAGGTACACTAGCCTGATGGGGTTTCCCTGGTGGCTTATCCTGGTTATTTGGTTGTTTGGGGCCCTCTTTGGTATGGGAGGTATTAGAATTCTCTGGATTCACTTTGGGTGGCTGCTTCCCCTCATCTTTTTTCTGAGTGACCCCTGAATCCTTGTGAGTAGCCCTGTTGGCAACCGACAAGTCAGCAGCCTTAGCTAGCTTTCTAGGATCTATTTCCTTTGAATCAGCTAAGTGCTGTCTGAGCTCAGGAGAGCAGGCATCATAAATTGGCTCCAACATAACAAGATTTCTCATTCCCTCAGAAGTGTTCACTCTGTAACCCTTAATCCATCCCTCTAAGTTCTTCAAACTTTCATTCACCCAGGTAGCCCAAGGGGTACCATCATGCTTATTGAGGCTCCTAAACCTCTTAAGGTACTGGGAAGGGGTCTTCCCAAATCTAGCTATTAAAGCTAGCTTCACATATTCATAGTCCATCCTATCCACCTCCCCCAACTCCATTACCACATCAGATGCAACAGGGGGGAGCCTAGAGAACAATCAGGAAGCAACTGATTCCCTGTGATGTTCTGGAGCCCATGATTATACTCAAACATAGCCAACCAATCCAACACATCCAATTTAGGTTCATACATACCCACAATCTCTTTAGGCATCCGGGGTCTTCTGGGACTGGAACTCCTAGAGGATCCGGGGAGAGAAGCATTTTCCACAGACAATTTCTTCATCTCTAGCTCATGTTTGAGCTCCATTTCTCTGAGCCTTGGTTCTTAGTGCTTTTGTTCAGATTGGGCACTAATTCTTTTGAACTCTAATTCAAGCCTCATTTTTTCTAGTTCAATGAATGCAGGACTTAATGTGGGACCTGACAAAGGTCCAGTAGACATAGCTTGAGGTGCTAGAGCAGGCAGAGGGCCAGTAGGGGCAGTTACATTGGCCTCACTGTCCTCATCTGACTCTACAACAATACTATCAACACTTTAATCCATATTAACTTCATCACTGTTGTCTACATTTGCTGGGGAGGTAGGCTCATCTGAACCACCCAGACTTTGGTTTTCTAACAATCTTTCTATCAATTCCATTTTCCATTTTCTTGCCTTTTACAGGAACATCCTTATGTCTACAAAGAACTCTTAAACAATCAGCAGTTTTTGCAGAAAGGGACTCCTGGCTGTAACTTTCCATGTTAGAAAATAAACTTTTTCTAGTGCTAAGATTTGTGGTTAGTTGCACTAAAGTATTAGAAGCACTCTACAATGTATCCTCAATACAAATCACACCGCTGCCACCAGTGTTAGGCAGAATCCTGTGCAGTTCCCTTAGGGACCACTGCAAGAAAATTAAGACTACAGGAGTAAGCAGCAAACCCAATTGGTAGCAGTCTGTACCACCCAGATTTACCTGGTAGCTGTGGCTGAGCAGTCAGACTTCTCTCAAGAAGAGTTAGCCAGTATAGAGAGGATACACAATATGGCCAGCAACACAGAAGAACAAGCAAACACTGACCAGAGCTTTGTATCAAAAGTATATAATGATTTATTTAACACACACTTTAGAAAATACACTAGCACTATTAATCAAAAGCAAGTTCCAACACAATCAGAAAAGTAATTACACCTCCATTAGCAATTACTAAACAAGTTTAAGTTAAAACACCACTTTTTGTCAAAACAGAGGTGAGCACGTAACTTAAATGGCACTCCAATAATTAGGTTTAAGGGAGAGAAAAAGGCAGGTCATAAAAATAAAACAGTTCCCAACACTTTTAAGAGACAAAATCAAGTTACTGAAGGCAGGGTATACTGTAGAGCCAAAGTTCATGGGCCAGGCCCACTTTGAATGGAGCAAGGCGAAATGTGCCCAAGATCACACGGTTTAGCAATGCATTCAAGTCTTTGTAGAAATGTTCAAAAGAGGTTAGGGTGGTTCAAAAGACAAAGTTAGAAGTTGGAAAGCCAAGGATTTAAGGGTCACCTTGGGCCAACCGAAGAAAGGGAGGCCAGGTAGAACACAGTACCTTAAAGAGTGAGGAAGCTCCAGCGGTGGCAGTTGTTCCTGGCAGCGGGTGCAGTTCATGGTTTCGACCAGGGGAAGAGAGGATCTCGTCGAGGAGGAAACTTGGAGTCGTTGCACTGCACAGGGAAGAAACCAGTCGTGGAGTTCGGCGGTGAAAAGGTGTGTTCCTGGTATTCGCGGTCACAGTGGTGAAACTTGGCTATCCGGCCGCCGGGGTGCTTGGCACGGGCGATTCGACCTGGAAGGCAAAATGGCAAACTGGTTGATCCCACCAGATCAGAGGAAGAAGACTCTTCCAGCAGAAGATCTTCTCTTGTCGTCGGGAAAGTGGTGAGGTCATTGCAGCAGGGCTCCACCAGTGGTGTCGTTGTCATTGCAGATGGCTAAGCTTCTCCCCACTTTGGATTTCTTAGGTCCTGTGGTGACTTCTGAAGTTCCAGTCCCAAAAGCTCTGCTTTTATGCAGAAAACCCCCCATTCAACAGCTTAGCTGTCACTCAAACATGCTAAGTGGTGAGCCGGGCGGCTCACCACTGGCCCAATCAGAACAGAGTGTGACTTGAGTTGCTAAGGCAACGCAGTCCAGGGTGCCAATTCTCCCACCCACACATCCTGTGGAACCCAGACAGAGTGGCACCAGTTGGAGGGCTTCTGTGGAGAAGCCCGCCAAAAAGTGGAACAAAGGGCCCAACCTTGGTTGGAGTTACAGAGACGGACACGAACACCATTTTAGAAAAGAGTTCTGGCAAAAAGACCCAACCGGTGATTTAATATTAAATAAATAAACCAGCGGTGTCTTTAACATTGCACCAAAAAGTGGTGCGTTTAAAATCAATGGGAAAATCCCATAGGAAATATTCTGGTGGAATATTTTGCGTGGTAACCACTGCCACCAGCCAGAAACTCGACAAGGGGGAACTGGACAGTGCCCCCTTGGAAACTAGGTTTGGGAAATTAGCCTTATAAGAGAATTCTCCCTAACACCGTCCATGCCTTCTGCCATGGAGATTGCCTTTGAACTTGGCCCTGCAATCTATTCTCGCTTCTAGGAATACATGGGAGTGTGAGCACACACTATCTTAAGTCTAGCGCTGCATGCCCAACTTCTCTTTCCATCCATAGCCCACGTGACAGGAGACTGCAATTCGGCTCATTTTCTAGCTTTAATTGTATTACATGAATACAACTTGACACTCATGTGTTCTTTCCTTGTACCTTAACAAGGGATGACTCAGCTTCTCATGTTCACTGTTCTACAAGGATAGTTAACCAGTTCTTGGCAGCTCCAGTCTTTGACACGAGGCCAGACAACCTTTCTCTGTCCTTCCTTGATTCCAGTTGCTTACTTGCTGAGACACAACTTTCAGCCATCTTCTTCATGGGCTTAAGCTTACTAAAATTGTGACACAGAAGTCCAGATTCTATAAAATGGTGGCATTGCCTGCAGTCTATTCACTACATATAGCCAGCTTCTAAGATTACTTAGTCTACTTGCGTTGCTGCATCTATACAGTTATTAAACAACTTGCATTTTCTGCAGTGCTCTTCACACGTTCAATCTTCACTTTGCATATGAAAGTTTACTCGATTCTTTACTTCATCGTCAGATTCCATAAGATCTATACTTCCTCTTCTTCAGCCACTCTTCTCAGTCCTCACGCTCATCTGTCACGCTCAACTTGTCTCCGCGGAGACGTTGGACGCTGTCGACCCTTCCTTCCGGATTCTCTTACTCCCAGCCAGGTCCAGATAGCTCTGGAGGGCCTCCCCAGGGACTTCCCCTGCAAAATATAAAAGGATGATGAGTGGTGGGCGAACCTTATGGCACCCTCTCCTGTCCCTTCTGGTTCGGTCCCTTATGGGTGAATGGGCCTGATGGCTCACCTGGTTTATTGTAATGAAGAGCTCTCCGTCCTGCTATCCTTGCAGGGGCGCTTTCTTTATTGGACCAGTTACTTCACTGATCCTCGAGGACTGACCCAGACCAGCTGTGGTGTAGTCCTGCCACTTATTGTCTTTTCCTTCTTTACAGCTCTTCTGTCTTCTTGCTTGCTTTCTCTATATGTTTGTGATTATTAATTATTGTCCTTGTCTTTCTTTTGTCTCCTTAGGTGTCAACGAGGCTTTTAGAGTTCATACAGCGTTCAAAGATTGTTGCTGTTGGCCGAAATCAAGAAGAGACGGTATGTAGTGCTTAAGCGAGAGCGCAAGAGAATTTAGGCACTACACGTGTCTCCTCTGTGCTCACCTCTCTTTTCCTTCCTTTGCAGAGTAGCGGTCGAGGCGGGAGTCGACTCCACGGTAAGTATATGTAGGCAGCGCGAGTAATTCAAGTGCGGCACGTGCCTTGATGCGCTAACCTTCCTTCTTCGTTTGCAGCGTTGCGGCAAATTGTCAACTCCACTGGTAACTGTTCACAGACTGCGCGAGCAACTCAACTTCTGCGAGTGTCTTCAATGTGTTAGCTCTCTCCTTCCTTCCTTAACAGCACAGCGTAGCGGTTTCTGCAGCACGATGTCCGGACCAACGGTAAGTATAGCTTCTTCAGTAGCTGGATCAGGATTGCAGTGAGCGTCTTGTTGCCTAAGCAATGTAACGCGAAGCACGGATCTGCGTGCGGGTGGGGTTTCAATAGCCTTAGGCTGTCTTAGCCCCGCCCATTGGCCACGCCCTGCCAGACCCGATGGAAGCTGCTGGGCAGATCCTGCCACGCCTAGTTCTTGTGCACAATGCACATGCAGGCTGATTCTGACAATAGGACTGGCTTGATGTTCCACATGGTTGGTCTTCCTTTATGAGCCTGGCTCCCCAGAGGCGCCAAGACAGTGTCCAATGGGCTCCAAGAGGGTTTTTGGATCCTTCTATGAAGCACCATGTATGGGGGCTATGGATGGCCATGACAGCACTCCCCCTCAAGACCCCTCTCAAGGGTGGTCTCCTTTCCGGCCCTGGCTTGTTTGGATGGTTGAGACGAAACCTCTTAATTAGCCGTGGGGCATGAATGTGGTCATTGAGTTCCCAGGTCCTATCTTGAGGCCCGTACCCTTCCAGCCCACAAGGCAAAATAGTTTAGATCAAACTATTTTGGAATCAAGAATGTCCTTGACTTCGAATTCTGGCTCATTGTTTATGATCACCGGTTTTGGTGGTGTTTTAACCCGAGTGTCGGGTTGAACTGGTTTCAAAAGTGAGACGTGGAATACTGGGTGAATCCACATGTTGGATGGTAGATCAAACTTCACAGCGACTGGATTAATCACAGCCTTGATGGTGTATGGACCCAGGTACCTTGGGCAGAGTGTTCTGGGTCCTTTTAGGGATATGTATTTGGATGCCAACCATACTGTGTCCCTGCCTTGTAGATAGGTGATTCTTTTTGGTGTTGATCTGCAAATTTATTTTGTCTGTCCTTGGCTTTGGTGAGTTGCTCAGTAGCTTTTTTAAGGACTCGAGAGATGGTATTGTGCAAATTAGCCACTGCTGGCATCTCCAATGCTTCCAGTGGATTGAAAACTGACGTGCGTGGGTGTTGTCTGTATATGACATAGAAAGGACTCTGTCCAGTGCTGGTATGGATGGAGTTATTATATGCATATTCGGCTAGCCATAGCACATCCTTCCAGGTAGCTTCTGTTTGGTGCAGCATGCATCGCAAATATTGCTCCAGCATCTGATTTGTTCATTCAGTTTGTCCATCAGTTTGTGGGTGATTGCTCGTAGATAGCCGTAAATCGATTTTAGCGAGTTTGCAACTTCTTCTCCAGAATTTGGAGACAAATTGACTTCCCCTGTCTGATATCAGGGTTGATGGGAATCCATGTAGCCTGACAATTTGTTCCAAAAACACCTTAGCGAGTGTGGAGGCAGTAGGTAGCCCTTTCAAAGGAATAAAATGGGCAATTTTCGAGAATAGATCCACCACCACCAAGATAGTATTGTAGCCATTACAGGGGGGAAGATCTGTGATGAAATCTAATGACAGAGTGTGCCAAGGAGGGGCACTGCTAATGGATGTAGGAGACCAGCTGGTTTTTGTTTGTGGGATTTGTTTTGCGCACAGACTCCACAGGTTGCGATTAATTGAATGACGTCTCTTCGCCACGTTGGTTACCAATACCCCTTTTTTTTATCTTCGCCAGGTTCTTAGATATGCCAGGATGTCCTTCCACCAGAGAGTCGTGGTAACTGGTAATGATTTCAGCTTGTAGGTGCTGTTTAGGAATCTAGAGGCGCTGTTGGTAATAAGGTAGTCCATTAATGATAGTGTGACCTTTTCCTTTTGAAATCCATTCCTATTGTTTTTCTTCGTTCATGCAACCTTGGACTTCAGCCTTCAGATCATCCAAGACTGAAGGTGCCGTAAGTGTTCCTACAATCTTTTCCTCAGGAATGATAGCCACCGGGTCCTGTGTAGCATAGGCGTCTTCTGCTTCCCCCATACGAGATAGGGCGTCAGCTTTACCATTGCGCACCCCTGGTCGGTAAGTAATCACATAATCGTACTCAGCAAAGAAGAGTGTCCACCTAAGTTGGTGGGATGATTGGGCTTTGGCTGTCTTCAGATACTGTAGGTTGCAGTGATCCGTTATCACAGTGATAGTATGTCGGGCCCCGAGTAGATAGTGTCGCCAGACTTTAAACGATGCCTTGATTGTCAACAGTTCTTTGTCGGTGACTGCATAATTCAATTCCAGTGGAGAAAACGTGCGCGACCAGAATGCAACTGGGTGCAATTGACCTGTGTCTGGGTTCTTTTGCAACAGGAACGCTCCCATGGCAATGTTGGAGGCATCGGTTTCCACCACATATGGGAGGTCTGGTCGAGGGTTTTGTAGAATGGGCGCCATGGTGAATTCCTTTTTTAGCCTTTGAAAGGTTTCTTCAGCTTCAGTGGACCAGTTGCATTGCTTGTTCTTCCGCAATAAGGATGTTATTGGGTGGACAATTTGAGAAATTCCTGGGATGAATCGGTGGTAAAAATTAGATCTAGATAATCCATGTATTCCGGTGGTAGGGAGCCCGTTAAACCTAATATAGTACCTCCTTTCAGTGTTGTCTTGTCTGGTTCTCCCACGAGAGATCCTACATTGTAGCAGGTGTCAGCACACTCCTTTGAGAAGGTCAGAACTCTTGTACGCCGGTCGATTCGAGGATTGTGGGTCTCCAACCAGGGCATTCCCAAGATCATCTGGAACTGAGGGGCTCCGATGAGGTCAAAGGTAATGTTCTCCCGGTGGCCATCTTTACACAGAAGCGTGACCTGTTCGGTGTAATGTGTTACTGTACCCGAGGATAACTGAGATCCATCTACTGCCGTTACCTTGTCCGAGGTTCGCTTTTGGCGAAGGGGGAGGCCTATCCTTTTTGCCAGGTCTTGGTCTATGTAGTTGCCAACTGCTCTGCTGTCTATGTATGCTTCTAGGGCATACAGTTCAGACGGTTGTTTGCAACTGATCAGGACCACTGGAATGACTAGGTGCAAGGTCTGTAATGGTTCCTCCACTCTGCCTGACAAGTGGACCCCTACACTTGCTGGGCGTTGGAGTTTTCCGACTCCAGTCCAGTTTCCTCTTTGTCTGTGGCTTCTACCGTCTTCCTAGGTGGTTTCACCGGGCATTCCCAGAGGAAATGACCTGCCTTGCCACAATACAAGCAAAGTTGCTGCTGCCTTCTCTTTTCTCTTTCCGCCTTGGTGAGAGGGACTTGTACCCCCCTATTTGCATGGGTTCAGGAGGATCAGATTGTTTTTCTGGAGTTTCCCGGGACGCAACGTAGACTGGCTGTCCATTAGACCGTGCTCGGTCAGTCTTTCTCTCCTGTAGTCTGTGAACAAGCTGTACGGCCAGATTGATGTACTCTGCACAGTCTTCTGGTGGATTTACCACCTGGGCTAGTACATCCTTTAATTCTCCTCGAAGGCCTCGGTAAAACATCGTTCTCCTTTTTTCCTCGGGCTAATTGGTTTTGGCTACCAATTGTTGAAGGTGTCAATATACGTTAGGAGGTCCTCGTTGCCCTGCCGAAGGCATAGTAGCTTGTTGTCTAGGGCCTGCCCTTGGGTGTGGCGAGCAAATAACTTTTCCAGGTCACGTTGGAACCCTCCAAAGTCTCGAAGCAGCGGATCATCCCGATTCACCAGCGGTATAGACCAATTGGCTGCACCTCTGCCCAGGTAGGAGAGCATGAATGCTACCCTGGAGTGATCATTTGGGAAGGCCCCTGGTCTGCACAGAAAGTGCAAGCTGCACTGGTTCATGAATATAGCGTATTTGTTAGGATCACCTGTGTAACACTCAGGTGGTGCCGCTGGGACGGCCCCAGATATAACCACCTGTACCGGTGCAGAGGTCATAGCAGGCAGACCCGTTCCAGGCAGTGGGGCCTGGCCGGCTTGGAACTGAAGTACTTGCTTTGCCAGATAATCAGTGCATTCCCTTTTATAATTAACTCTCTCTGTAGTGCATTAGTCTCTTGACGGGCGGCGTGCACCTCGGCTCTGAATTCTCCCAACAGCTGGGCTAACTGATCCATGTCCGATGTTTCCATTGCTATAACGCCCAGGCAGAGGTTCGTAGGAGGCTTTGCCTTTTGTCACGCACACCTTGTCTCAGCGGTGGCGTTGGACGCTGTCGACCCTTCCTTCCGGCTTCTCTTACTCCCAGCCAGGTCCGGATAGCTCTGGAGGGCCTCCCGGCGACTTCCCCTGCGAAATATAAAAGGTGGGTGAACCTTATGGCACCCTCTCCTTTCCCTTCTGGTTCGGACCCTTATGGGTGACTGGGCCTGATGGCTCACCTGGTTTATTGTAATGATGGGCTCTCGAGGACTGACCCAGACCAGCTGTGGTGTAGTCCTGCCACTTATTGTCTTTTCCTTCTTTATAGTTCTTTTGTCTTCTTGCTTGCTTTCTCTATATGTTTGTGATGATTAATTATTGTCCTTGTCTTTCTTTTGTCTCCTTAGGTGTCAACGAGGCTTTTAGAGTTCATACAGCGTTCAAAGATTGTTGCTGTGGGCCGAAATCAAGAAGAGACGGTATGTAGTGCTTAAGCGAGAGCGCAAGAGAATTTAGGCACTACACGTGTCTCCTCTGTGCTCACCTCTCTTTTCCTTCCTTTGCAGCGTAGCAATCGAGGCGGGAGTCGACTCCACGGTAAGTATATGTAGGCAGCGCGAGTAATTCAAGTGCGGCACGTGCCTTGATGCGCTAACCTTCCTTCTTCGTTTGCAGCGTTGCGGCAAATTGTCAACTCCACTGGTAACTGTTCACAGACTGCGCGAGCAACTCAACTTCTGCGAGTGTCTTCAATGTGTTAGCTCTCTCCTTCCTTCCTTAACAGCACAGCTTAGCGGTTTCTGCAGCACGATGTCCGGACCAACGGTAAGTATAGCTTCTTCAGTAGCTGGATCAGGATTGCAGTGAGCGTCTTGTTGCCTAAGCAATGTAACGCGAAGCACGGATCTGCGTGCGGTTGGGGTTTCAATAGCCTTAGGCTGTCTTAGCCCCGCCCATTGGCCACGCCCTGCCAGACCCGATGGAAGCTGCTGGGCAGATCCTACCACGCCTAGTTCTTGTGCACAATGCACTTGCAGGCTGATGCTGACAATTGGTCTGGCTTGATGTTCCACATGGTTGGTCTTCCTTTATGAGGCTGGCTCCCCAGTGGTAACAGGGCTGTGTCCACTGGGCTCCAAGAGGGTTCTTGGATCCTTCTATGAAGCCCCATGTATGGGGGCGAAGGATGGCCATGACACATCCCTTGTGACGTCACCAGCTTCTCTTTCTTTTGTCTTCATATTCCTTCGGGGACCTCTTCCAAGAGATTTTCATCTCTACGTGGATACATCAGAAAGGGTTTTCTTAGTGGATATCTTTTCTCAAATTTTCTCCGCGGAATAGTAATACCCACCAGTGTCGTGCATGGCGCAATTTTAGGATTCCAGCATATAGCTAGGAGGGGAGCGGGACGTCCTGCAGAGGCATTTGGCTGCTCCTCTACACTCCCCCTCTGGTTGATTCATCTACCACACCTACATTAACCTCCATATTTTGATTTCTTCTCTTGAAGAAGTGCTTCTTCTGGGTCCAACTCTTCACTACTCCATTCAGAGATCCTGCTGATTTTACATGTTCTTCTACACTCCAAGTCATGTAGCTGCTCTGTACATTTGGATTACAATAGATCTATTATCCTACATACTTCTTGTGATTCCTTGGATGCAGGAACGTTGTCCCTTCAGGTGCTACAATGATGGCCTCTATATATTTTCTGATATCTTCATCAGTCAACTCCTTGGGTCCAAACCCTGATTTGACATTGATCATGATCTTCCTTCCTACTGCCTTCTTTGCTGTCTTCTTGCACTGTGTAATTATTATGTTGATCACACAAAATCCAAATAGTATCATTGCTAATACTGCTCCAAGAAACTCGAAGATGTTCGCCAACCATTGTGGAACCCATGAGAAAATGGACGCAAACCAGCCATCATCTGCAATGGCCTCTGTCTCATCTTCCATCTGATTGTGCAGTTTCGTCAGCAACATCATGGCCTCTGTCAAGGTCCCATTCTCACCATCATGCAAAGGCATGAACGTGCAACATGATGGCCCGATTTCGGCGCAAACTCCTCCATCCATCGCCGTGATCATGTCGAGGACATACCTATTCTGAAGGGTCATCAATCGTATGGCCCTCAATTCTTCTTTGATCAAATTGAATCCCTTTAAAGTGGTGTTGATCATCGCCAGGAGCTCACATCTGGTTATTTGTAACCATTTAGCAATCGCCATCGTCTGGATTCTGGCATAAAGATAGTAGTGAACACTTCAGCAGTCTGGCTAAACTCTGTAGAATTACTAACGCTGGAATATGGATAAGCACTAAGGAACACGTTCCTCACCAATCTTCGGGCACCTTCATGTAGGCTCTGAAGACTTTGAAGCCCAATATCGATCCATTCTAGTAACATCAACTGTAGTTTTGCATTAAAGGTTAGGAGAAAACATGGGGAAGGCAACCATTTCCCACAAAAACTATGAATGCACCAAGAGGCAGGAGAGACCCCCCTCTTGGGTTCTAAAGAACTTGACTATTCTTTATTTTTTAACATGGTTACAATATGATAAGGAATCTGGGGAAGGAGCCATTCCCTGGAACTGTGAATACTGTCACTTGGAAAGCTTTTCGCTGGATTTTAGCTGTTGTGTTGGATTTAAACAGTTGTGCACTTTGAGAAATCAAGAGACCATACCCTTTACACCTTGGAGATAGTTTTAGAGTGTGAGGGCCAGTATAGGATTTCGTATACAGAATATATTTTTGTTTGGACATCTTGACACAGGACAGACTCATGAGTTTTGGTTGAGGTAGGGAAATACCCCCTAGATTAGGGGTATTGAGGCATTTTCCAACCCCCTTTTGTTTTAATAAAAGTTTGTAGCACAAACATGACTCCTCTGTGTCCGCGTCTCATTCTTGGCTCCTCACAGATGTTTTGGTAAAATATCACCCGAGGACGGACCACAATATTTTATGGGAAAGAGGTATCCATAAAAAGTACAAATGTTTGATTTGAAAGTGATAGTCTGGCTTCCATGACTCAATTTGTCTTATTCATGATTGATGTGAGACCTTTGACTATGTGCTGATTCATTATTTGATAGGAAAGGGAATTGAATCAAAAAACATCAATGAAAAGAGAAAGACCGCAGAAACCGGAGGCGCGCCTGAAGGTAGGATCTTAGAAGTAGATATAGGTTAGACTCTAATAGAGTTCTCTTTGGGTTAACATAATGAGGGGCAACTTTTGTACTAGGGTGTGCCATACGATATTATAACAATAGCATGCCATGCAGGCCCCGCTGCCTGATTATGTAAAAAGAGAATCACACTTTAAAAGAAACTCTCGTTAATGTGATGATATGGTTAACAAATCAAAAATATTTGTCTTTGTGTCAATTAAAGGTGAAAGAGTCTGGTTTTCAAATGGAATTTTAAGACTTTGCCTCAAATATGTCTGTGATTTTGTATTAACTTTGAGTGATCACTGTGTTAAGATGATTAAGATAAACTAAATGAGGAGCTACCATTGGAGAATCAAGGATACTTAGGTGAAGAGGTGTGACAAATCTGAGGGTATTCTCATTGCTATCCCCCATGAGTCCTCTGAGCAGGTGGCCAGGCAAAGGCCATCGCTCTTGGATCCTGACCCTGGGGGGTGGACAAGCGAGGGAGGATTACCCGGGTAGAGGGCCTTTGGTGAATGGGAGTGGGGTGCTGAGAGTTGTAGAGGTCAGGCATGTCCCATTAATGATGGTCAGGCAGGGCTAATTCCTGTTAAAGGGCTGCAGGTTTATAAACAGCCCAATCAAATGATGTCAGGTATGGAAGCAGTGGCAGAGATGATCGAGCAGCAGAAGAAAGGCCAGGACAAGCAGCGGGGAGCTGTATGCGTGCAGCACACCGACAGATAAAACACGTTTTAGAAGGTCTCCGATCTGAATGCTCATTAACTATTGAACAGTGGAGAATACTTTGTAGGGGAGTGATCACGTGTACATAAAGGCACGTTTTCGAAAGTCTCAGTGCTGGCCACTTTACAAAACCAATCTCCAAAGACTTATAACAACCAAATGAACAAAATGAAAACTTTTACAATTATTGCGAAAATCTCCGAGTGCTGGGCACATTATTAAAGGCATTCTATAAAGATATATAACAATGAGGTGAATTGCATGAAAGCCTTTAACACTTATTGAATTCCAAACCGAATGAAAAGCTTACCAAACATATCTTCATACTTATTGAATACTGAACTGAAAGAAAACTATTACCTATGAAGATTAAAAATGAATGGAGCTTTAAAATTCAAATAAACCTATCATGTGCCAAGCTCAAATGTGAATGAAACTTTCAGTGCAAGCAAAAGTCATATGTTGAATCTACGAGTCAACAAGGCTGTGAACCAGAGAAACAAACACATATTGAACCTTAAAGTGAACAGAACTTCAGCAATATTAGTGAACCCAATATATATTGGACTCCAAAGTGACTGGAACTTTGGCGAGATGAACTTTAACAAGTGAATGAACTGCAACTATCAGGCAGATATTTTTGTGCAAAGACCAACCATGTACATAGGGCACAAGTGTGGCGCATAACTTTAAGAAAACTGGAAAATATTCTTATACATTTTTAAATGTTTTTATTTTCATTGGTTAATCACCCTTTCAACCTTTAACATATACCAAATTAAGCCTGCTTAACTTTAGTCTTTAGTCCATTAGTCAATTAGGCTATTAGTCTCTCCACCAATAGGGCCTTCGACTGCAGAATTCAGATCTGTATGTCCATCAACAGGGATTCTACAAATTTTAATGCGTCAATGGTCCGCCCAATTTTGTCCACTGTTAATAATCTCTCCCAGTATTCTTCTTCCCGGGTCAAGTCACACAACAGAACATAGCCCCCCATTGCAGAAACAACAGCTTGAATCTTGTATTTTAATCTGTTTTCCGATTAGCTGCACCTCTCTCTCTCGGGCAGAATATTAGTGGGAAGAAGGGAATTCTCTCATATACGGCGGTGGATCGTTTAATGTTTTTCGTTCCCATATAATATTAGGGCAGAGGTTGTTGTTTCTTTTCATTTCTAGGGTTTTTTCCCAGTCCTTTTCTTGGAGGTTCCTCTTTTCCTTGTTTGGATTTTCCTTAAGTGTTTCAATCGTAATACTGTGAGTCTCTAGGAAGTTTTTACATCTTGTTTTCCAAAGTTGGAGATTTTTTTTCTTTGTTGTCCCGGAGTTCATTAGGATCTCAAAAGGTACAGGCGGTGAATCTAAAACACATTTTCGAAAGAGGGAGATGGTTTTCCACATTACTGTTGACGCAAGTGATTGGAGTCTCAGTTCGTGTCTTATTGTGAATACAGACAAACAATTTGGTAGTCTAAGGATCTTTTGCCAAAAAAAGGCTTCACAGACTCCCCATATTTCCCAAGAGAAATTTAAGAGTGCCTCAGCTCTGTACGTTTGGACCGCTACCACCTTTTGTTTATGAAAGGTGAGCATAGGAATCACCAAATAGATTCCATAACACTGATGCAGGGCTCGCCCCTGGTATGTTGGTTTCAATAGTCTCTTCCTGATCAACATATATTGACCCTGTTCATTGATATTTTTGTTTATCCGTACTCCCAAATAGATTATTGATTCCACCACTTCAAATCGTTGCCACCGATGGCCCAATTAAAGGTTTTCTTCTTTGTCTGTTTTCCACGTGCTGATTTCATTACCAGGATCATTGACTTCTTTATGTTTATTTTCATGTTGTTCTCATCCAGGTATTTTTTATTTTTTATTCTCTTTATTGAATTTGTCAACAAACATAAAAATCCCCTTAATTCCCCTGCCCGTTCTACCCCCCCTCCCTCGGTGCTGCCTCGGTTTTTTCATTACTCCCTGTCACCTCAAATTGTCTCTCCGGGGTCATCCCAGATCCAGAAGTCTTAGGCGTTGCGGACACCATCCGATCCTGAAATCGTCTCTGAGAAAAATAAGAACCTCTCCCCACTCGCCTGCAAAGTTCTGAATTGCATTGTTCATTGTGTAATTGGCCCATTCCATTGCCACCAACTCCCACACTTTGCGCAACCAGTCCTGGAACGTCGGTATGTTTGAGCTCTTCCATCTCTGGGCGATAATTGTCTTTCCAGCTAAGGTGTGCACCACCCTCGCTCTTTCCCTACCCTTCGGTTCACCTATCATTTCTTTTGGCCGCAGGCCCAGTAAGGACCATTCCGGGGGCATGCTTCCCCGTGACCCAAACACTTGTTCTAGAGCTTGACGGATATCCTTCCAAAACTGATCTATTTTGGGCACCTCCACCAAATATGTTCCGCTGTGCCCTCCTGCCCACAGCCCCTCCAACAATTTCCTGTTGTCTCAGGGTAAATTTTGCGCAGGCGAGCTGGAGTGTAGTGCCACCCATACAGTATTTTATACCAGGCTTCCTGGGTTTATGAGGCTCTCGCTAGTTTAGGGATTTTTCTCCAAAGTTTCTCCCATTCCCTCTTCTCTATCTCCCTGCCCAAAATATGTTCCCATCTTTCCATATATGCCCACTGTGGCCTCGGAGTAGCTTCGTCCAGAATCCTGTAGAGTTGCGAGATTAAGCCTTTCGCGCCATCATTAGTCATTAAGAATTTCTCGAAGGGGATCTAGTAGCCGCCTCCCTGTTCGCGGGATGTAGGAGCCAGTGGTGTAGCTGGGAATATCTCAGTCTCTCACCCTCCCCTACTGCGAAGTCCCTTTTGCAATCTATAAAGGTGCTGATTTCGCCCCCAATGAACATATCTCGCATCCTCCGGCAGCCCCCTTCACGCCAGTTCCTACATCCAGGTTGTTTTTGAATGCGGTTATTCGTCTCTGGAGTCCTATTGCAGTTTGATCGATAAACACCACATCATCCGCATATAGGATCCATGAAATTTCACCTTCTTCCATTTTAGGTGGAAAAGCTCTCACTTTTTTCTGTGAGTCAATCATATCAGCCAATTAAAGGGCAAACAGGAATGGTGCTAATGCACATCAGTGTTTAATCCCCTTAAAAGTGTGGATCTTCTCAGTTTATGTTTGAACTTGGATGGCCGTATCCGTGTAGAGGGCTTGTATGGCTTCTAGCAGATCCTCTGGGCAATTCCATTTCCATTTTCATTGAAAGTGAATCTTGGGGAAGGGGACCCTTGGTTTTAACCTGCTTATTGACTTGAGGACAGAGTCTCAAGAGATTTTGTGTTTGGAACTGTGTTTTGAAACTTGGGGAAGGGAACCCTGACTCTTGGTTAACTCTATATAATTCTGAATTTAAGGCAATCCTGAGACTTTTGTTGGAACTACTTTATTCTTGGGGAAGGGTTCTGAAAGTAAGCTACGAGCTGGCACAGCTCCGAACATTGTGTTGAAACTGTTTTGTTGGTTGCTGACATCCCTACACATAGTATAGATTAGTATTGAGGGCAAGTATAGGTTTTGGACACAGATAGATTCCTAAATTGAACTCTTGGACTTTGACTTTCCTTAGTTTTAGTTTGGTAGGGAAAATCCAGTATAGTATGTGGCAAGATAGGCGTTTTTCATCCTGACCTTTAAGTTAATAAACTGTTATTGTTAATTCAGAATTTGTTGCCTGTGTCTTACTCCAAGATGCCTTCACAGAGGAGAAATTCTAAAGTCCCTCATACCTAATGTTTCAGTGCCTACCCAAAACTGCCACGAAAGAACGCACTTTCCAGTGCAGCATCATGACAGTAGGCCCTGCAAGAACATGCACTGTGCTAGCAGCAGGCTCGCCGGAGTATTGCACTGGTGCTCGACTACAAGTGAGTCTTTCACTCAAGCACCATAAGAGACCTTTCCTTCTCGACCAGTGAAGGCGGAAGGTCTCGCCATACACACAAATGCCACAGGCTTTGCAGAGGTTTAGAAAGCACTGTTCTGTAACTTGGTAAGAAAACAGGAGGCCTTGGCTTATTGAGAAAAGGCACTGTCAGTGACTGCTCAAGGGGCAGATGGAAAGCATACAAAAAAGGCTATTGGCTTTGGCTGCTAGGGAGTCTGAAACTGCCAGCCATCAATACCTGACAGTGAGTGGAGGGCGAGTTTAGATGGGACCTTGTCTACAGCAGGTGCACAGCCAAAAATCCATCCAGTCACCTAATCCCCGAGCCATCAATGCCCGACGGTGAGTGGAGGGCAAGTTTAGATGGGACCTTGTCTACAGCAGGTGCACAGCCAAAAAGCCATCCAATCACCTAATCTCCCAGCCATCAATACCCGATGGTGGGTGGATGACTAGCCAGTCACCTAGAAGAGGTGGATGAAAGCAGATCTACTAGCGTCACTGTGATCACATCATGCAGCATGCCTTGCATGTAGTTATACCAACCGTTTGTGTGTGTGAAGGCATCATGAAGTAACACACAGAAAACAGATTCACTTTTCTAAAATAAAATGGTTTATTTCTTTTTGTCAAGATGGTGTAAGGCCTAACTTGCCCTATGCTAAGGTGAGATTTTCCTACCTAAAGAAACTAAGGATAGTCTCTGTCATAATGTTCAACTCAAAAGTCTGTCTGTGTCCAAAACCTATACTTGCCCTCACAACTAGAGGTATACAATGTGTAGGGATGCCAGCAACAAAATGGAACAGTGTTCTAACATAAAGGTCCGAGCTTCTTCCAGCTCCTGGCTTGCTTGTCAGCTCCCCCTTCCCCAAGTTCAACACAGTTCACAAAGTCTCTGGGTTCCCTTCCCCAAGAAGGCAGCTTTTCCTCACAAAGTCTTGGGGTTCCCTTCTCCCAAGAAGGGAGCTCTTGGGTTTCAAAAACCCCTGTCAGGTCAAATCTCTCAGAAAAGATCTCGGGCTCCCTTCCCCAAGGTCAACACAGTTCATAAAGTCTCGGGGTTCCCTTCCCCAATGTTACACCATCCACTGGTCACCTTACGCACACGGATACCCGTGCAGCCACTAAGCCCTCCCTCTCAGGTCCTGATTTGCCTTCCACTTCTAACCTCAGGTCCTCACTCCCTCAAGTAGCACGGCAGCAGCTATGCAACAAGAACACACAAGGATATCCAAATTCGTTATGGTCATTCTCACGTATTGCGACATTGGCAGCTGCCCTGGCGTCTTGGAGATAGTCGACGGAGACGCCGGCCTTTTCCTTTGCTTCATCATGCCTCCAGGAAGACCCGGCAGCGTTTTTGATATCTTGGGTCATGTGACACAGAAACATGCTATCTCATTAGTCACGTGATGGGGTCATGTGACACTCCTAGGCCCCTTCAAAACTGGAGAGGGAACGCTCATTCAGTGCTTCACAGCTGACCCAATCAGGCACTGTTCGGCGTCTTCATGTCTCCACATCTCGATTCTGGACTACGGACTGTTCTTCTTGGATTCCTCTGTCAAGCTCTCGGATACTGTTTTGCTGTTTCAGGACCTTTTGGACTGTGTTTTGGATTCCTTTGGATTACCCCTGGTTTGACGAACTTGGCTGGCTTTTGACCTTGGAACTCTTAACGGACTGTTTTCGGATTACCCTCTCCATTCAGGTTTTGCAGTGCCAAATTTAACAACTATCTATGCCTATTCGCTACAGCTTGCTACATTCTACAACCACACGGAACACCTCCATTTTCTTCTGTGCTCTTCCCAGACCCCACCTTGGTAAGCCCCTTGTTATTTGTGATCTCGCCATTTCAGTGCATTGTTTTTCCATTGTACTGACCCATTGCTTGCTTTACAGCGGTCGAGGGGTCACCAGTGTTCCTGGTTCCTGGCGTTCTTCGGCACTCAAAATACCTGTGGCCTCAAGGATGGTTCAGGAAGTTATTTGTATCTTTCTGAGTGGAACTTGTGAACAGAGGCCCCATAAACTTCACGACCATCAAGTCATAACACCCAAGAAGGTTGTTTTTCTCACAAAGTCTCAGGGTCCCTTCCCCAAGAAGGCAGCTTTTCCTCACAAAGTCTTGGGGTTCCCTTCCCCAAGAAGGCAGCTTTTCCTCACAAAGTCTCAGGGTTCCCTTCCCCAAGAAGGTAGCTCTTTCAGCTTTAATAATGGTTCCAAATCAACTTCATAACGTTTCAGGCTTTTCACCAGTTCACATAGAGTTCATCTTTCTTTAATCACGTCAACACTTGTTAGGCAAAACAGCTTCAGTATCTTAACTTTCCTTGGTTCTTTCCAAGTAACTTTCCTTGGTTCTTTCCAAGTAGGGGCTACTCAGTCTAGGCGCAGTTATCGGATAGATGGTACACCCGCTACAGGTCACTCAACCGATAACGCATGGCACTTAGTTATATGCATATGTTCTCTTTAGACTTCCTTGCTAACACAAGCTTTCTCTCTGAACCTGTGTCATTAGTTCACTTTCAATTCTGTTTCTCTTTGGCTGTCTCTTTACTCTGCCACAACTTGACTTTCACACAACTTGCTTTGTGGTGTGCATTCCTGTTCACCACCTCGTTCTCATTTTGTCCAAAAGTGCTCATCACTTGCTTTTCACTTATTCCATAAATGCTCCTTACATGCTTTCAATTGCATTCACTTGTGTCCATCAATGTATTTCTTGCTTTCACCTATTGCATAAGTATTCATCACTAGTTTTTGCTTTGTTCATAATTTACATTACTTTCTTTTCACTTGTGCAGTCTTTTCATATACTTTGCATATCTTTGTTTCAGTTCCTTATTCAATAATACTGTTTGTCACTCAAAAGTACTTTGTAGCTTGTTCGGTATTCAGAATTCTTCCATTCGGTCTCCAGACCCATTCTTATAAGTTTAATTCGATTGGCATTCTCCTCTGCCCAAATCCAGCCCCTCTAGCGCCCCAGCATAAGTGTTCCCTCTCTGTCACTCACTGGTCCGTGGCCGCTCCTCCTGGTGACTTTGGTTTCTTCTCTGGCTTTCTCTTTCTGCCCCTTCACCTGTTGGGAGCTCTGGCGAGCAGCGCTCTGCTCTTCCGAATCTCACTGCTGCACTCTGGGTACACTGGAGTCTTCTGTGTCCCACAGCTCCGGCTGTGAGCATACAGCACAGGGGACGGACTGCAGGGCTCTCGACTCGTTCGCGGCCCGCTCAGGCCTCGGCATCTTCCTCACCTCCTTGCAGCATTCAACATCTTTTTCACCAGCCCCTCTATAGCCTGCTGTATGTTGGGTTGCCGCTGCTGTCTTCCCACGCGGGTTTCTTCTTTCCTCCTGCCTGTCTCTCATTTCATGCACCTGCAGCCTCTGAATTCACTGCAAGTGCAAGTCCTCTGCCTGACCATAGTTAACATTACTATTGAGACATGCCTGGCCTTTGTAGTGGTACTCCATAGTGCTCTTCTTTGTCTCAGTACCAAAGTGGTGTGCCTGAATGGAAGTGTGTATAACTCCCAGTTGTCTCCTCCTCGTCCCAGTCTTAAAAGAATATGAGTGTGAGACATTTTGTGTTTGTGAAAGAGGGAAATCGAATGAAGGGAGCATAGTTCCTTGTTGTTTCTTCCCTGGTTTGTTATGGCACTGACATTTTTCTGTTTACAAAAGGAGTTTGATACGGGTTTAACCTGCCCATATGAGAAGGTGTCCTCCTAGATGACCTCTTCCTGATCGCTCTATAATGATAGTATTTTCCAGGGTCATTTGGAAAGGATAAAAAGGAGGGGTTTTGACAATTCCCGATAAAGGCTTCTGGGACTGAAGGCTCATTGTGAAATGAGAAGGGGGATATGGAGCCTCACCCACGGTCATCCTCCCTCGCAAATCCACCCCCAGGGTTGGGATCCAAAAGTGATGGCCTTTCCCTGGCCACCTGAGCAAAGAATAATGGCGAGAAGAAAGTGAGGATGCCCTCAGATTTCTCACAGTGTGTGTGTTGTCAAGATGGCAACCAGAATCAACACATGGATAGGCTTTAAGGGTTTTGTTCTACAATACAATTAAAAGGTTTCCTGTGTTCCTGGTTTTGACACACAAAAACGTTTCTGGGTGGAGGCTTTCTAAGTTGGGGGGGCTGAATCCCCTGATCAGCATTTCTCTATGGAGTGCACACGAGGGCTGCAAAGTACCTGCTTCTATGCTACGACCACAGCATAGGGCTGGTAACTGCTCTTCATTGGGACACAAGCAATATCTCTTGTCCCTTTTGGTTTCTCTCTGTTCTTTAGCTGGAAGGGAGGTCTTTGGTCCAGCACAATGTAGCAGTGTTGGCTGGCAGGCCCATCCGATGAAACGCGACCAGTCCTCCCCTCCTCACCATGCCTCATGCTGTAATCTCCACCCTCTTTGGGATATACCCATTCAAATCCAGCCCTCTCCACTAACGCTCTCCTTCCCAGCTGACATCCTTCTTCCTCTCCCAACGTCCTTGGTTCTTGTTCCTGCTCCGCACCCTCATCTAACACCTCAGAGGTAAACTCGTACCCGCTTCACAACTCTCTCCATTGTATCTCTTCTGGCCCCTCCTTTGAAATAAATACCTCCCCTCCTACCTCCACTTCACCTCACCCTTCTGCTATGTTATGTTCTCGTCCCCAACAAATTCTGCAGCCACCTCCTTTTTAACTCCTCCTCTAATGTCACCTCATTCCTCCTGATCCTCACCAGCTTCCTCCAACAGCACTCAAATCTCATCCTTAAGTCAGCCAACCTTCTTAAAACTTTACCAACCTCATTCGACAATGAACCACCTGTTCCTTAACTAACCAACCTCCTCCAACACTTTTTGACCATCTTAACATTACCAACCTCCTCCCACAACTCCTGCCCAACCTCCTCTTTAAACTTCTTGGGGGATATAGTGCTCACTTTGAGAAACCTGAAGGTGTCTCACCCGCTCGTCCCTGGAGATATGTCATCCAGGTGGCCAGGACACATCAATTGCTATTAGATCCACTTCCTGGGGATGGACCAGTGGGGGAGGATCACCTTTATGGGGGGTCTTTGGGGAGGGGGAGTGGGAAACCAGCAGGCGAGACACAGTAGCCCCTTACTTGTAACACCTTTTCCCCATCCTACCACGTAGAATATCAAGAAGCTCCACCCGGCCCCTTTTCCAACATGAACACTTTCCTACACTATGAGAAACAACAGACTAACACGAGAGCCATTTACCTGACATGTCCCACCACAAGGCTCAGGCAGAGTCAAGCAATTGACAACAACTACACACACCTGACAGCCCTTTCCCTTCCCCACAGGGATAAAAGGTGGAGCAGAAGAGCACACTATGAGCAAGGCCAACTGCACGAGGGGGCAGCTATTCCAGGACGGCAGTTCGAACAGAGAAGGAAAGCAACGAGACCCGAAAGGACGACAAGGAGGCAAATACCCTTACCCTTTTCAACTCAAAGCCACAAAACCTCTGTGAAAGAAATGATAAGACCGGCAACGACAGCTGGCGTGTGGTGTAGAATATGTCAGCGGTGCACAAAGCCCTCCCGCACTGACAGATAAGGCGGGGAGATGTGCCTGCTACCGTGATATCGTAGCTGACTCCAGAGACATGAAACGCCAATGAGTTCAACACAGCCAGTGAGTCTGAGGGAGCTGATAGTAAGACGGGCAGTGTTGAACCGAAGATTGCAATCGGCACCATATTGTGGAACGCAAGAACTTGTGAACAAAGAACTTGTGTGTGTTTGAACTTTTGGCAAAGCCCAGTGAAGGGTTAGCTGCAGAATGGTCAGGCAACGTAGGAGTGCTCATTCGAAGGACTCTGGGTGGCCCCTTTTCTTAAAACTACAAGTACCAGGAGGTCCTAGGAGAGCCCAACGTGAGGTGTCAGAGTGGTCCTACAAGGGTCACATCAAATCCCTTATACAATCAAATGTCTCTTACCCATTGTCAAGAGAAAGCTAGGGGAAGGGAACCCCCTTGCTTTCTGATGAGATTGTGAACTGTGTAAATGGCTATGTGAACCCGACAGAGGGATCCCAAGGGGAACTCTAACGGTAGTGAATCATGTACTGTGATAAAGCAAGTTGCACTGAGTAACTGGCAAGAGTGAACCCGGCTGAGGGATGCCTGGGAATTGGTGAAGCATAAAGCGCCCGAGAATATTGTGCTGACAAGAGTGAACCCGGCCGAGGGTTGTCCACTGTGAATGATTGGTGAACTTGTGTTTGAAAGGCTGTAGCGAACCCGACAGAGGGAGGCCAACACTGAGAGAAGGATCAAAGCCCGAAAGAGGGGGATCCTAAGGCGAAGAGTAGTCGCCCGATGTGGAAGATTTATTGAAGGAACTTTTTGTTTGTTTTGGCACTTCAAGTCCCCTGACGCAAGAGACTTTGTGTAAAAGAGACTTGGCCACAGAAGGCCCTGATATTTGGAAACAAACTGTGAACTTGTGTTGGCGAGGCACAGAAGTGTGCTTTGCTCAGAAGTCCCACCTTGTCCCGTGCTAAAAACGTGGGCAAGGGAGGCCCCAGCAATATCATCCTGACTTATCATTTTGTGAACACTTCTTTCTTTTCTAGTGAACATTACCCCACATTATTTTGTAACTTAGCAGTAAAGATTGGCAATAGGTTTTTTTTTAGTTTAGGTCCTTTTTGTTTTGACAAAACACCACTAGGACTGCCTTATTATTATTTGATGGTCGTAGCTTGCTGCCATCTTAGCTTTAGGTTTAGATTAGGTGTTTTTCTCACCCATTGATACAGTTTAATAAACACCCTTGAACTGCGATCACTTGTGTCTGTCTACTCCTCCTCCTATCTCCACTCCAATTACTCCTTCTCTACATCTGTCTCCAAACATGATCTGATTTACTCTTCAGCTCTCAGCCAACTGAGCTGAGCTGTGTGTCTTTGCTCCTCCCCTGGGCTGGCTCCCACTCATGGTTTGCACCTGTACCTTGTGGGTGGGGAGGGGTGTTGTGTAACGCTTTGCTGTGTGTGATGTACAATGTAAAGGGAGGAGATGTGTTGTGTATGGCTTGGCTTTGCAGAAGGAATGTTGTGATGTCATGTGGAGTGTTTATGCCTGAGTGGCGGAATGCATGGGTGAATGTTCTAACCTGGTCAGTTGTTCAGCCAGAGGCCTGGGTGATGGGCTGCCAGTGTTTGTATATTTGTATGTAATTGTAGTGGAGTGACTCCCAGCCTTCTTAGGTTGACTTGCTAGGTTTATTGGTATCTTTACAAGCAGTCAATCAGGAATGTGCCATAGAAATGAAAGTGCTTCTGCAGAGGTCATGACATGTTTCTCTTCCTTGCAGAGCCTGTCCCCGAAGGCCTGGGTGAGTACCCCTTAATAAGAGTTGATTATGAACCTTTCACATGTTATCTCGTTTCCCATCATTTGGAGAGCACTCATTGTACGTTTTCTGCTTTAGAGTGGAGCCGAGTCAAGAACTATGCACGTAAGTAGAGCGGATGCCCGTGATCAGTCTTGAAAGTCCTGCTTTCTTTCCCATGTTGTGTTTCAGGCCATGCAGAGGACGGTGAGTGATCTTACCCTATAGATGCCTGGGTGGGCGAGGGCAGAGGGGCATTCACAGTCCTGGGTGAAGGTGGAGTGACTGATATTGCTTGCAAGTGCCCACAGGGCCCCAGGGAGTGGCGTGTCTCTACAGTGGAGAGTCAATCGAACCATTTTGATTTTTTTTAAACAACTATTTTAAGGCACACCAACATGTTAAAATAAAAAGAACATTAGAACAATAATAATCCTGCCCAATAAATAAAAAGTTGTATTGGATAAAAATGCTGTAACAATAAAATACACAAGATTGTCAAGACATTCCAAGAGAAAAATCTCAGATGGCTTCTAAGCAGCTGACCAATAAAATGTTGTAACGTGAAAATAGAAATAGCATCTGACAGTAGCTTTAGATGTCAAAATGTTGACTCGCATTGGCAGCAGTCAAGTTACTTTAGAACTGGTAATGAGTACATGTTGCATAAGACAAAGAGAAACACAATGCATTCGGTTTCCCAGCATCTGCCATCAGAAATAGCCTCTCTCTTGACGCGGCAGGTCCTAGAAAGCAGGGGGCAGGGCGTGGGGGGGGCGGGGGAGTTTGGGAGGGACCATAACTAGGGGTCCGCCGGGATCTAGTTTTCAGCAGAAGGTAGACTCTGAGGGTTTGGCTAATCCTGTGACCCACCCATCAGTGTAGTGGATTCCTTGCCCTGCCTACACAGGAGAAGGAGAGCGCTGGGACCATTCGTTTCCTCAGACTTCATGCCTACTCGATGGTAAAATAAGCAAGCTTCCAACTAATGAAACATATTGGAAAAAAGCTGCCATCATCCTACTGGGATACTACTGCTCCTAGTCCTTCACCCGAAGCATTGGTATGAAAACGGGACGCTTTCAATTGGTAAAAAGCAGTTTGTGCTACAGCATGCATGGTCAGGTCTCCATTACTCCTTGATTTCAGTGCGTCCATCAGTGTTCCAGCTATGGATGAAAACTGAGGTATAAACCATCTATAATACCCAACAAAGCCAAGGAAGGGTCTTATTTGCTTCTTGGTTCATGGAACTGGTATTTTATCAATAGCTTTGACCTTGTTGGCCTGTGGTCGGATAATACCTCTTTCTATGACATATTCCAAGTTTTTGGTCTAAACAGTATGCAGTAACGTTTTTTGGGGGTTTATGTGAAGGCCGGCAGACTGCAACGCCTCGGTTCTCTCTCGAGGTGTAAGAGATGAGACTTCAAGGAGTTACTAAAGACCACAATATTGTCTAGATAAGCAGCAGGATACCCTTTGTAAGGACATAGGGCCTCATTACACGGAAGGCGGTGATCCACGGTGCTATTAGCACCCTGGACCATGCCGGTAAATTACCGGCACCGCCTTGGCGGAAAGGGGATTTACCGCCCCATTCCAAGGTTGGTGGGGCGGTAAATCCCCCTTCCGCCATTGCCCTTCCCCATTCCCATTTCTGCCCCATAGGGCTCTATGGGAATGGGGAAGGCGCTAATTACGGCACCACAATTTTGCGGTGCCGTAATTAGCTCCGAGGTCCCTTAGCGGGTTGGTTTTTAACGCCTGCAAAAAGCAGGCGTTAAAGCACCAACCCGCTAAGGGACCTCGTAGTAAGGCGGTAATGGTTAACGGTCACCGTTACCATTAACGGTGGCCGTTAACCATTACCGCCTTCCGTGTAATGAGGCCCATAGTATCACATTCATGCGCCTCTGAAATGTCGCTGGATCCCCATTTAGGCCAAATGGCAACACCTTGAACTGGAAAAAGCCATGCCGAGTGGCAAAGGCCATTGTTTCCTTGTCTTGGTTACTTAGCAGTATCTGCCAATAGCCCTTGGTAAGGCCAGTGGTGCTGAGGTATTTGGCCCTTCCAAGGTTCTCCAGCAGTGTGTCTACTCGAGGCATCCGGTCCGCCTCGTATCGGCAAATGTTTAATTGCTGAAAATCCATGCAAAACCTAGTAGAATCATCAGGTTTTGGTACCAGTACAATAGGTGAACACCACAGACTTACTGATGGGTCTATGAAATCAATGCATGGCATTTATTCTATTTCATCCTTTACCACTTGCCATTTAGCCTCTGATAAATGGTATGGTCTGAGCTGTACTATTTGCCTGGGGTTGGTGTTAATGACATGTTCAGCCAGTCTGATTTTCCCCGGTAAACTTCTGAAGGTTGAGGCATATGGGTTTAGCATTACCATAATTTCTTCTTTTTGTTCAAAGGTCTGAGTATTTCCCCACTGGAGGTCCGTAACACTGGGTAAGGTGGTATTCACAAACTGCTCCTCCTCATGTAATTAAAGCCACGTTCTTTAGCTATATCCATGCCTTTAATACTTTAACATGGTACACTATCTCAGGTTCCTTCTTGTCCGGCGAACCGCCAGAACCTACGACATCCTTTATTTATTCATTTATTGTTCACTTGTTAGGCACCTATACAGCAAGTAAATACTGTTTCAAAGCACTGAGAGGACAAAGGGGGGGAACAATGGAGTGAAGCACATTAAAAAACACAGAAATATTGAAAACAGTGAAGGGAAAAGGAGAAAGGATGAACCTACTATGCCTTGTAAACCTCAAGACACACAACCAGATTGACAGTACTGGAAAATGGCAGAAAAATGACCCAGGCACAGACCCAGCAGCATGGGACAGGAAGTCCATCCAGTGAGAGGGACCAGGTGAGGGGGATGAACAAACAGGAAAGGATTTCCAGTAACCAAAAGAGGAAACCAAAGTTAAGGTATTGGACACAAGTTTTATCAGCACAGCTTCATGACAAACCTCCACTAACTTGCAGTTGTGAAACGTACACAAATCCCAGCAGACGTAAGGATGGGTCAGGGTCTCCCCTAGAAATACACATTCACCTATGGGCTAGCCCAAGTGAATCCACCAATCACACTAACAGGCAGACACACACAGGTTTTGGCAACTAGACAATCAGACTGACCCTAAAAACCACCAAACACTAATTATACAAACACAGTATGTGTATTGGGCTATCTAGGACAAGGGACCAATCTAAACCAATCCAGACCACTACAGAGGGTTGGGGCTGGCCTAAGAGTGAGCCCACGTTTGTACAGTGGCCATTTAGACTGCCTCATAGTTTCCACAAACAAAGGTAAGGCATGGCCCAAAACAAAATGGGACAGAGTAGCACTTATAAAAAATACAGGAGTAACCCAATGGCTAACATAATGGTGCATTGGACTTCTTATTTATTTATTTATTTGTTTAGTCATTTATTTTTTGCTTGCTAGGCGCTTATACACTAAGAATATACTGTTTCAAAGCGCCCACAGCGCAGGGAGGGAGGGAGAGTGGGAAATACATTACAACACAAGATTTAAGAGCAGAGGGGTACGAGGGAGGGGGACGAACCTACTATGCTTTGTGAGTATTCTGAACGTGCAAGTGCGAGTCTCCATAGCAGAGGGAGTGCAGATGCAAAGTGCTGTGGAAAGATAGGAGCTGGGAAGAATTGGTGTGGGATGTCAAGGCTCCAAAGATGCATAATGGCCAAGGACACTGATTCAGCAACTGTGGGATAAGCAGAGGAGCAAAGGAGTGAAGGAGGAGGAAAGGAGGAAAGTCTGAAGGAGCTTCCGGAATTTGAGAATGTTCTGCTCAAGGCACAGGGGGAGGCTATTCCAAAGGAGGGAGCCCACAGAGGAAAGTGACTGACCGCTTGCCCTCTGTTTAGCAAAATGCTTTACACACAAAGAGCTGGGTTGGTGTCAGCGGAACGAAGTGGTCTAGAGGGAGAGTATTTAATGAGATAAAGTTGAAGATAGTGTGGTCCCCAGGCCCAGACAGCCTTGTGGATGAGGCAGAGGGATTTTAATTTAATCCGTGCAGCAACCTGGAGCCAATGAAGACTTTTTAGTGCAGGAGAGATGTGGTCCCTGGGCTTAAGACCACGGATAAGTCTCGCTGGCCTATTCTGGATAAGCTGGAGGGGTCGCAGAGTGGTAGAAGGAAGGTTCAGGAGGAGGCTGTTACAGTAGTCAAGCCTAGAGAGAACCTGGGCTTGAGTCACATTGAGCCTCTGAGGGAAAGTGAGAAAAGGTAGAATTCCTTTGAGAAGGAAGAGCTGATAGTTGGACTTCTTGGCAATGTCCTGAGTGTGAGGGAGGAAGGAAAGGTAGGAGGCGAAGATGACTCCAAAGTTCCTGGCTTCAGTTGAAGGTGCGGGGGAGGGCCCAAGGAGGAAGGCCAGAATGAAGGGAAGAAGGAGGAAGCGTGGGTCCCAATGGGAAGGATCTCAGTTTTACAGGCGTTGAGGCAGAGATCATTGGAGGCGCACCAGGACTGGATGGCAGATAGGCAGACAGGGATGATGGAGGGTGCAAGAGGGTCAGCAGGGAGTCTGAAGAAGAACTGTGTGCCATCTGCATAACACTGGAAGTTGGAGGAGGAAGAGGAGATGAGGCATTCAAGAGAGCATGGTAGATGTTAAAGAGTTAGGGGGAGAGTATAATGCCATGCGGGACACAACAGGTGGATAAGAGAAGGGGCCTAGGATGACTTGGGAAGGGCGGTTAGTGAGGAAGGTAGACAGCCAATCCAGTGTCCATTCTGAGATAGTAAGTGTATCATAGAGCCTTTGTATGAGGACGGAATGGTAAACTGTGTCAAATGTAGAGAGATTGAGAAGGATAAGGACAGCAGGGGAGTTGGAGTCCAGAGATGTGAGCAGTTCTTCACGGGTGTTCAGAAGAGCAGTTTCCGTGCCTCTGGATGCTTGGAATCCAGATTGATGGTCATGGAGGCCACCAACAAGTTCAGTGTGAGAGTTAAGTTGGGGCAAGTCCAGCTTCTCAAGTAGCTTCCCCAGGAAGGTGGTGATGGAGATAGGGCAATAGCTAGCAGGTCAGTTAGGGTCAGAGGATGGTTTTTTCAGGGGTGGGAATGCTTAGGGGCGAGGGGAAGATCCAGTGAAAAAGAGTGATTGCAGAAATCAGCGATAGCAGGGGCATGTGAGCCGAAGCTATCCTTGATTGTCCTGGATGAGCAAGGGGAGATCTGTTTAGAAGAGGCATTCATGGAGCAAACAACTCTGTTAACTTCTTCAGGTGTGACAGGAGAGAAGGAGGAAAAGGAAGAAGGAGGAGGGAGGGGGGTGCCATGGGGGGAGTGGGATGGGTTGTGAGGCAGTGTAGAAAGGGTGGTCAGATTGTCCTGAGTTTTGGTGGCAAAGTATGAGGCCAGTGCATCGCAGAGTGCCTGGGGAGGAGAAGGGGAGGAGGAGACTGTGGAGGAGTTGGTTAGTTCCCTGTAAATTTTGAAAGGTTCAGCTGTGTTATTGGATGTGCCAGAGATCCGTGCTTGAATGTGGGCTCTTTTCTTTGCACGGATGGTGAGTCTGTATTGCCTTTGGAGCAGGCGGCAGGCCAAGTTTGTTAGAGGATGAGCCTGAGGTTTGCCACTTCCATTCTGCTGCCCTGCACTTTTGTTTCAGGGCTGAAATGTTCGGTGTTGTACCAAGTGTTACCCTTTGAGGCAGATTTCAGACGCTTCCTCATGACTGGGGAAAGAATGTCAAGAGTGTTGGTGATGGAAAGATGGAGGTTGCTGAGGGCAGAGTCAGAGGAGGTTTACTGCATTAGAAGTTGCTTCTAATGCAGTAAAATGGGCTACACCCCTCGTAAATCGAAAACTAAATGACAGCTGCCACCAGCCTACTCCACAAGACCAAAGTAGCATGATATAATCACCCTAGCGCCAACATGCAGTGTTAAAAGAAGATCCTGTCCTAGGATCCATGTAGGCTTCTATGGAACTATATGATAAACATGTTTACAGTGCCATGTGTACTTAAATAAAAGTCCCTCTGACCATACGAATAGGTAGAAGGTTGAAGAAAACCAACAGGAAAAAGAGGCAATTTGCAGCACCATAAAATGGCACAGCAGAACTCCCCAAAATGGAATTCTGCCCTAACAGGATGCATAAGTGTTTGTGATAAATATTATAATTTAACATTTTTTAAAAAGTCAGAAGGTTTATTGTTGACTGGGTTCAGGTATTGGTTTCGTAATGAAGTTAGTTTAAAAGACAGATTTTTAAGCATTTTTCCGAAGCTTAGGTGGTCTTCTGTTTGGAGGTGTTTGGATTAAGAGATTCAGAATATGATTGCTATAAGCTGGTGCGACGGATCTGTGGAGGTCGTTCCTTCTCCCCTACGGGGAGACCTTTCCCAAGAGGCCAGGGCAGTACGTCCACAGTAGAATGTACAATAGTCTCCCTGGGGGTGGTACACAGGGGAGGATCTCATGGGAGAGGAAGGCTTTTATGAGATTAGGGACTACCATTCCCCAAGAACGTAATATCATTCTGCTCTAGTACACCTTTCCCCTTGGCCGACTCTCCTTCTCTCTTTCCAACTAGTGGCAATGGGCCTCATCACGACCCAGGCGGTAAGTTACCGCCTGGGCCGTGACTTTACCACCATGGCGTAAACTACGTTTGGCGGACTTACCGCCCCATTCGGACCTTGGCGGGGCGGTAAGTCCCCAATCCCCATTTACCCTTCCCCATTCCCATTTTTGCCCCATAGGGCATAATGGGAGTGGGGAAGGCGTTAATTACGCCACCGTAAATTACGGTGGCGTAATTAACTCCATGGTCCCTTAGCGCCATGGATTTTAACACCTGCTAAAAGCAGGTGTTAAATTCGCCATGGCGCTAAGGGACCTCGTACTCAGGCGGTAAGGGTCGGCGCTGTTTACGGCGCCGTAAACCCCTTACTGCCTGGGTCGTAATGAGGCCCAATGTCTTTTATTGTTAAATCAGGCAACCTAATATTTTATACCAGATTAAGGCACCAGAGAACACAAATGGCTTTCCACATCGTTCGAATACAAATACTGTAACAAAGAAGATGACCAGGAGTATGAAGATCCCTCTAGAGACTCAGAGTGAACGGTCTAGTGTCTCACGGCACTTGATTGATCAAAGTCAATACAAAATAGCAGAGGGAAACCAACATGGAGAGAGCAATCCTCCAAGGTGAAAACCCAGGAGACACTGACCCGGGTGACCAGGCTGATACACCAGGAGACGTCATGCACAGAGGGAAATGGGAGCACACCGGTAGTCCAAGACGAAGGAACACTACCCAAGCCACCTGAAGGGCACCCCAGGGAGCTGCTAGAAACCCAAACCATGGCATGAGAAGAAAGCAGTGACCAGCAGAGCCTGCGCCAAGGAGAAGATATACCCAAATGAGGCTGGAGAAGGAAACCACGACCCAATGATGAAGTAACCGGTTGTGCCGTCGTACCGAGAGAGCACCCGAATGCTACCAGAGCCTCACAGCTGAACACCGCTGCTCTGAAGATGCGAACCACACAAACAGGAATGTGGGCAGACCGAGAGGTGCTAGAGTTCTGGGATAATCTGGGAATAACTACAGAGCACAAGATAAGAGGGTCTGGGACCCTGACAGTAACAGAGAGAGGAAGAAACCATTGTATGCTTGGCAGGAGAGTAAACCAAGCAGGCAAGACATGTGGCTGTGAGTCTAGGATCTGCACCCATATGAGCGCCAAAGAAAAAGAGGGTCTGGGACTCTGAGAGTAAACTAAGTTATTGTGATACCGCACTGCGAGTCTGGGCCCGGAACCCATATGAGAGCCAGAGAATAAGAGGGTCTGGGGTCCTGAAAGCAAAAGAGACAAACAAGAAATGAATATATGCTTGGAAGGACAGAACACCAAGCTGGTATAACCTACCATTCTGAGTCTGGGACTCACACCCATATGAAGGTCTCAGAATAGGGTGAAGCTCATGCAAGAAACTCCAGGGGTTGGGACCCAAGGAATTAAGGGAAGCTACTAATAGAGACTATCAGAGACTACCTGTCATAGTTTCCCTGGGATATGTTTGATAGAAAAGTGAACCAGAGATAAACCCTGGTGAACAAAGAAGAAGTGCTCACAGGAAAAACAGTGAACTTTCATTGTGCAACTTTTGAGAAAAGCTTTGAAAATCAAGAGCAAAGGAGCCAAATCCTGATCATTGGAATGTAACTTTGAGGATTTTCTTTTTTTTTGACAACCCCGGACATTGAGAACTTTCTTTTGGCATGAACTGTCATCAACACTTTAGTTGTGATTATAACTTCCTTGCACGTCATATTTAATTTATTAGTGTTAGGGTCAGAAGCAGGGATTTTGGGAATGACAGGGACTGAATACTTATTCCACCTCCTGACATTTTCTATAGATTTCTTTGAGGCAGGGAAATCCATTTTAGCTTTAGGGACAAAGAGGCAATTTTTTCCAACCCTTTTACTGGTTAATGAACGTTTATAACCAAAACTGCGTCACCTTTGTGTCTGAACCTTACTTCTGCACCCTTATATGTGGTGTCAGAGAGGGATCTGACCTGGTTGACACAAACTGGGGGATCCCTAGCTTCACCAAACTTAGTGAGCATGCCAGTAACCCTTTGGTAGCCACTAAGGAATCAATAGGCTTTGATCTCTTCAGTAGTATCGAAATAACGATGGAGCCTGCGGAAAGACAATTGATACCAAAAGACTTAGGGCCTCATTACGACTTTGGAGGCAGCCATGCCCTTCATAAGGGCATGGCTGCCTCCAAAATCGGGTCCGGGTTCCCTGAATGGGAAATTACTGGGCCATTCTGAGTTTGGAGGGCCCGGTAATTCCTCCTTCAGGGAACCCGGGCTTGGACCTTCCCCATTCCCATTTGAGCTCCCATAGGGCTCAACGGGAATGGGTGCGGGAGCTAACAACGGGCCGATTACGACCGGCCCATTGTTAGCTCCCTGGTTCCCTTGCGGGACCCGGTAAGGATGTCTGCTAAAACCAGACGTTCACATCGGGTCCGGCGAGGGAACCTCGTTATAGTGCGGAATGCGTTTAACGGCACCTGCACCATTACCGGCGCGTTAAACGCATTCCGCACAGGTCGTAATGAGGCCCTTAGTCTTAATTCCGCCTTCTGGGACTTATATCAGGTTAGCCTCCTAGTAAGAGTTGTCAAGGAAGTATGGACAAGACATGATGGCTGGCGTTATAGACCCATATTTTAGAATTTTAAAGAAGATGTCAAGATATTAATACAAGATAATGGCAATCAAATGTACTTCATTAAGGAAGGGGACAAAATAGCTCAAGGTATTTTAGAGAAAAACGTTTTCCCTAAGGTAGTACAAATAACTGCCTCCCCCAAACCCTATGTTGCCTCTATCAATTTCTTTGGTCTCAGACCTATGATCAGTAACATGTCATGAAGTGGTAAAGATCCACATTGGTGAAAAGGAAACTGAAATCATCCCGATTTGGCTTTCACACAACGTAATGATCCAATGTTAGTAGAGGCCTTCCCCAAAGTTATCGCAGAGGAAGAAAGAAGAGTAAGGGAGGGTCAGTTCTTTTTCATTAGATATGATTTGCTATATAGAGGTAATGTCAGTCCCGGGGGACTCCCTGCTGTCCAATTGTAGTACCACATAGTTCTAGACATTGTGCATGCACATCTCATGGCTGGACATTTAGGAACTGCCAAAATCCAGAGCCAAATAGTGAGCCAGTTCTATTGGCCAGGAGTATTTGCTGAAGTTAAAAATGTTATCCTGGCTTGCCTACTATGTCAGAAGACAGCCTCACATACTCCCCCTCAAGTTCCCTTACAATCTCTCCCTGTTATTGATGTCCCTTTTTCAAGAATAGGAATGGACATTGTTGATCCTCAGGAACCTTCCAAGTTGGGAAATAGGTAAATCTTAGTGATAGTTGATTGTGCTACAATATACCCAGGGGCCTTCCCAATGAGATCCAACACTAAACAACAGATCCTCAAACATCTTATACCGTTCTTGTCCCTGGTAGGTTTTTCTAAACAAATCCTGACTGATCAGGGAACCACTTTCATGAGCCGGCTCATGGCTGAAGTTAAACGAATTCTACAGATCAAAACCCTCAGAACATCTGTGTATCATCCATAAACTGGCAGGTTAGTAGAATGGTTTAATAAAACATTGAAAACTGTCCTTAAGAAGTTGGTTGAAGCCAATGGGAGAAATGGGACATGATACCAGGGGCCCTATCTGCTGTTTGAAAAACTCCACAGGCCTCCTCTCACCATTTGAACTCCTCTATGGACGTGAACCCAGAGATGTTCCTGATATGCTAAAAGAAACATAGGAAGAAAGGGAAGAAGCCATGGTGCCCCTTTCCCATAGCATCCAATGTCTAAAAGAACATATGGCCGCAGTTAGATCTATAGTACATTCACATCTTAGCAAATCCCTAAAACACCAAAAAGCCAACTATGACTGAAAGGCAGTCAGTCACCTGTTTGTTTTCTGTCAGTGAGAAGCTATTAGTGCTCCTTCCCGCCTTGGAGCATAAAATGTTATCTTTTAGGCATGGACCCTATGAGGTTATTGAACAAACTGGACCATGCAATTATCGTGTCTCAGAGCCAGATAGACGGGCTAAAACTCAAATATATCATATATCTTTTAAAAGAGTGGAGGGAAGATCCAGTTGAAACCACTTCTGTAGTGATGGGCAGTCTTCTAGCTGAAGAGATATATCGGCTCAACCCTACCCTGTGCAGGGACCGATCATCACTTGATAACCTTTGCCATTGATAAGTCAGCACCTTCTACCTTACAAACACAAGCACCGGCCATTGTTGTCGAGAAGCAAACGGAACCTCACACTTGAGAACCTACTGCCTCTTCTTAAACTTATTACCCACCTTGACAGCCAGCACACAGACCCTACTATTCTTGTGAACATTTATAATGACACTATACTCAATGCCATCAATGCCTTAGCTCCTCTTAAACTCCAAAAATCCAAACCCTGAGCGCATATTAATTAATGGTACACCCCTCAACTTAAGACTTTAAGGAAAGAAAAAAGAGTGGCAGAATCCACTTGGAGCAATTCCCCATCTCTGTCTAACAAGGCCGACTTCACAGCCGCATCAATTACCTACAAGACAGCTATCATCCAGGCCAAAAATGATAACTTTAATAGTCGTATAGCTAAATCCTCATCCAGTACCAAAGAGTTATTCAATAAATTGAAAGAACTAGAAACTCCAGTCCCTGAACCAGACATCTGCACCAGAAATACCTCTTGGTGCACAAACATTCAAAAGGTGCTCCAAGACAAAATTAGCCTACTCTTAGACAAAATCCAATTTAAAAAAAAGCCATATAGACACTGCTTCCCATCAAGACACACCGCCTCACCCGGTATTGAACATATCGCAATTTACTTTCAAACCTCTATCAATCAAAGAAGTTGAATTAATTATACTCAAACTCAAACTATCAAACTGCAACGGTGAAACATGCCCCGCCCCGCTCATCAAAGAGGCAGCCGTGGAACTTGCTCCATCCATTACCTCGTTCATCAACGCCTCCTTTAATACAAACATTGTCCCTAATAATCCTAAAGATGCCTGGGTACTCCCATTACTAAAAAAAAACTCCCTTGACCCTAACAACCCATCTAATTACAGACCCCTCACCACAGTCCCTTTCCTGCTGAAAATTCTGGATCGCGCAGCATACCTCCAGATTCAACAATACTTGGAATCTAACAATCTGCTAGGATTAAGACAGTCAGGCTTCAGACCTAGACATGGGATGGAGACTGCACTCATTGATCTGAAATCCCAAATACAGATCTTAAAAGACAAATCGGCCTTACTTCTGCTACTTGACCTCTCTACAGCTTTTGATTTGGTGAACCATAAACTCCTATGTAAACACCTGTCATCTGCTGCACACTTCTCGGACCAAGCTAATGCGTGGATTGAATCCTTCCTTAGTAATAGGTTCATGAGTGTCTTTTCCCCACTGCTTCTTCCCCAGCCTCACCTGTGACCTGTGGGGTACCACAGGGATCATGTGTTTCCCCAACTCTCTACAATGTGTTCACCAAGCCTCTTTTTGTTATACTTGACCATCTGGGTATTATCTACACTAGTTATGCGGATGATACCCAGATACTCATACCTATCACTGGTGACCACATTGCAGACAGTAAGACACTTAATGACATCTACAGTACCATCCAAATATGGATGGCGAAGCACGGTTTAAATGACGAAAAGACTGAGCTACTCCTTCTTGGCTCTCCCTAAACTAAATAAACTAGTGCCTTTGTTCTCATCTTTCAATATTGATGGAAGCATTATAAAAGTAGCAAAGAATGTAAAAACATTAGGAATTTATACTGACTCTGCCCTTACATTTACCAGACAAACTAATGCCCCAACCTCCTCGACGGCACTGACCTGCAAGCTCATCACAGCCTGCCGACCCTACTTGACACTTGCAAACTGCACATTAGTAGCAATAGCACTGCTCTTATCAAAGCCTGACTACTGTAATGCATTATATTTGGGCACATCTCAGCATAATATGAACAAAATGGAAATCATGCAAAATAATGCCGTCAGGCCGGCTTGTAACATCCCGAGAACGCAGCACATCACATCTACTAGACAAGCTACAAAGTGGCTCAATATCAAGCAAAGGATAGATCTTAAGTCACTTTCACTCACACATAAGTGCCTTCACAATCAGGCACCAACCTAGCTTGTGGACACTTTCTCATGCCACAACCCCATGCGACCTACCAGATCTGCCCAAGCACATACTCTCACCATCCTGCGCTTTAACCAACAACGGGCAGGTGGAGTCAGCTTCCCTGTCCTTGCGGCTAGGAAATGGAATAACCTCCCAATCTATATTAGAGAAGGACCCTCATTTGCACAATTTTGATTAAAAGTAAAAAAACTGGTTCCATATCCAAGACAACAACCAGACTGATCAGCCAAATTAACCTACCTCACCTCCTCATCCTAATAGCATTGTATATATTCGCCTTCTCTTAGATTATTCCTCATGAACAATGTCAGTATACCCGCTTACTTGCAATGATTATTACACCATATTAACTGCCCATTCATGTATATTTAGTCATGTATACGTACCTTGTAAAACTCCATCTCTTAGAGTTACTCCTCATTAACACTGTCAGTATATCCGCTTACGTGCTATGATTATCACAATGTATTGATTGCCCATTCATGTGTGTTCTGAGACCCCCAACTGGCCCATAGAGTCAGGGTTTGCTCAGAAGCACTTTAAGACAAGATAGCCGCACCCATGAGATGGATGGGGGGTGCAGATTAATACTCCAATACCAAATCAATAATGACAACTCGACAGTTCGGCAAAGGGAGTCAGTTTACTGACAAGTACAAAAAACGGGGAATCTGATGAATATCAGCAGATGTGCGATCTTCCTTCTCGCTTCACAACTTCAACAAACTTCATAAAAACACCTCATTTATACCAAAAACTCTGACGTTTTAATGCTTAAAGTTTGGCATACAATTCTATTGGTTTGGAAAAGGTAACTTTACTATAGGTACTATATCTGTATGTGGTAACGGAGTAAGGGGATTGGGTAAACACTGTCAGGTGAGGCATCTAAGCCCTACCTTCAAACTGGAGACTGCAGACGTCACTAAAAGTACGATGTCTCATTGGTTCTACTAACCATAGGACCTTAGATTACTTGGTCCATTGTGATTGGGTTGGCACCAACCCCATCTGTACTTTTCCACTTCACTTAGCAGCACGCAGAATGGTAGGCCAGGTGCAGGGTGCCCCTTAGTTCACCCGGCCTTCCTCCAATTACTGTTATAATCAATCATTTCTTTGGTAGCCTAGTGTCAATTATTTCACTGTGGTTGGCCTCGAGACTGCATCTTCTGTCTTAGAAAGTTCTGATAACTTTATCTGGCCCATTGCCATGCGTAGGTGTGAAAGGCTTACTTCTGCTCGCTCAGCTGGTCACGTGGTTCAGACACTGTGATTCTGCCTCTTCTTATTTTCATTTCACCCACCACCTGCCCACGGCTTCTTATCTTGACCTTTCAGAGCAGTATATTCTGTTCTTTGCTTCAATTAATTATAACTACTGTTCGTCCATCTTGACAGATACGACCTTGGTTCTCCAGGCACAATTTGCCTCTGCTGAGTCTCGTTTCTGCTGCCCTATTCTTGGTTTCGCTAAATATGAAACTTTTCTTGTGTGGCCTTTAGTAGTCTTGGTTAATTCTGCCTCTTGTGCAAAGTGGAAGTATACTTATATAACATACTTCTTTTGAGGTAGATATGTATAGGTGGCCCTTGCCGCACTATCCTTCTACTAAGTATAGCAAGCCACACGATTTTCTTAGCTTTTTTGCGGCTCCAAGCATATTTACACGTGTAAACTGGTCGAATATCTTTATTTTGCTCATGGCTTAAGCTTCTTACATGTGACATCGTTCTTTCACTTTAGGTTCACGATATCCTTTGTTCATGCTGTTTTGTCTCTTTACATCATTCTCGGGTTGTCATTTCTTCTGTATCTGAGTCAGTCCTGGTTCTTGTGGCGTCACCATTCGTCTTCCATTAAGACCGTTTTGGTTTCTTCAGGAACTGTACTCAGACGATCTTCAGTTCGTTTCATTTGTTGATATGGCTTTCTCAATGGATACCTTATTGTCCATGGTTTTGTTGGTGTTGGTACTTCAATAGGTGCTATCCTTCTGGACAGAGCCCTACTGCTGCTCCCTGATGGTTTATTTGCTCATCATACGTCATGTATTTTGGCGTGAAGGTTCCTGGTACTTCAAAATGGACGGTTGGAGTGCGGGCCGTACTTGGGACCTCCTCTACACATGTATATTGATTCATGTATACTTACCTTGCAAAACTCTGACACAATGCCCCTCAACGACCACTGGAATTTGCAATTCCATGTCCACACAAGATGTTCTGTTGTCTATATATGCAAATGAAACTTGTCAATTCTAATGTCCACTGTATATTTATGTAACTTGTAAGATTAGCGCCCAGTTGTTTCAGGGTTCGACTGCGCTTTACAAATTAATACTAATACAATGTATTTCCTGCTGATCTCTCATCCAATAGAAGACAAGATATCCTAACTCTTTTAGAACAGTTTCTGGACGTCTTTGACAGCCAACCAGGAAGAGTAAAGGGATTTTACCACTATATCCATGCACCTTCTGATAAGGTTGTTCATTTAAAACCTTATTGCATTCCTGAGGCTTGAAGATTAATAGTCCAGCAGGAAGTGGAAAAGATGCTGACTTCTGACATTATAGAACCATCACAGATTCCCTGGAACTCACCAATAGTCCTGGTAGCTAAACTGGATCAATTGTGGTGGTTTTGTATCAACTTTCGGATGTTTCACACGCTGTCCCAGTTCGACAATTATTCCATGCCTAGGATAGATGACCTTATTGTTCGGCTGGGGTCTGCCATTTTTCTCTCCACTATTGATCTAACCAAGAGCTATTGGCCGGTACCAGTGAACCCAAAAGACAGGGAGAAGACAGCCTTTTCCACTCCTGTAGGGCTGTTTCAATTTAAAATCCTACCGTTTGGTCTCCACGGGGCACTCGCAACCTTTCAGAGACTATTAGATCAGATCCTCCGCCCATTTTCCAGTTTTTGCGGGGATTACTTAGATGACTTTATTATTCATAGTAAAACATGGAAGGACAGCTAATTTCATCTCTATGAAGTCACCCGGGCCCTTTACTGATAATCTCCAAAAATGCCATCTTGCTCAGTCTGCCGTTAACTATTTCTTTTTTTTGTCAGAAACGAGCTAGTGCAACTACAACCAAAAAAGGCATAGTGGTACAAGAAATCCTGGTACCAAAAACTAAACAGGATTTAAAAGCCTTTCTTGGCATAGTAGATTACTATAGACGGCTGAGGTGAGGCTGTTCTACACTAGGACTGCCACTATAAAGCCGCTCGGCTGCATTAGACTTGATTTAATGTGTTTTTATTATTACTGCTTTTAAATTGATAAAATCTGGTGCCTAAGTGTTTTCACATTTACTTACCATACTTTGCCTGCCTACCGCAGTCTTTTCTGCGGTATTTTACTTTGAGCTAAGATAGAGGCGTAGTCCTCTTTCTTGCTCCAGCAGACGAGGTCTCTAGCCTCGCTTCCAAGTCGAGTCCGGCATTAATGTGCCAGAGCGACCGCCCACGCAGCTGATGGGCACGGTGGGCATGCTGTCAGTGCGTGCAGGATGGACACCTGCATTATACCAGGTATTCTTTGTTATCGCTTGACCTTTAGATGCCTTACTGCCAGTTGGGTGGAGGGATACTTCCTTGCACTGCTGTTGCACTCCTAGTAAAGCAATGCCGATGGAAGGTTCTCCCGCCCATCTACCCTCCCTACTGCTATTAAACACAGGTTCTCTGCCATCCCACACTGGTGAAATACATGACCTTCTGATGAGCATGCAGCCAGCTATACTGTGCCTCACTGAGACCTTGCTCCTGGCCAGCTCCTTGCCAGCACTGGTCCAGGCTATCCCTGCAGAATACCACATTATTCATCTTGACCACCCCCCCTCCCACAGCATAGAGGTGGGGTTGCAGTCATATATTGTGCAGAATATGAGGCCACTCAGCTGACTTTACCTCACAAGCTTAATATGGAAGCACTCCTTTTTAGTTTTGCTGTCTCGCCTACATGTCTATGCCATTTTCTCCTCATATACCGTCCTCCTGGTCCTTCTGGGAGTTTTGGGGAACCTTTTCTAGACATTTTGGCCAACATGCATATGCGCTATACTAATCTTATAGTGTTAGGAGACTTTAATTTGCGATTCAGTTCCCCTAGGCCTGCTGACACAAATCTTCTTTTCGATAGCATATCTGACCTTGAACTATATCAACTAGTCCAAGGTTCCACACATACATTGGGAAACACTCTCAATCTGATTTTCTCCAAAGAATCCTTAATCAGTTTTAATGCTATTGAACCAGTGGTCTGGTCAGATCATTTCCTGATAACTTGCACGTTTAATTTCTCTAACCCACCAACCAAGATCCCGGCACCTAAAGTGCGGCTGCGCTCCTGGCACTCGGTCAACACTAAAGATTTTACTGCACAGATAGCTTCTAGATACAACTCTGTACTACCCACGTCGCGGTCACTGTTGTCTCAGGTGCTTCAGGAGACGGCAGACAAATTTGTCCCTCTGAAACTGATACAATGTCGGAGACTGCCCTCTCAGCCTTGGTTTTCCGACCAAATCAGAGCAGCGCGACTTAAGGTAAGACAGACCGAATGAATGCAAGTGGCACAAATCTTACGAACCCCTCTTCTTAGAGAAAGCTATAAATCATGTGTCTCTACTTACTTGACGGATATCAAAGCCGCCAAAGCACGCTATTTTTCTTGCAGGATTGAAACAGCTCTGTGTCAACCAAAAACATTGCACTCTATTGTTAAATCTTTGGCTTCTTCGGACTCTATCACTTCGAGGGTTAAACCAACACAAGAATTATGTGACGGTCTCTCCCACTTTTTTATCGCCAAAATCCACAATATTCGGACCAATATCACTAAATCATTAGCTTTGTCTGCTGATAATGTGAAGGCAATGCCTAATGTCACACAACCAGAAAATACAGCTAAATGGTCTACCTTCCTCCTTTCACAGAAGGAGATGTATTAGCAGCCATCCTAAAGATTAAATCCTCCTCCCCGTCAGACGCTTTTCCAGTGGAGATTATGAAAGAAATTTCACTGGAACTTTTATAAGCATTAACTACTGCTGTAAATGACTCATGTCAATCAAGGGTTGTTCCACCTGAGCTGAAATCCGCAAGGGTTGTTCCGTTTCTTAAGAAGCCAGCACTTGATCCAACCATCCTAGCTAATTTCTGCCCTATCTCTCTACTTCCTTTTCTCTCCAGAATACTTGAATCCCTGGTTGCACCCCTTCTTTCATCTTTTCTGGAATATTCTAATGTTTTCAACCCTGGAAAGGCTGGCTTCAGGCCTGGAAAAGGCACTGAGAGTGTGCTAGTCTCAGTTTAGGATGATATGTCCAGGCTGGTGGATTCAGGTGCGGTGGGGGCCCTGATAGGTATCAGCGGCATTCGACACTGTCTACCACCCCATCCGGTTATCTCGCCTTGCACAGATAGGAATATCTGGGCAGGTTTTATCCTGGTTCACCTCATTCCTGGCGGATCGTATGCAGACTCTTTCTATGCCACCTCTCCTTTCTACACCTTGTCACCTCACTTGCGGTGTCCCACAGGGCTCGTCTTTGTCTCCAATCCGATTTAACATCTACATTTGGGCCCTGGTGTGTCTCATCCCCTCCCACGGCCTCAATTGCTACTCTTACACCAATGGCACCCAGATCCTGATCTGCTTAGAACGTGATCGAGCTGAGGTATCGTCGTGCCTCCAGAGTTGCTTGACTGCCATTGGGGAGTGGATGGACTACAACTGGCTCAAACTGAACGGAGACAAGACGGAGGTCCTGGTGGTTGGGTGTCCCCCTGATCCTTCACTCTGGGTTTCTTCTTTCTGGCCCTCCACTCGTGGTCCTCTCCCCACTCAGTTGGTAAGGTGAAAAACCTGGGGGTTATCCTCTCAGCCTGCTTGTCTATGGCAAATCAAGTCGCAGCTGTCTGCCAAGCAGTTCATTACCAATTTATGGTCCTTAAGACGGTTCTCCCCATGATCCCTGAACATATCCGCCCTCTGGTAGTTGCGGCTCTGGTTCTATCTCGCCTAGACTAATTTAGTAGCCTGAATGGCAACTGCCACTCCTTATGGAGCTCATATAACTCCAGTACTACGTTCCCTCCATTGGCAGCATATCAGATTTAAAGCCCTGTGCATAGTTCACCGGGCTCTCCATTCTCAAGGCGGCAAATTTCTTCAATCTAAATTTACTCGATATCAACCTGGGCGTCCTCTGCGATCCTCCTCTTCGGATCTTCTTACTGTACCCAGGTTCCAGAGCACAAGGATAGGTGGCTGTGCCTTCTCTATAGTTGTGGCCAACCTATGAAACGAGCTGCCATTTCCTGTTAGGAAACTATCGAATCATCTGTCGTTTAGAAAAGCGCTTAAAACTGCGCTCTTCTTGGCTCCCTCCTTCTACTTTTGCACTTGGTTTGAACATTGTCTCTCTCTCTCACTAGCACCAAGATACCTTCGGGTGGCCGTGCACTTTAGAAATCTACTTAACACAACAAACATAACATTATACAAAATGATTCCTCCATCAACTCCTGCCTTACCGACAAGTTAAGAAATGCTGAGCCCCAAACACTTAAATGGGATAAGATCGATCAGGCCTGTTTTAACACTCTAAACCATATTCTCTCTAGTAAACCTGTTTTGAAGACATGTGTATTTGCCCGGTTACCTTGATCATTAAAGACTCTTGATATTATGGTTTGTAATGTTGAGTTTTGATCTTTAATATCATTATTATTATTATTGTGGTCAGCCGGCACGTGTCTCAACCCCTCCGGGTCTTTATCAAGGCTAATATTCTTTAGAGTGTTTCTGCAGTTGCAGTTGCGGGGCTCGGTTCCTTGTCGTTGCCCGTGGGTGGCCAATTGTGGGATCAGTCTGGTCTTGGGTTATACTGATCGACGAAACAGAACACCAAAAGGAGAACAGTATATCCCAAGACCAGACCGACCCCACAATGGGCCGTGAGTGCTTGAGGAGAGAGGGGAAGAATCCAGTGATGAAAGTGTGATTGCAAATATCAGAGCACCTGTTAGGACGACACTTTCATAGATCAGACTTTTCCAGAAACATCGTCAGGAGTTTTTGGAGCAAAAGAAGAGAAACGAGGAGCAGAGGGAGAGGCGGCCAGAGGGGAGCCGAGCGAGGTAGAGAGCGAGGCAGAGGCAAGAGAGGACAGGATGCCCTGAGTTTTAGTGGTGAAGTGAGAGCCACAGCTGTACAGAGGGCCTGGGAAGGAATAGGAGTGGAGGAGACTGCAGAAGGATTTGCCAGCACCTTGAAGATTTTAAAGAGTTTGGCTGTGTTGTTAGAGGCCGCAGAGCTGCAGGCTTGGATATGGATTCTCTTCTTGGACAGGACACAGAGTCTGTGTTGCTCTTGGAGCAAGCGGCAGGCCAGTTTGTCAGAGGATGCGCCTGAAACCCTCCACTTCCATTCAGCCACTGTGCACTTGCGTTTAAGGACGGTGAGATCGGAGTCATACCAAGAGTTGCACTTAGAAGTAGGCTTCAGATGGATTCTCATGATAGCTGGCAAGGAAATCCAGAGTATTGGAGATGAAAAGATGAAGGTTAGAGAGGACTGTGTCAAGGTGTGAGTCAGCTGCAGGTGTAGGAGGAGCAAAGAAAGTAGCGGCAAAGGCATCCACTGACACATGCTTCATGGGCTGAATGACCAAGGTAGGTGGCAGTGCTGGGGTAGGCTTAGCCTGAGGGACAGAGAGTTTCAGGTGAGAGGAGAGCAGAAAAGTTGTCAGTCCAAGAGATAGGAGTGATGAGAGGGTTAGAGAGGGAGATGTCTGAAGAGATGAGAACATCCAGGGTGTGACCGGCACAGTGTGTCAGACCAGAGGGTAGAATGGAAAGAGAGAGAGAGTCACAGAGGTTGCAGAAGAGCCCAGAGGAGGGATTAGAAGCATCCAGGTGGATGTTGAGGTCTCCAAGGAGGAGAAGTTGAGAGGTAGAGGCAAGGAGAGAAGCTGAGAGGTCAACCCACTCTGAGAGGAAGAGGGCAACATGGCCAGGTGGCCTGTAGATGGTGGTCACAATCAGAGAGAGCCCAGGAGAGATAGAGAGCCTGCAGACCAGGCATTCAAAGGAGGAGTAGGCCTGCATAGGAATGACAGAAGCAGGGACCCACTCCGGAAAGATCAGGGCTACTTCACCTCCGTGGTTGGTTGGTTCTGGGCATGGAGAGGATCTTGTAGCCATCATGGAGGAGAGTGTCAAAACACATGGCAGAGATGGCCATGAGCCATGCCTCGATGAGAGCGAGGACATCCAGGTCAAACTCTTCAAGGAGGTGGCAGATGTCAGAGGAATGTTTGACAGCAGAGTGAGAGTTAAGAGTAGCAACTTGGAGTAGATTCCCACATTTGAAAGACTTCCCGGGTGGAGTACAGGCAGCGGAGGAAGTGGAGGGGCTCGAGAGTGGGCAGAAGTGGTAGCAGGAAGTGGCGTAGTAGCCAGAGGGGAGGAGGAGGAAGGTGCAAGAAAGGTGGCGGAAGAAGGAGGTGGCAGAGGATCCCGAGAAGTTCTAGGAGGAGTAACAGGTGAAGGAAGGAAATTGATAAGACACGGGATACGCCTATCAAAGAGGAGGAGACTGGGCTGAGGGCCCTGGACCAAGACATGCCATTCATATAGACATTAATGATGATCTTAGAGGACTGGAAGGAGGTCAAGAGGACCTCCCACCGAGTGCCACCATTAATGGGAGAGGAAGAGATAGGAGGGAGCCAAGATCATATGAGGGATACATAGGTCTGGTGAGGGAACGTCAAAAAGGATGTCGGTGATAGTCTGTCTGGAGGAAGCACTGATGTAGGTATCAGCGATAGGGAGGCCGGGGTTGGAGACCAGGATGAGAGGGATAGGATAGAAGATAGAGTAGCAGTTAGAGAAGATGGGAGAAACAGAGATCCCCATAGGGATTTGAGGATGAAAGTAGGAGGAGGGAGTGCAAGAGAGAATGAAGAGAAGCGATCCTTGGTTCTTAAAGGTTTGGATGCCTGGATGTAGGTGTAGTGTATTACGTATCGATGGGCAGCGTCTCCTGTGCACCTGGATCTCACAACACTGCAGGATTGTCCTGCGAGTTCTTTGCCACAGGGGGGGCGATACTCAGTTCTTAAAGGCTTGGAATGCGTGGACGGAGGCGCAACGTATTATGTATCGACGGGTAGCTTTTCCTGCGCACCCACGTCGCAGAACACTGCAGCCTTGTCCTGCTAGGGCTTTGCCACAGAGGGTCCGATCCTCAATTCTTAAAGGTTTGGATGCGTGGACGCAAGCGACACATAATATGTATCAACGGGAAGCGTCTCCTATGAACCTGCGTCGCACAACATTGTGCTGCGAGGGCTTAACCGCAGAGGATCCGATCCTTGTTTCTTAAAGACGTCTCCTGCGCACCTGGTACCCAGGGGGAGGATCTCATGGGAACGAAAGACCCTTATGGGATTAGGAACGACCATTCCCTGAGAATGCAGCATAACTCTGCTTTAGTACACACTCCCTCTTTCCCCTTACCAGACTCTCCTTCCCTCTTTCCAACTAGTGTCAATATCTTTTATTGTGAAGTCAGCCAACCTAATATGTTAGACCTGACTAACTGCCTCATCACGAGTTGGGTGGTATCCCGGCCGTAATATTGCTGGGATACTGCCGATTGCTAAATAGCTACCTGAACTCGGTCTGGCGCAATTTATCATGAATTGCGGGGGGCGATAAAACCCCATTCCCCATTTTGGCATGGTAATAGTGCCAAAAATGAGCCGAAAATTGTCCTTTTTACTGCCAGCAAAACGCTGGAGCTAAAAATGCTATTTCCTGCACAACTCGACATTTGGACAGCCCTTAAATGCAGCGGTAATATCGTTACCGCTGCATTTGAGGGCTCAGGCTAAACTCGCACAAATTGCTTTCCACATAGTTCGAATACAAATACTGTAATGAAGAAGATGACCAGGTGTATGACGATCACTCCAGAGAATCAGAGTGAACGGTCTAGTGTCTCACAGCACTTGGTCATAGGCAATACAAAATAGCAGAGGGAAACCAACATGGAGAGAGTCCTCACCTGAGGAGAAAACCCTGGTGACTCTGACCCGGCGAGCAGAGAGACGCGTCACGAGACGCTGTGCATGGAGGCAAATGGGAGCATGCCAGTGGTTCAAGATGAAGAACCGCTGCCAAGAAACTCTCTGGGCATCCTAGACTCCAGGGAGCTGCTGGAAACCCAAGCTTTGGCTTGAGAAGGAAGCAGTGACCAGCAGAGCCTCCACCAAAAGAGATACCTAAACGGGGTTGGAGAAGGAAACCACAAGCCGCGGAAGAAGTAACTGGTGGAGCCGCTGCCAAAGTGAGAGAGCACATGAACACTACCGTAGCCTCACAGCGGAACACCGCAGCTCGGGAGACATGAACCACACAAAGAGGTATGTGGGCAGACCAAAAGGTGCTAGAGTTCTGGGAGGAATCTGGGAACGACTACAGAGCACAAGATAAGCAGGTCAGGGACCCGGACAGTAATAGAGAGAGTAAGAAACCATTGTATGCATGGCAGGAGAGTAAACAAAGCAGCCAAGACACACGGCTGTGAGTCTGGGACCCGCACCCATATGAGAGCCAGAGAAAAAGAGGGTCTGGGCCTCTGAGAGAAACAGAGACTGTCCAGATAGGAAGATATGCTTGGCAGGAGAGTAAACTAAGCTATTGTGATACCGCACTGTGAGTCTGGGATCCGCACCCATATGAGAGCCAGAAAAAAAGAGGGTCTGGGACTCTGGGAGAAACAGAGACAGTCCAGAAAGGAAAATATGCTTGGCAGGAGAGTAAACTAAGCCATTGTGCTACTGCACTGCAAGTCTGGGACCCGCACCCATATGAGAGCCCGGGAATAAAAGGGTCTGGGACGCTGAAAGCAAAACTGACAAACAAGAAAGGAATCTATGCTTGGCAGGAGAGTGAACCAAGCAACATAAAGTATTGTGTGTTTGGGACCCACACCCACTTGAGAGACTGAGAATAAGAGGATCAAGAATCCAGTTACCACTGAAAGAAGTCCTATGCTTGGTAGTCAAGCAAACCAAGCTGATAGGACAGAAGCAGTGTGAAGTTGAGAAACAGTTCCTCGTAAATTATTCAAGATGTTGGCATAAGAAGAAATCTAGGAGAAAGTAGCACAACCCTATATCTGAAATCTCATCCTTTGGAATATTATTTTTGCATCACTTTAATACCAGTGACACTGGGAACATTTCAGTTAATTTAAAACACCAAGAACACTGGATCACCCTTGCAGAGTTATCTCGATCATTAGTGTTAGGGACAGAAGTAGGTTTTAGGACGCAACAGTATTTGTATTTATTTTATTTGTATTTATTTATTTGCAGCGCGCAACCTTGCCATGAGGCATCTGGGCGCGTAGTTACAGGAAGGTGGTTACAGGCATACATGATTTGAGCAACAGTGACAGACTTTTCTTAGCTTCGGACTGCTTGACAATTTCACTCGTTTTCCTTTGAGGCAGGGAAACTCCTCTTACGTTGGGGATTTTATTGGCATTTAATGGTAACAAGAGGCTTCTACAGCGTGTCAACTTTTGGGCAAATGCCCATCATAACTTTACAATCCAACCATACATCCCTTGAAATCCCCCCCCCCCCCACACCTCCCAAACCCCGTAGTTCAAGGCACGGGACGGATCATCCGAAACTCTTCTCCTAGAACAACTCCGACCGGGCTAATGGCCGTCCGTGGTTAAACCAACTCCTCCAAAACTAAGGCATAGTGTTACATGCTACGGATGGTTTCGGGCCGGGTCATGAGACCCCGTGATTCTCAGGGCATTTCCACTGTGTGGCCGAAAGCCTCCATAAATTGTAGCCAGTCCATCTCTATCTGGGCGCTCGAGCCCTGCGTAGCCGCTGTGAGTCTTTCCATGAAGTAGATATCCTTAGCCACAGCTACCCACTCACTTTTCGTGGGAAGGCCGGTCCTTTTCCATGTTCTAGCCCGGGAACTTTCATTTTACAATGAAGAGTGGGAGAGGATGCACAGCTTGTTTCAAGTATTCTTATGTAATTTGATTGCTTAATGCTAACTTGAGTTTCGTGATGGTTAGTAGGGTGCAGCCCACTACATAGTGCCACCATGCTAGGCACTCGTATGAACTAACAGAAAAGAAATGACCTAGGCTAATTAGCCTTCGGTTTGGGCCGCACACCTGTAATTCCCACTAGGGGTAAAAAAACGTATCTCTTATCATTAAAGGATAGTTCCGGGACTTTTTTTTTATTGTCCCTACGGTTCGGCCATGTGTTTTTAAGCATAACTCGGTAGATCGTAGAAAACTTTCCTATGGACCTTACCCGATTTTTCGTCCATTAACGCACTCGAAATCAGCCGCCATTTTCTGATAATCCTATCACTTGCCGCATCGACCTGGCTCACCTGCTTTTGCGGCACTAAATCAAATCCCCCGCCCCTGAAACAGACTTTATCAAAACATTCATATTCCCCGCCTCTATCCGTGACGTGACTGTGCTGCGTAGGCAAACGCGCCCAAGCGTCTTCTACGCGACTCCACACAGAACCCGGAAATCAACACAGATCAGCTCACACAACACAGCGTGCCACAATTCGCAATATGAAACTGTACTTTTAAATCAAACCGCAAGATTGTAAATTTGGTAAAGTACATTTATTTGACATCAAATGTTTAGAGAATATTCAGCGATTTTCTTTTTTATTTGCTCACGTTCCAAAAAGTTCGTTTTGAGGCACGCGATGTTCCTTTGCTGTACACAGGGTCTTAGATCATCTCACAATACAGCGCCACAATTCGGAATATGAAACTGTGGTTTAAAAGCAAACTGCAAGATTGTACATTTGGCAAAGTACATTTATTGGACATCAAATGTTTAGAGAATATTCAGCGATTTTCATTTTTATTTGCTCTCGATCCAAAATAGTTCGTCTTGAGGCAAGCGATGTTCGTGTGCAGTAAACAGGGTGTTGGTTTACGATAAAATAAGCTCTTCGGTCGCACTGATAATCGCATGGCTGTTCCAACAACGAGGCACTAGGCCACCACAACGGTCTGTATGTTGCATCTAGCCGTTAGTACCGCGTAAGGGCATACTTGTACTTGGCGATCGTCCCATAAAATGGTCAGGGTGGTAACGTTGTTCACGCGGAGAAGCAACTGGCGGTTAAAAAAGCCGTCCGCCGGTGTCTGGTACTCGTGACACATGCAGTAATGCATGATGTACCTGTTTGAAAAACATAAACAATGAAATTAGTCTCACCATCAGATCTTTATTAAAATTATTCATTTTATATATTCGGTCGGGAAATTATTTCATAGCTAGGACAGTGCAACTGGGTTTTATACGTCAAGGGGGGGCTGTAGGATACTGAGACAGTCCCTCAGTGCAGGGGTTGACAGGGAGTGCAGGTGGAGAGTGGAAGGGCCCAGGACCGAGATCGCAGACAGTGGACCAGTTGTAGCAGGGGAGAGGGAGAGAGAAAGCAGAAGCAAAGGTTTTGAGGTGCTTCCGTAAAAGTAGACGGTTCTCCCCAAGATAGTGCGCGGTACAAAACAATATGCCACATAGAACGAACAAGTACAACTTAACCCGTCTTTAAAGCTACTGTATAGTAATTAAATTGCGGTATAAACTCATCTAAAGAGTTACTTACATTATATTTGCATTTTCCATTGTGTCTGTGCGTAGGGCAGCCCCGAAATACTACTCCTTCTATGCCGACGTTATTTCTTCTAATGAACGAACATGAAATGGCTTTCGTTTCTGAAATTATATTCATTATCGTTTCTTACGTGGTCCCGGCCTGTCAAGGTCAAAATACAATAGAACCTTATACTGAGTCGTGGGCCATTCTGGCACCCGAGAAAAAATCAAAGCAGCTGACCTTCACTTTGAACGAGCACACATTCCTAGTTAGCTACATTCAGTGTAAGGCATTCTCACAGGACTTGAAATTTACACTCCATCTTTGCATTTTGTCTGCGTGCTTTGCAGCCCCACAGAACCATAAATACGGAGACATTCTATATTTTTTGAAAAATGATTTATATTACTGTTTGGTTTAATTTAATGCGCAAATGAACAAGGTTGGATAGATACACATATTCAATGGGCCTGCGACATGAGGAGACTCGAGAGAACAGACAATCAAATTACAATCATTTAAACCGTGATGTGTATTTCTCAATGAGTTCTTCTTTAGGTGGACATGGAACAGAGGCAATGTTGGGTGGCAATGCAGTTGTCCCCTGCACAGGTTCGTTCACAACTCCATTTATGTGCCTATCTAGGACGTCAACAATAAGTTTCTCAATAAACTCATATTGCATATCCTCAAACACTGGTTTGATCACCCATTGTTTACTTCTTTTAGTGAAGGCCTTATTGTAGCGAAGCGTCCCTAAAGTTCCGGTCGTCCTACTTTGTTGACGGCCAACATTATGGTTATGTGCCAAGACCGCTAAAAGAGTCCGATTTATCATGCCCTCCATGCCAAAATGCAATCGTTTTGGCCTGTACTTGAGGCACATATTGTGGAACACCTCCAAATCTCCTGTGTGGCAGAATTCCGTGAGTCCCCTCAAAGCTTTTGTTATAGTTTTATCAAATACAATCTTTTCAATGGCTTTGTGAGTGGGTGATGAAGGAATCAACCACTTCTTCTTCCGTGCCTCCTCTGTGGACAAATGGCCATGTTCACAATTGTGGAAATGTTGGTTCGTGTTCCATCGGTGAACGTTTGTACAGTGTGGCATTACTGACCGCCATTTTTCCAGTAGAATTTCCAACGACCCTCCACATGTTTTTGAGCTCCACCAAAGATGGTTGCTGATTGACTTGGACCACTGTGAAATACCTTGCAATTCTTTTTTTTTACCTGCAGCCGACAATTTTTTATTGATTGATTTTGCAAGATGGCAAACGTCAAATTGGTGATTTATATTTTTGTACTGTTCTCTCATTGTCTTGGCAATTGAAACGTGTCTGTCCGTGGCTATCAGGTCGATCACCATTCCCCGCGATTGTAGTTCTTGCAATGATGCTACAAAGCCAACTTTCTCCATGGCCACTGAGGATGTACTTTGTGACACCTGCACGACCACCGAACTCACAATTTTCTTACTTTCCATGTCCTGAAAGTGGTAGGTGCAGTACTTGGCTGAAAATCCTGGGCTGTCGCACTGTCCATCACCGGCTAGCCTGAACCGTTTGCCCGCGAATGTACTATCAATAGACATTTTTTCCATTGTCCAAGCTTCGCTAATGGCTGGAAATAGATAATCGGTTTGGTATTTGTAGAACTGAGTTTTCGCAATGAAATGGATTCCCACAAACTGAAAGAAAGACTCTAATTTTTTAAAACTTGAACCACTAAAAAGTGCAGCCGCTGCACAAAGTAGATTGCCTGCTGGCAGTTGTCCCAGCATAGGTTGTGCAGACCATGTGAAAGGATGATATTTTGTACAGGTGGCATGTATTTTAAGGTTAGTGCCTCGAATTGCACGAGTCACATTAATCAATGGCTCCCCACATACTTCCCCACCTACCAAATGCCCACATTTAATCCGAATAATAATATCAATCAAACAACTATCGAATACAATGAATTTGGCCTCTTTCCTTATACTGTCCCTCTGCATCCCAGCTGGTTCGGCCTGTAACGTTGAGGACATGTCACTCACATGAAAGGTAGAATCTCTGATATCGTCTTCCGCTATGTTCAGTGATATTGATGGTGTTTCATTGTAGTCCACTTCATTCTCTTCCATTGCAACATCTGTTCCTTCTCCGGCAATGGGTGAATAGGACAATTTCTTCAACTTTCTCGCGGTCTTAGTTTTTGCGGGTGTGGATTCTGTGAATTTATCTCCAACTGCATCCGAACTACCAGGAGGACATTCACTATCAATGGCTGGTGGTGGTATAGCTCCGTTGTCAATCACTTCATATTCTTCCCATTGGCACGATGCATCTCCAGTCTCAAGTCCCTGCCAAAAGGTTTGACAAGCAACATCTCTCGTTCGCTTCACTGTCTGTGTAGATCTAGTTCGTACACCCACTCGCAACTAGAGGACAGATTGGAAAAGGGGTGTTCAGTTTAAACACAACTTACAGTATTGAACTATTAACAGTGAAAAACAACATAATATAGTGACCAGGACACTAACCTTCTTTTGCTTTCTTTTCTTTGAAACTTTCTTGCCTCGAACTTCAACATCAGGACGCTGTTGCTCCGACTCGTGTGTGCATGTCTCCACTTCCTCTTGCGCTGCAACGACTATGTTTTCCTGATAAGCACATCCATCACGCACTGATGCTCCATGGACTCCCTGAAACATAGAACTTTCATTAGTATGTATAATAATATCGAAAACACAAAATGTACTTGGGGACTAATACCCACGTACATCTCAATAGCAAAACACGAATGAACGCTTTGTGTAGAACATTCAAACGTCAATTATTCACGCATTGTTGATCTAGTTAGATGGAACTGTCAAGATCCATACCTCGGGCTCCTCATAGACTTCCATTGATGATATTATTGAAGATGACGCTTCAGCAACTCCCTGAAACACAGTAATTGCATTAGTATGGTTTTCTATTTTGATAAAAAGAACAGAAAGTTTGTGCAGGCGTGAACGGCTCATCTAAATAGACCTGCACAAATGATCAGTTGTCTAAAATAAATAATGGATATCTAAATATGATTCGATTTGCTCGATCGTTGGAAGTGTCACCACCCAGAAATCTGCATCAACTACTAGGGGTGATGTTCTTGTAGAAGAAGCTCCGTCATCTCCCTGAAACATAGTACTTGCGTTAATAAAGAAGGAAGTATAGCGGATGTAATCACGTCATATGATTTCGCTTCATCGAACTGTCAGTATCCATACCTCGAAATGCATAAGAACATCAAGGGACGATGTAACTGCGGTGCACACTTCTGCAAGCTGTTGCGCCGACCCGTAACTGCACGCTCCCCCTTCTTCTTGGACTAATGCTCCATCGACTCCCTGAAACATAGGACTTTCATTAGTAATGAACACAATATTGAAAAAAGAAGACACATAGGAGGGCGACGACAGAAGGACATATCAATGGCTAAAAACGAAAGAAACATTGTGTGTAACAATCACGCTACAAGAATGCAAGATCTGATGATCTCCATCGATGGAACTGTCCTGAAACGTACCTCGAGTATCTGAGTGACATCAACGGTAGTCGTCAATACGTTGGACTCCTCAGCATCTCCCTGAAAGACAGTACTTGAATTATTTTGGATAACAATAATTATAACTGAAAACAAAGACTAGAGGACGAGTACAAGGGTGTACCATTAGGTAAAATAATTACACGATAAATTAAAACTATTGATTTACATGCCTAAAACAAGTCAGTGGCAGAATAGCCAAGTAAGATTACCCGATAGGCGCTTGAAGTGGCTGATGACTGCAATAACGACACGGATGGAGAATCTTCCGCCTTCATATTGAGTGGATACATAAATGGGGAAATTATTGTTAGCTAATGCTACACACTACCGCAAGGCCGAGAGATAAATACGTAAACTTGACTCACCAGTGGAGGGATGTGGACGAATAGAGTGGGAATAGCGGTTGAGAGCAATTTTCGCCTCGCTCGCGGTGTGTTCTTCTTTATTAGCAATGATGTGGAGTACATGTCAGAGGTAAAGTGCCTGCTGCAGATGCGGTATCGATCACCCCTCTTGTCCGCAAAGACTTCTAGGACTCTACTTTCAAGCTCAGAGGGTGGATATCCGCAATATCGGACCCATTCTCTTATCTGATCTATTGTCTTAGGGAAAACATGCATTATAGTACCTTCAGATTTATTATGGGTCTTCGAAGGGCAACCGCCAATGGAACAGGCAGGCATTGTGGAAAGTTCTGAAAAGTAAAGATCAACAATTCTCTATGAATACCAATGTGTTAAAAAATTAAATGACACATAAAAGGTTCAATTCAAGGTATGTTTTGGTTCTTGGAACTATACACGTTATTCACATGCGGATAAGTATTTGAATAACTTTAAAAAAATAGAAAAATAATTTGACTAAACTCAGAACATGTGACTAGTTCCTTGCATGTACTGTCTTGAACGAAAAGAAATTGGACGCAAAATGAGTATGGTACATGGCCTTACCTTGACGAGCAAACAGTTAGATGCAGGGATCAGAGTAGTTTCTTGTCGTTCACAGGTTGCAAACTGACGAGTTTCCTCGAAGTGGTCACGGAAGTTCACAGAGACGAAGAGCAGATAACCAGCACCTTCACGGGTTGACTAGCAAAGTGCAAAGAAGTTCTCATTAGAAATATGAAGTGGGTTATAAAGAATTCGAAACAGGGGTGTGTTTGTGAATGAATGACGTGTATATGTCGTGGCATTATGCGGTTTGCAGGGGGCCGTCCAGCGTGAGGGGGGATGCTTGGCAGGAGACACGGGGTCTGGCGGTAGACATGGGAACAACAACCCATGCTCTATAGACCACTTTGAAGTGTACATGGTCTTTGGCACCTCTTGGCCTTTATCGCTCCCTGACAGCTCCACTTGGCAGCACAAGTACCCCGGTGCGAACTGCCTTTGATAGGGCGGGGGGTGGATTGGGGCGCTGGTCGTGCAGACAAGACACAGGAAGACTCGTGAATGGAGACACACTTATGTGGATTGCAGGGGGCCGTCCAGCGTGAGGGGGGATGCTTGGCAGGAGACACAGGGCCTGGAGGTAGACATGGGAACAAGAAGCCATGCTCTGTAGTCCTCTTTGAAGTGTACATGGTCTTTGGCACCTCTTGGCCGTTATCGCTCCCTGACAGCTCCACTTGGCAGCACAAGTACCCCGGTGCGAACTGCTTTTGATAGGGCGGGGGGGGTGTGGATTAGGGCGCTGGTCGTGCAGACAAGACTCGTTTGCCGCAGGGCCTCACCAAGGAGAGGCCATCTAACTACATGTAAGAGGCAGGCTGAAGGATCTAGTACATGGAAGGCAGGGGGGTGAGTTTATAAATACCTCAGCCTCCCAGGAGAATATATGGGTGCAGTTCACCCTGGAGACCCTGGATGCCTAGGCAGTTAGTCAGCAGCAGGCTGGCCTGTGGTAGCAAGGCGGCACGGGCCAGAGGGGGTCATCTCTGTACCCGGTGCCCAAAAGGATGATTTATTATGATCAACCATATTGATTATTTACCTATAACCATGTTTTGTATCAATAAAATCCAACGGCCTTCCTTTTATTGCCAACGCTTGAACAAAGTGGTGTGGTAAGTATTTTTGGGGGAGGAGGCAAGGCCGGGAGGCTTGATGCCAACCCGCAAAATAACATATGTATGTCTGCTGCATATGGGTTCAACAGTTATGTGGATTGAAGGTGGGCGGCCAGCGTGAGGGAGGATGCTGGCCGAAGACATGTGGTGTGACAAGAGAAGGCACAGGAAGACTATTCAATGGAGACACACTAGATTCATTTAAAAAATCAAAACAACCATTGTTAAAATATATGTTGGGTTTTATTTTAGATCTTAATTTCAATTGAACATAAATAATAAACATTACACATTGTAAAGTTGCGGTTGCAGCACATCCAGGGAAAATCTGCGGTATTGTCCACTGTCGCTGGGGAAATGTTGTCTAATGGCAAGTACCGCACAGGCAGGTATTACTCTCCGAACGCGGTGTCCGAGCCTCCCGTGAAGCCACCAAGTGAAGCAACGATAGGCCACCAGCCTGTACCACCTTTGAAAATGAAAGATGCAAACTGTATTAAAATGACAACTTTATTATCACTGTCGATTCAGGTAAAAAATGTCATTCTGCTTTGAAAAAAATTCTATCTAGAAAATGCACAACATGGAACCAATTTACATGCATTCGAATGATGAGACGACCATGAAATAGTAGTGGCATCACTGACATCACAACCAGAGTATACTTACTCGTTACTCGGATTACGCGGACGAACAGTGCCGCAAAGGTCGTGCATAAGCACCATCATCATCCTCAACACGGTCCGTGAGAGGCAGGCTTCCCTGAACTCTGGCAGCTCGGTGATGCATTGCGGACTTGGCTCGCCTTCCGAAATGTAGGCCAAGCACCCGGAATTTTCACGGCAGCAGCAGTTCTCCTCCTCAGTTGGCATTAGCTCGCACCGATTGCACGTGCACCAGGTGGAGACGCCGTCCATGCAACATGGTCCAGGCTCTTCATCCGTTGACTGGTCCTCCCAACTGCCGTCCGAATCCCCATCGTTTCGCGTGCTTGCCTTTCCAGTAGTTCTTCCTCGGTGTACTCGGGCTCGTACATATACGGCATTATTGTAGCCATTGTGTGGTAAAGAAAGTAAAATAATTTATAGCGGTGGTACTGGTATCTGTTCACACGGGCTACAATCAACGAAGGTAGCTGACCAGAGCACAGAAACGAGTCACAGAATACTCAAAGTAACACACAGAGAGTAATGGAATCGAAAATCTGCTGCTGTGTGTTGTGAAACGGTGTGTTTATACTTATTGAGGAAAGAGGCGTCCTGCCATTTCCATGGCAACACTTCATTAGCTGAGGCGCAGCGATTGTTGACACGAAACGTGCTTTGGTGGTGGGAAATGGGCGGTACGCGTCTGCTGATGTCAGGCTCAGGGGCGGGGGATTTGATTTAGTGCCGCAAAAGCAGGTGAGCCAGGGCGATGGGGGGAAATGATAGGATTATCAGAAAATGGCGGCTGATTTCGAGTGCGTTAATGGACGAAAAGTCGGGTAAGGTCCATAGGAAAGTTTTCTACGATCTACCGAGTTATGCTTAAAAACACATGGCCGAACCGTAGGGACAATAAAAAAAAAGTCCCGGAACTCTCCTTTAAGATACATGTAGTCATGTTCCAGAATGTTTTTGATGGATTCATTTATTCATGAAAACCTTTATTGTATACAATACTTATTGGTTAAATATCACCAGTTTGTTTGCAGCTGAATTGTTGGCAAATGAAAAACCCTCTGGCTAATGCATTTCGGAAATTATCCTTCTTCAGAGCCGGGTTCAAATATATAGGGCCTCATTAGGACCCTGGCGGAGAGGGTGTTACGCCAGCGTAGTGCATGGCGTACCTCTCCGCCATACTACGAGTTCCCGTAGCGCCATGGAGGTTTTCTCCGCCTGGTTTTACCAGCCGGAGAAAACCATGGCGCTACGGGACCTCGTTGTTAATTACGCCACCGTATTTTACGGTGGCGTAATTAACTCCTTCCCCACTCCCATTATACCCTATGGGGCGAAAATGGGAATGGGGAAGGGCAGAATGGGGATTGGGGATTTACCGCTCCGCCGAGGTCGGAATGGGGCGGTAAATCCGCCAACCCCCATGGCGCTATCGGCGGCTTTCCGCCATGCTTCGCGGTGCATTTAGCACCGCGAAGTCCGCCTGGGTCGTAATGAGGCCCATAGTGTTACTATTAGTAACTTTTTCAAACATAATGCAGTTCAGTTAGATATTACAAATTTAACCATTACAAATTTAACAAGATAGGGTACCCACAGGTGACACAAAAACACATAACACAAAAGAAAGGGAACATTTCAAACAGTCAATAGCTGCAGCAAAAGAAACTTCATCTTGATGCCATGTTTATACCTTGTGTTGGTTAGTATTCACCTAAATATCATAGTTTTGAAGTATCACTATTATCTATTCACCTTAGCTATGCCATGGTTTATTAGTGCGGTTAGTTGATTGGCTGTGAAAATTATATTGTGACCTATTTATTAGGGTGTTCAACCTAGATGTCGTGGTTTTACAGTATCACTGTCCTGTGTACCCTTTAACTATACAATGCCTAATTAGTGAGGCTAGTCAATTACCTGGGAAAATAATATGGTGGCATAGTGTTTCGCTGTGCCTAATGCTTAGTGCTATCTAGTGCTTGGTGAATCATTCTCCTCTACACTGTCATGGTACTGACCTGATGGCAGGTGGCTTCCCGGCTCAGGATCAGTGCTTCTGATCTGCCTTGGTCTGCATTCGCAGAACTCTGTTGACATAAAGTCTGTTCACACTCGTAAATCGTGTTAACTTGTGGCCGCCTAAGGAAGTTAAGCGTTGCAAAATATAAAGCATGTCGGCAATCGTAAATCATCATATCTCATAACTGCTAAACTGTGTTCAATGGTATCGCTGCTTATGACGCTCTGTCTATGTGGTCTCTGCACTCACCTTTGAAGTGCATGCAGCGCTGATGTGGTACTTGGTCCAGTAACGTTCGGTCTGGCACTGAGCCCCGGTCCCTGTATGCAAGTTAGATGTCGCTGTGGCAATGTTTGTATTAAAAATTGCTGCTCGCTGTAGAGCGTATCGGCCATGTTGGTGTGAGCAGAAGTCAACTGTAGAATTTACTATGATCTTAATCATTGTAATTTTGTAATAAGAAATTGTAAAATTTGTAATATCTAAATGAACTGCATTATGTTTGAAAAAGTTACTAATAGTAACACTATGGGCCTCATTACACGGACGGCGGTAAGGGTTTACTGGTACCGGTATTTTACTACGAGGTCTCTTTGCGGGTTGGGGAATTTAAGGCCTGCTTTTTGCAGGCGTTAAAAACCAACCCCCAAAGGGACCAGGGAGCTAATTACGGTACCGCAATTTGCGGTGCCGTAATTAGCACCTTCCCCATTCCCATAGAGCCCTATGGGGCAAAAATGGGAATGGGGAAGGGCAATGGGGGATGGGGGAATTACCGCCCCACCAACCTTGGAATAGGGCGTTAATTCCCCTTTCCACCAAGGCGGTGTTGGTATTTTACCGCCATGGACCAAGGTCCTAATAGCGCCTTGGTCCACCGCCTACCGTGCAATGAGGCCCTATATATTAGAACCCGGCTCTGAAGAAGGATCATTTCTGAAATGCATTAGCCAGAGGGTTTTTCATTTGCCAACAATTCAGCTACAAACAAATTGGTGATATTTAACCAATTAGTGTTGTATACAATAAAGGTTTTCATGAATAAATGAATCCATCAAAAACATTCTGGAACCTGACTACATGTATCTTAATGATAAGAGATATGCTTTTTTACCCGTAGTGGGAATTACAGGTGTGTGGCCCACACCGAAGGCTAATTAGCCTAGATCCTTTCTTTTCTAACTTTCATTTTACAACCAGGGGAAAGGAGGCAAACCCTGGTCATTGGAATATAACATTGAGGAACACTGTTTTTTTGACAACCCAAGACATTGGGAACTTTCTGTTGGCAAGAACTGTCATCAACACTTTGGTTGTGATTATAACTTCTCTGCACATTAGATTTATGTTACTATTGTTAGGGTCAGAAGCAGGGTTTTTGGATACAACAGTGACAGAATACTTATTTGACATTGTGATATTTCCCATAGATTTCTTTGAGGCAGGGAAATCCCTTGTAGATTTAGGAACAGAGGCTGTTTTTCCAAACATTCTACTGCTTAGTAAAAGTTTATAACCAAAAAGAAGTCACCTTTGTGTCTGATGTATCAAGAACAAAATTGAGCGAGGTCATGAGCTACTAACTGCTGAACGAAGGGAGAACACACTCCTTTGTGGGTCACACCTTTGATTGACGGACACCCAATGCTGTGAGTAGATTCTGACAAAAAATGTGCAAAAAAGAAAATATATATATAAGAAAGAGGGGGTCGGCAGCAAGTGATATCACTCCCTCAAACTTCCCACAAAGTTTGTACAAAGTAGACAAGAGTATCAGAGTTCGGGAGGATATCTCGCGCTCACACCAACAGCTGTTCTTTACTTTGGAAGATAAATTAAAATATATTGAACTGACAAGCGTTGTGCAACTTGAAGATTTTTTGAACCTATCCTGAGGAATTTTAGCAACAGTGATAATAGGTCTCATAAAAAGTTGTTGGTGTGAGCGCGAGATATCCTCCCGAACTCGATACTCTTGTCCATTGTCTAACTCTCGAGCTACAAATGCAATGAAGCCCGAAAAACGTTGGGTTGCTAATGAATGGCAGGTGTGGCCCGAATCCCAGGGAAGTGCTTTGCTACAAATCCACAACATGTTTGGATCAAAAAATGATACATAGGTCACTCAGCATGAATATCTATATGTGTGATGTTTGATAAGACACACCGGTCAAGGGAAGGTGCATTGCAATTGTGGCTTCAGTCATAATATATTTTGAGGGTTCTGTAAATCCCATCACACAGCTGGGTGGCTTTATCACGCCTCTCCACAAGTCCTATTGGTCTCTTCTTCCTTAGCTACCCCAGATCACAGAGGTCCACTGGCAGCTTCCAGTTCCTCTCCAGATCTGGTCGACCACATGTACAAGTGCTCTGATGACCATGGGCCGTACTGCCCGGTTCTACCCGGCTTTCAGTAGGCTGGCTGGGGTGTCAGAAGGATGGATTCCTAAGCCTGCTGACCTCTGCCTAGCCTTTCCTTCTGGCTAGTGTTCCCTGGGACACCTGCTAATCTCCTGTCCTTGGCTTGTTCTTCTTCCTCTGAGTACTATCTCTTTCCTTGTGCTTAACACTTGGGATGTCCCCCACGCTCCAAAGTGAGCTTGCACCTCCGTCTGGCCACACCACACTAGTCCAGCAGATGAAGGGCATATTGGCAGGAACTTCTCTCTTTATCTCCCCTTTTCTGAGTTTCTTCCCTGACCGTCTCCTTCTTTAATTTCTGAGGTCTTTCATCATGGGTCAGCCTCCCCTTCTTCCCCCAACTTTCTCCCAGAGCCCTTCTTGGGGTATCTTTCTCTTCTCTTCATTGCTTCTTCTGGCTTTAAAAGCTCCCTTAGATTCTGGACTATGCTCCTTCCTCACCTTTCTGAATCGTTCCCTACTTCTTTCATGTTACATTTCTCCCGATTCTACTTGGGCTCTTCTCCATTGGATCCAGGCCAAACTTCTGTGTCTTCTCTTCTCCTCACTTCTGGGATGTTCCTCACAAACTCTGAGGCCTTCCTCTCTCTAACCTCTGAAGTATCTCTCTCCCTAGCATCTGGGGTACCTCTGTCCCCAAGCCCTGGATTATCACTCTTGTGAGTCCATGGATTACATTTCTCCCCAAACCCTGTGGTCCCACTTGTCCCAACCCCTCTCCCCCACCCCTCGGGTATCTCTCTTTCCATCCTCTCTGGGCTATATCTCTCTCCAACGTTTGTGATCTCTCTTCAAACAACCTTCTGGATAGCTCTCTGCCCAACCACTGGGAAATCTCTCTCCTCTACCTTCTTCCCTGCTCCCAAGCTATCCTCTCTTACTCAAGCCCTGCTCACCCAATTACCTCCTTTCTTCTCCAGACACCTCCAAAGCTCTCCATTTCCGCAACAAGCCCCTCCTCCTAATCTCTGCTTGCTCCAGGTCCAAACCCAAACACCACTCAGGTTTTCACTTCTTGTACTCTTCCCAACCCTGCCTCTGGGATATGACGCCCTATGATTCATTGCATGTCTGTCGATTCCGGACCCAGGGTCTGTGATTGGTTTGAGATTGCTCCCAGGTGCCCTTTCATGGAGGTCATGTTTCTGGCTCTGCCCCTTTTCACACCATGCACTGAAGCTTTTGTTTGGCGATCCACCATCTCAGAGTTCCTGAGCCTACCTGTACCTGGAGGGAGCATCTGGCGGTCAGCGGCACTTGAGCACGCAGTAGCGAATGGGCAACTAGAGCTTTTACGTTAGCGAGAGCCTATGCGGGAAAACAGGGGTCATGGGGTAATACCAGAAGGCTGCACCGGGGATCATGGGTAATACCAGAAGACTGCACCAGGGATCATGGGGTAATACCAGAAGACTGCACCAGGGATCATGGGGTAATACCAGATGACTGCAACAGGGATTATGGGGTAATACCAGAAGACTGCGCCAGGGATCACGGGGTAATACCAGAAGACTGCACCAGGGTTCACGGGATAATACCAGAAGACTGCACCAGGGATCATGCGGCAATACCAGAAGACTGCACAGGGATCATGGGGTAACACCAGAAGACTGCACCGGGGATCATGTGGCAATACCAGAAGACTGCAACAGGGATCATGGGGTAATATCAGAAGACTGCACCAGGTATCATGTGGCAATACCAGAAGACTGCAACAGGGATCATGGGGTAATACCAGAAGACTGCACCAGGGATCATGGGGTAATAACAGAAGACTGCGCCAGGGATCATGGGGTAATACCAGAAGATTGCACCAGGGATCATGGGGTAATACCAGAAGGCTACACCAGGGATCATGGGGTAATACCAGAAGACTGCAACAGGGATCATGGGGTAATACCAGAAGACTGCGCCAGGGATCACGGGGTAATACCAGAAGACTGCACCAGGGATCATGGGGTAATACCAGATGACTGCAACAGGGATCATGGGGTAATACCAGAAGACTGCGCCAGGGATCACGGGGTAATACCAGAAGACTGCACCAGGGTTCACGGGATAATACCAGAAGACTGCACCAGGGATCATGCAGCAATACCAGAAGACTGCACAGGGATCATGGGGTAATACCGGAAGACTGCACCAGGGATCATGTGGCAATACCAGAAGACTGCAACAGGGATCATGGGGTAATATCAGAAGACTGCGCCAGGGATCACGGGGTAATACCAGAAGATTGCACCAGGGATCATGGGGTAATACCAGAAGACTGCACCAGAGATCACGGGGTAATACCAGAAGACTGCACCAGGAATCATGGGGTAATAACAGAAGACAGCGCCAGGGATCACGGGGTAATACCAGAAGACTGCACCAGGGATCATGGGGTAATACCAGAAGACTGCACCAGGGATCATGGGGTAATACCAAAAGGCTGCACCAGGGATAATGGGGTAATACCAGAAGACTGCAACAGGGATCATGGGGTAATACCAGAAGGCTACACCAGGGATCATGGGGTAATACCAGAAGACTGCACCAGGGATCATGGGGTAATACCAAAAGGCTGCACCAGGGATAATGGGGTAATACCAGAAGACTGCAACAGGGATCATGGGGTAATACCAGAAGACTGCGCCAGGGATCACTTGGTAATACCAGAAGACTGCACCAGGGATCATGGGGTAGTACCAGAAGACTGCGTCAGGGATCACGGGGTAATACCAGAAGACTGCACCAGGGTTCACGGGATAATACCAGAAGACTGCACCAGGGATCATGCAGCAATACCAGAAGACTGCACAGGGATCATGGGGTAATACCGGAAGACTGCACCAGGGATCATGTGGCAATACCAGAAGACTGCAACAGGGATCATGGGGTAATATCAGAAGACTGCACCAGGTATCATGTGGCAATACCAGAAGACTGCAACAGGGATCATGGGGTAATACCAGAGGACTGCACCAGGGATCATGGGGTAATAACAGAAGACTGCGCCAGGGATCACGGGGTAATACCAGAAGATTGCACCAGGGATCATGGGGTAATAGCAGAAGACTGCACCAGAGATCACGGGGTAATACCAGAAGACTGCACCAGGGATCATGGGGTAATAACAGAAGACTGCGCCAGGGATCACGGGGTAATACCAGACGATTGCGCCAGGGATCATGGGGTAATACCAGAAGACTGCACCAGAGATCACGGGGTAATACCAGAAGACTGCACCAGGGATCATGGGGTAATACCAGAAGACTGCACCAGGGATCATGGGGTAATACCAAAAGGCTGCACCAGGGATAATGGGGTAATACCAGAAGACTGCAACAGGGATCATGGGGTAATACCAGAAGAATGCAGCAGGGATAATGGGGTAATACCAGAAGACTGCAACAGGGATCATGGGGTAATACCAGAAGACTGCACCAGGGATCATGGGGTAATACCAGATGACTGCAACAGGGATCATGGGGTAATAGCAGAAGACTGCGCCAGGGATCACGGGGTAATACCAGAAGACTGCACCAGGGTTCACGGGATAATACCAGAAGACTGCACCAGGGATCATGCAGCAATACCAGAAGACTGCACAGGGATCATGGGGTAATACCGGAAGACTGCACCAGGGATCATGTGGCAATACCAGAAGACTGCAACAGGGATCATGGGGTAATACCGGAAGACTGCACCAGGGATCATGTGGCAATACCAGAAGACTGCAACAGGGATCATGGGGTAATATCAGAAGACTGCGCCAGGGATCACGGGGTAATACCAGAAGATTGCACCAGGGATCATGGGGTAATACCAGAAGACTGCACCAGAGATCACGGGGTAATACCAGAAGACTGCACCAGGGATCATGGGGTAATAACAGAAGACAGCGCCAGGGATCACGGGGTAATACCAGAAGACTGCACCAGGGATCATGGGGTAATACCAGAAGACTGCACCAGGGATCATGGGGTAATACCAAAAGGCTGCACCAGGGATAATGGGGTAATACCAGAAGACTGCAACAGGGATCATGGGGTAATACCAGAAGGCTACACCAGGGATCATGGGGTAATACCAGAAGACTGCACCAGGGATCATGGGGTAATACCAAAAGGCTGCACCAGGGATAATGGGGTAATACCAGAAGACTGCAACAGGGATCATGGGGTAATACCAGAAGACTGCGCCAGGGATCACGGGGTAATACCAGAACACTGCAACAGGGATCATGGGGTAATACCAGAAGACTGCGCCAGGGATCACAGGGTAATACCAGAAGACTGCACCAGGGTTCACGGGATAATACCAGAAGACTGCACCAGGGATCATGCAGCAATACCAGAAGACTGCACAGGGATCATGGGGTAATACCGGAAGACTGCACCAGGGATCATGTGGCAATACCAGAAGACTGCAACAGGGATCATGGGGTAATATCAGAAGACTGCACCAGGTATCATGTGGCAATACCAGAAGACTGCAACAGGGATCATGGGGTAATACCAGAAGACTGCACCAGGGATCATGGGGTAATAACAGAAGACTGCGCCAGGGATCACGGGGTAATACCAGAAGATTGCACCAGGGATCATGGGGTAATAGCAGAAGACTGCACCAGAGATCACGGGGTAATACCAGAAGACTGCACCAGGGATCATGGGGTAATAACAGAAGACTGCGCCAGGGATCACGGGGTAATACCAGACGATTGCGCCAGGGATCATGGGGTAATACCAGAAGACTGCACCAGAGATCACGGGGTAATACCAGAAGACTGCACCAGGGATCATGGGGTAATACCAGAAGACTGCACCAGGGATCATGGGGTAATACCAAAAGGCTGCACCAGGGATAATGGGGTAATACCAGAAGACTGCAACAGGGATCATGGGGTAATACCAGAAGAATGCAGCAGGGATAATGGGGTAATACCAGAAGACTGCAACAGGGATCATGGGGTAATACCAAAAGGCTGCACCAGGGATAATGGGGTAATACCAGAAGACTGCAACAGGGATCATGGGGTAATACCAGAAGAATGCAGCAGGGATAATGGGGTAATACCAGAAGACTGCAACAGGGATCATGGGGTAATACCAGAAGAATGCACCCTTCCATATCTCTGTTTTGTAAAATGGGGGTTTCCATCTCACTGAAATTCTGCCAGAAGTAATGACCTTCTTAAAGGGGCCATGTTGGCAGTGCTCTCCTTGTGACACGCTGGGTCTTCGTCATAGGCTGAAGGATCCGTGAAGCTTGTAAAGGATCATTGAAGCTTGCAGAGGATCCTTGAAGCTTGCAGGGGATCCGTGAAGCTTGTGGAGGATCCATGAAGCTTGCAAAGGATCCTTGAAGCTTGCAGAGGATCTGTGAAGCTTGCAAAGGATCATTGAAGCTTGCAGGGGATCCGTGAAGCTTGTGGAGGATCCATGAAGCTTGCAAAGGATCCTTGAAGCTTACAGGGGATCCGTGAAGCTTGTGGAGGATCCGTGAAGCTTGCAACGGATCCTTGAAGCTTGTAGAGGATCTGTGAAGCTTGCAGATGAGTGAGTGAGTATAAGGGCAGTTGGTTGAAGTTCTATTGATGAATATGACGGTGCATTAGTAGTGGGGAAATTCGCCAAGGATAATTGAGTGCTCTTAGGTGCCTGAAAGGTCCGGTGTCTAAGTCACATTCTGAACATGTCATAAACCAATGTTACAATCAATGTATTGTATTACAATGCCGTGTTTTGGGAAGTCGCCCAATCACATTGTCAAATGAGCAATTGATCTATTATGACTCTCTGGTACATTCATCCCACCCCAATATTGCCATGTGATATCAGCCTATTCTTCTGTGTCGCACACCTCAGTGAATTTCTCTCCTTTTTCCAGGGGAGGTTACGTTGGATCCCGACACAGCATGTCGCTGGCTCGGAATATCTGAGGATCGAAGAAGTGTGATACGTGTACATGTGACCGACGTTCGCGATGCCCCTGAGAGATACAACGTGTGGCCCTGTGTCCTGGGGCAGGAGATGCTTACCAGGGGGAGACACTACTGGGAGGTCCGCGTGGGCAATATTAGGGACTGGACACTGGGGGTTTGTGATCCATCTGCAGGCAGGAGAGGGAACATTACCCTGGCACCCTATAGAGGGTACTGGGCGATCGGCCTGCGCAATGCCACCATATACAAAGCATACACTTCCCTCCATATAACCTTCTTTACCCCACAGAGGGACCCCAAAACTGTGGGGGTTTTCTTGGACTACGAGGCAGGAATAGTAGCCTTTTATAATGCAGAACAGAGATCTTTGCTGTTCACTTTCCCTCCAAGCCCTTTCCCTCCGATGCTTCGGCCATATTTTTGCACCTGGAGTGTATTTAATCCCCTAAGACTCATCCCTGATCATGGCCTCTGAACGAGAGTTCATCCTGGAACCTTGTCTTGCTCTCTATCTACAGAAAACAGCACATGCATTAAACAGTTCATGACTTTAAAACTGCAGTTATGAATCCAGACCAATTGTGTTGCCTAATTGCAAAACCTGCTATTTGGGACAGGGCAGCCTTCTCATTATATGAACAGCACTTCACTTGGTAACTCGCTTGGCCCCTGTACAATGGTGAGGCGTAGATCACGGTCCCTCTTCACTTTGGCCACTGCCTTTTCTTCCTGCCTGTTTCTCACCTTAAGCCTTTATTCCAAATAAAGCGCGCGTGCGCGCGCGTCTGTGTGTGTGAACGAGAGAACCATTGGGAAGTGTTAGTCCCCACAAGGGGGGTATCCACACAAGACAGGTAAAACGTCTCTGTGTTGGTGTAGGGGGCATTCCAGGGCATCCCGTTTAGGACCCCGGAGGGCTGTGCACAGAAGTCAGTGTGGTTGAGTAAGGTGAGCTTGGAGTCCCAGAACCTCTCTAGTCAAGCATTGGCTGAGACTAGAAGACGTTAAGCAAGAGTGTGTGACTAGATTAATTTCTTCTTCCATGAAAGCAAGCTTGGAAAGATCTCAGAAAAGGAAGGTCCTTCGGCCTGCCCCGAGGACTGCGCCTAGTTAGCTGGGACCTGATCTATATAGGTTCCACCACACGCCATGTCTCAGAACAGGTACTGCAGGTAACCAGATGATTGAGCAGTATAAAACACAGAGCCGTCTGGCAGCTGAGCTCTGTTGGACCATCATTGAGAGGACACACACATTCCGTAGAAAGGGCGACGGAACCACAGGACTGGAACTGAGAGAAACGTATTAGATCCCAATCATTGACTCCATTAGGAAGGGCCTGAAGGAACGGGTCCAGCTATCTTGCACCCATATATGAATACTCAATATAGGACAGATGCCTATAGCGGTGACTATGCAGGCCATATGTATCTGGCCTCCTATGGCCTAGCATGCTGGACTGGCCCTCGTGTATATAGATAGCAGATGGCACACTTACAGCTGTGTTTCCCCCTTCCCTCTCTTTGTTCATGTCCACAACCACATACACACTAATTGGGTGACTACCCACATAACATGACGCAAGCATGACATACCTGCCATCCAGCGGATTCTTATTAGGGACCCCTGACCGGACACCATATTCTGGAGGCAGCATCATCAATAATCAGGCCGATTCTTAATGTGGAGCGCGCTCCGCGCACCACAAGCTAGTGGACCAGGTTTCTGCCCATGAGTTAGGGCATGAGCATAATGGCACTACTGTGCTCTACCTATGCACACACACATGCATGAAACAATGATGTTAATACTTATGTAGTTGTCCATGATAACATCATTAATCTAGTATATCACCTCAGCTGGACTAACATATATTTTACTGCAATGCTGCTAATATATGTATTTAATTCCTGCAGGAGCCCACGCTATCATTTTCACAGATAACATCAATGATCTGACACCATACGCCTTTTATCACTAAAATCATTGCCCCAGCATGGTGACTTTAGCATCCAACTTAACTAGGAGAGCCCTTAACACACCACATGCACTGTACACAGTCAGAGTCTGTGTGATAACGTACACCTCACTACCCGAACCAAGACCATCGCGGCCTAGTCACGGCCTTGCAGGCAATGAGTGAATGAGTACATTATTAAGCGGATTTCTCCATGAACAAACACAAATTAATACACCATAAATAGACATTGTACCAAGGCATAAATACAGCACAAATCCATAGTACAAAGTGAGATGTCATTTTAAAATAATTAAGACCACCCTTCCACCCTTGAGCCCTCGTTAGAAGACAATATCCTGCCGACCCCAAACTAGGACACTAGGCTAGGACCTTTCTTGCCCGTCTTGCCAAGGCCTGGCTCACATAGTTACCCAAATTAAAAATCAAGTCCAGGTCCGTACAGTTCCAAATAAAACCCAGTGCCTCTTTACAGTCCCTGGTGTTGTTTTTCAGGAAGACGGGCCTCACCAAATCCATTTGCGGATCCAAGTACCACTTGCAGATTAGCAGAAAATGGTTACGCTCCTCCCTTACTGTTTTCGCCGGGTCTCCTTTCCACTGGTTAGTGCTGGCTCTTAAGGGTAACATATTTAAGTGAATGAACAGAATGGAACGTCTACAGTTAAACGAGGGGATACTACACACACCACCCCCAGGGTCATCACTACCTCTCAAAGAGGCGTACAGGTCCTGAGAACCTGGACCGCACTCCACTCCTCAGCATGCTACCAACTTAGTATGCCCCTTTTAACCCTTGATTTCAGGTCTGACATGCTGAGGTCTCTTGCTGAATTCAGTGACTCGATCCCAACCGTCTGCATTCGTTTAATGCCATCATGGAAACACTTGAACTTTGGGCAGAAACTTGAACTTGCCCTCTCCGCTAGGATGTACTGCATGTTATGATTTTTTGGGGCTGCCTGCAGTTCCTTCAGATCCCTAAAGAGGAGTGTAAGGTCACATTTAGGAATACATGCAAGCTTACTCCGACAGCCATGGCCCCATTTTTTGCATCTTTGCCTGGTGACTTAACAGTGCTTAAGAATTTTCCTATACTTATTGCAAAACTTTGGAATTAGCTGTGGAAAGCCTAGCATCAGAAAAATCACGTGTACCCATGAAACCACCGGACAAAAAATGGTTTACGACAGATTTGCGATTGCTTAGGAAAATGGCGCGGAATGCATTACAATTCTGGGATAAAATCAAGACTGATGAAGATAAACTCATCTATGGGGCCGCCAAAACTTATAAATTGGCCTTTGTTCGGGCCAAAAATATGTACTACGATCTTCATATTTCTGAAGCTGCATCCAACTCTAAGGAAACATTTTTTTTGGATCCTTAAGGAGCTGGAAACTCCTGTCTTGCCACCTAGGCAGGTGGTTAATGATGTCGCCTGGTGTAATAATATCCAGGATGTTTTCGTGGATAAACTTGATAAAATCCAGGAAAATATCAGGCAGAATAATGTTGATCATCCATTGGATGGTATAACAATTGTAGAACAAGCAGCCCCTAAACCTTTTCCAGAGTTCGCGTTTAAGCCCATCTCTGAGCAACATGTGGCTGAGGTCTTGGATAAACTCAAGCCTACAAACTGCAGAGGTGATATTTGTCCAGCAATTGCCATTAAGACCTATGCTTCCCATTTGGTACCTGTCATTACCAAGTTTGTTAATGCTTCATTTAGGGAAAATATTGTCCCCAAAAATATAAAGCAAGCATGGATTTCTCCTCTCATTAAGAAGCCATCCCTTCATCCTGGTATTGCGGGCCTTATCTGCTGAAGATTTTAGAGAAGGTGGCTCACTTACAGATTGAAGCCATTTCGTCAGCTCATGAGATTTTGGGAGTTAAACGATCAGGTTTCAGAAAAGCCCACGGTACTGAATCTACCCTACTCGAGCTTAAAACTAATATAATGCAGTCTATGGCAGAGGGTGACATTGCAATGCTTATGCTGTTAGTTAGATCTCTGTGTCGCATTTGATCGTGTTGATCGTTCAGTGTTGGCAGAGAGACTACGGGTATCTGCGCACTTCTCTGAGTCGGCATTGGAATGGGTTAAATCTTTTATTGCGGATCGTAGGGCCAGGGTCTTTTCCAAGAATATCCGGGCTGAGGAGCTCTTTGTGTTATGTGGGGTTCCACAGGGCTTATGCGTGGCACCCACCCTTTTCAATATTTTTATGATTCTGCCGTTTGAACAACTAGACAGATTGGGTGTGGTGTACGCAATCTATGCGGATTACACTCAGTGTCTTGTACCCCTGACCGGCGATTATGCACGTGATGCCGCCTGTCTTACCGATATATATAAAATCTTTCAGAGGTGGTTGCAAGCAAAGAAGCTTGCACTAAATTGCTCAAAGACCGAGCTTCTGATTCTGGGTACAGCAACGCACCTAAATAAACCTTCTTCTGCCTTTACATCATTTACAATTGTAGACTGTGTGATCCATACCCAGAATAAGGTTAAGATATTGGGGGTGGTTCTGGATCAGGAATTGAGTATGAATAGTCAGGTAAATTTCCATGTGTCAAGCACATGTTATCATCTTAAACAGTTGGCACAGTCACAGCCATTCTTGTCCTCAGAAAACGGTACCACAGTAGCATGCACCATAATTGGTGCTAAGATCGATTATTCTAAATAAGGCTGTGCGTATTGTGGCAGGGCTTCAAAGAAGAGACCATGTTACATCAGCCAGGAGAGCTTTACATTGGCTCCCTATTTGCAGCCGGCTTATTTTACGTGTGATGTGCATTACGCATAATTGCCTGTCTGGCCATGCTCCGAAGAACCTGGCCAGTCGTATCTCTCGCCTACCGGCACGTAGAGTTCTTAGGTCTAATGCCAGTAGTCTCTTGGAAACATAGAGAACATACCTGGCGTTCATGGAGCGGCGATGTTTTCTTCCTGCAGCACCAAGGCTGTGGAATATGCTTCCGCTAGATGTGAGGTCATGTTCTAATCTGCAACTCTTCAAGAGCAGATTAAAACACATCTGTTTGAATAAATGCTTACCTATCTTCTGACTCTAACTTATTTGCTCCGTCGTCTGTTGTGGCGGGATACATTCCCTGTTGCCTGAGTGTCCGTTCACTTGGTGCACTATTATGCCTCCTAGCGTGTCTGCCAGCGCGGTATAAATAAAATAAATAAATAAAATGAAGGTGCCATCTCAATTCGGCCTTTGTGGTAAACCTAATAATCCCCAACTCCAGGTGCAGGGCACTTTTGGGGTTCCCGACGAGAGGCCGGTCAACCATTTCATGACCCTGTTTTGGACAACCTCCAATTTGTTGCAGTTAGTACCCCCCCACAATTTGCTGCCTTACAATAGCAGACTCCCCACCTTACACTTGTAGACCTCTAAGACTTGTAGACCTCTAAGACTGTAGCCAACATGCTCCCGCCAAATCTATGGCAAAATCTTAATAGCCCATTCGACCTAGTCCTGGCTTTTTGAGCTGACTGACTCTAAATGCTTCCCACACTTCCGAAAGTCAGCCCTAGGTATTAGAATGAGTCCACAACCTTAATGTTCTCCCCCTTAAAAGCCCAGGAATAATTAACTTGTTTCCTGCCATTGCTGAATACTACAATGTTGGTCTTGTCCCTGCTAAGGTTTAGCTTGTTTCATCGTCTAGACTTGCCTGCAAACCAAATGGGGTCAGATCAATCAGGCTGTGTCATCGGCATATAATAAGGTTTCAAACGACTTACCCCCCAAAAGGGGTGGGTTCATTTTTGTACTTCCTTCTATAGGGTTGAAATCTGCTAAGAAAAGGAGGAACATTAGCGGGGCCAGGGAACAACTCTGTTTAACACCCCCGATTTGCAGGAAACTCCTCCTTAAGCCGACCTGGGTTACTTGCTCTCATGTTAGCAGCCGTGTTTAGATGGCTGCATGAAATCATCTGCAATAAATTCAGAGACACCTTCATGTCCTTTAATTTTGCCTTAAAGCCCTCCTATTAAGTGTATCGAACGCCTTCTCCAGGTCCACGAAGGCCACATATAACTTGACCCCTCTAATTGGACAGTATTTTCAAATAAAACATTTAGGACCAAACAGTGGCCCATGGTTGAGAAGCCAATGCGTTACCCTGCTTGTGAAGGAGGTAGCAGTGTTGCTTTCCACCCAATCTTCAACTCTGCTCTTTAGACATTTATTAAAGGAATGGTTCGGTCAAAATTTGGTATTGTCTCTATGGGTCGGCCATGTGTTTTTAAGCCTAAGTCGCTCGATTTTAGAAAAATTTACTATGGACCTTACCCGAGTTTTCGTCCATTAAACGCACGCGAAAACAGGAAGTCGGGCACCGCCATTTTGTGATAATCCTATCACTTGCCGCATCGCCGTGGGTGACCTGCTTTTGCGGCACTAAATCATATCCCCCGCCCCTGAGCCTGACATTATCAAAACATTTGTATTCCCCGCCTCTCTCCGTGACGTTACTGTGCTGCGTAGGCAAACGCGCCCAGTCGTCTTCTTCGCGACTTCACACAGAACCCGGAAACCAACACAGATCAACTCACAACACAGCGCGCCACAATTCGGAATATGAAACTGTACTTTCAAATCAAACAGCAACACGATACATTTGGTAAAGTACATTTATTTAACATTAAATGTTTATAGAATATTCAGCAATTGGCATATAAGGAGGCCGATTCATGGAATTAATGTGCGCTGAAAATTCCTGCGCAAGCGTGCAAAACCGTGCGAATCGCAGTGCAAGTGCGAAAATTGCAGCAAAACCCGCGCACATCGATTCATGGAAGTCCATGCGCGAGTAAAATCTGGGATGTGTGCTGAAAATCTGCGTGGCGCACACCGGTGCACAGGTCATCTAACGGCGTGCGCTACAGCCACAGCGAAAGCGCACATAGCGCGGCGCACATAACAAAAGTAGGCGTAACATGGGGCGTGACACGCGGAATGGGGAACAACGCGTGAAAATGTGGGCGTCACGGGGGAAGTACAGGAGGCAAGTGCGCGGAACGCCCACACGCTCGCCTACAACATGTATTCATGGAATCGAATAGGGCAAACCAGCGCACGGGCGAAGACGCGCACAGGCCTAAACACGTCCGCCACACGAAGGCAGGGAGTAGCGTCCCTGCGCATGAAAAAAATGTGTGCCAAAATGTGTGCGCTAACAAAAAGCATGTATATACAGCTCTGATGATTGTCCCATACTGTGGCCCTCTAGGACAAATGACGTGCAAAGGGGTACGTGACAAACACGAACGACCACTGTGTCAAAAATAGCGTGTGCGTGTATTTCGGGGGTGCGCAGGAGTTTCACACGTGATTGGCCTTGGGCGAGCGGGGTGCGTGTAAATCTGGGGTTCGCAGGAAGTTTCACACGCGATAAGCCCTGTGCGAGTGGGGTGCTTGTATTCCTGGGGTTCGCGTGAAGTTTCACACGCGATTGGCCTGGGTATGTGTAAATCTGGGGTGCGCGGGAAGTTTCACACGTGATTGGCCTTGGGCGAGCGGGGTACGTGTATTTCAGGGGTGCGCGGGAAGTTTCACACGCGACAGGCCCTGTGCGAGTGGAGTACGTGTATATCTGGGGTGCAGGGGAGTCCTACACGTGAATTGGCAGTGTGGGTCCTCCCAGGTGTTCCCTCTACACCCTCCATGGACCCTGTAGGCAGCCCACACCACAGGGGACTACCCTGCACCCCTGGTCATGTCCCGCAGGCAGCCCATCCACCATGGGCATGCCCCCTGCCAAGCCACATGTCACTGATCACCAACGCATGACCCCCTCCACCCCCACCCCCCAGCAGCGCAGGGCACCTGCCAGCAGGCCCCCACTCATGTCCCCTTGCACCCCCACCCCCCCAGCACTGAGGGGCACCTGCCAGCAGGCCCCCACTCATGTCCCCTTGCACCCCCACTCCCCAGCAGTGCAGGGCACCTGCCAGCAGGCCCCCACTCATGTCCCCTTGCACACCCACCCACCCACCAGCAGTGCAGGGCACCTGCCAGCAGGCCCCCACTCATGTCCCCTTGCACCCCCACCCCCCAGCAGTGCAGGGCACCTGCCAGCAGTCCCACTCATATCCCCTGGCACCCCCACCCGCCAGCAGTGCAGGGCACCTGCCAGCAGCCCCCCACTCATGTCCCCTTGCACCCCCACCCCCCAGCAGTGCAGGGCACCTGCCAGCAGGCCCCCACTCATGTCCCCTTGCACCCCCACCCCCCAGCACTGAGGGGCACCTGCCAGCAGGCCCCCACTCATGTCCCACTCATGTCCCCTTGCACCCCCACCCCACAGCAGTGCAGGGCACCTGCCAGCAGGCCCCCACTCATGTCCCACTCATGTCCCCTTGCACACCCACCCCCCAGTAGTGCAGGGCACCTGCCAACAGGCCCCCACTCATGTCCCCTTGCACCCCTACCCCCCCAGCAGTGCAGGGCACCTGCCAGCAGGCCCCCACTCATGTCCCCTTGCACCCCCAACCCCAGCAGTGCAGGGCACCTGCCAGCAGGCCCCCACTCATGTCCCCTTGCACCCCCACCCCCAGCAGTGCAGGGCACCTGCCAGCAGGCCCCCACTCATGTCCCCTTGCACCCCCACCCCCAGCAGTGCAGGGCACCTGCCAGCAGGCCCCCACTCATTTCCCCTTGCACCCCCACCCCCAGCAGTGCAGGGCACCTGCCAGCAGGCCCCCACTCATGTCCCACTCATGTCCACTTGCACCCCCACCCCCCAGCAGTGTAGGGCACCTCCCAGCAGGCCCCCACCAATGTCCCCTTGCACACCCACCCCCCAGCAGTGAAATGGCGATCTCATGACACAAACCAAAAGTCAACTATGTGCATCAACACATGTCCGCCACACGAAGGCAGGCGGTAGCGTCCCTGCGCATTAAAAAATGTGCACTAACAAAAAGCCTGTATATACAGCTCTGATGAATGTCCCAAACTGTGGCCCTCTAGAACAAATGACGTGCAAAGGGGTACGCGACAAACACGGACACCCGCTGTGTCAAAAATATTGTGTATTTCGGGGGTGCGCGGGAAGTTTCACACGTGATTGTGCCTGGGCGAGCGGGGTACGTGTACTTCAGGGGCTCGCGTGAAGTATTACACGCGATTGTGCCTGGGTGAGCGGGGTACGTGTACTTTAGGGGCTCGTGGGAAGTTTTACACGCGATTGTGCCTGGGTGTGCGGGGTACGTGTACTTCAGGGGCTCATGGGAAGTTTTACACGCGATTGTGCCTGGGCGAGCGGGGTACGTGTACTTCAGGGGCTCGCAGGAAGTTTTACACGTGATTGGGCCTGGGCGAGCGGGGTACGTGTATTACTGGGGTGGGCGGGGAAGTACAGGAGGCAAATGCGTGGAACGCCCACACGCACGTGCCAAAAAAGACACGCTATTCCGGAAACACGTACGCCAGCAGGAAGCAGGCGTACGTGGACCAGCGGAGCATAAAAAGTGCGCGCAAACAACAAGCAAGCTCAGACGCCAGGATGAACATACCGTTCCTAGCAGCAGTGGTCGTGGGATACCGCAGGAGGAGGAGGAGGATAGTCAGGCCCAGAATTTTCACACCCAGAACCAGCCTTTTTGGCATGCCTGATGACCAGGTGTATGGGAGGTACAGGTTTCCACCTCACATAATACTCGACCTGGTCAGTGAGTGGGAGCATGACCTCACATCACCCACCCTCTGCTCCCAAGCACTCAGCCCCCTGGAGAAGGTCCTCCATGTACTGCACTTTTTAGCCACCGGATCATTTCAGCGGACAAGTGCCATAGTGGGGGGGGGTGTCACAGGCCACGCAGTCACGCTGTCTACACCAGGTCTTGGCCATCATGACTGCACGCCCATCAGTCCGCAGGCACATATACCTGCCCAGAACACCTGCAGAAAGGCAGGGTGCCATCCAGGATTTCTACGGGGTGGCATAATTCCTCAAAGTCCTAGGTGCCATTGATTGCACCCATGTGGCTCTACGTTCCCCCCAGGGCATCAGAGCACATCTATAGAAACCACAAGCACTGGCATTCCATCAACGTCCAGGTAGTATGTGATGCCAAGGGAATCATCACCTCAGTATATGCCAACTATCCAGGGTCCACCCACGACAGTTTCATTTACAGAATGTCAACCCTAAACCGGGACCTAGAAGCTGGGCGGCATGGCGATACATCGCTGCTCGGTGAGTATAAATGCCACAGCACATGCATGCATGCCAGATACTGAGTAATGTCACAACCCTACTAATGATACCCATCACCACCTCCCCAGGAGACAGTGCCTACCCTCTGAGCACCCACATGATGACGCCAATTCGGAACCCCACCACGCCATCCGAGGTAAGATACAACACAGCCCATATTGCAACCCGGGGCATAGTGGAGCGCACATTCGGAATGCTCAAGTCACGCTTTCGCTCCCTTGACCGTTCTGGCGGGCAGCTGTTATACGCTCCCCCAGTAGTGTGCAGGATCATAGTGGCAGCATGTGTCCTGCACAACATTGCAACACACCGGGGCCTGCCGGTGGACATGGTGGTGCCCCCACATCCCCAACCACATGCATGCCTGCTGTGCATGGGAGGGGAAAGGGCACGGAGTGAGGCAGCCCGAACGCAGCTGGTGGCTAATTACTTCACTTAGAATCACACCCCTGTGGAGTGCACACAGCCCTGCCACATACCAGCTGACAATCGATGATGACACACGGGACAGTGAACTGTCACAACCATACCAGCCTGAAATTGGTCACCTGGAAGTGTCACAATGTGTGCATCCCTACCTAGACAAACACCACCAATGCTGTGTCATCAAAAGACACATATGCTGCTAAATGCATTACCCCCTTGCAAAATACAACATGAGAACAGTGCCATGTCACCCAACCCCTCCCCAGCACCACAACCCAACACACCATGGCATGTCATGCTATGTGAGAGCAAACAAAGCAATCCCGAAAAACCTGACACAAGTGTCACAAAGTACACTGTCCCTAATGGAAACTGGCCACATACAATATGCTCCCAGTAATGTTGAACTAACAACACACATGACCAAATACTTACCAACAATACAATGCAGCTACACAAGCTCAAACATAACTAAAACATGACAGTACTAAATTAAAGTAGTCGTAGTCTTACAACCTGAATATGCCACCACATCACCCCCTTCCAACTGTAGTCTTGCAGGCTTCAAAACTTCTCTGTGTACTGCATACAACATGAACTCCATCTCCAAAGTACACAGCCTTGTGAAGACATGAGGAATGAACCTCCAAATTCAGAGGGAGACATGGAAGCAGAAGCATTCATAATTCCAACATGCAGTGTACAATACAACAACAATATACACAAGGAATGTCTACACAGTATTGACTACAGACTGCCCACACAGCTCATGGGAGCCCAACATCACTGTGTACATCACTGTCACTTGGTCACACCCTTTGCAAGCCCATGGAAATGGGAAGCAGGAGGGGTGTGTGTCTCACAAACCCAAGCATCGAACCCAAATTCAGGACAAGCCTGCATGTGCCCAGCCAGAATACAGTGGATGCCCACGGGAGCCACACAAGGCAACACACTGTTAAGAAATAATAAAAAATAAAAAAATAAAAAAAGCAAAAATAAAAAATGGCCATGTGGGGGTTCGGGGGGGGCGGCACCCAGCTGGTCCGAGGACAGGGTGCACACCAACAGCTGCCTGCGTGGATGTTGGGAAAAAAAACACCTCCATGGGCTCATGGCCTGCATGGCTATGCCAATGTGGGAGAACTGCTGCTGTCGCTCTCATTAACCTCTGCTGCTGCCACAGGAGGTGGTGGTGCTATGGGAGGCAGCCCACGCAAAGCCCTGGTATGGTCCTCCATGGCAGCATGCATGCGGGTGTGGAAGGTATCGTTCTGGAGGATTATAGTGCGGAGATCCCCATGCAGCACCTGACGTGATGCCCGGATCTCCTCTCGAGTTGCCTGCATCTCAGCTGAGAGTGAACGTGTGAGCCGCTCTAGCTGCTGTTCTGTCCTCAAGTTAGTGGAAGTCTCAAGGTCAACAAGAGTCTCCCTGAGGTGATGGAGTTCTACCCTCAGGGCTTCCCTGTGGCCCTGGGACTCTATTGATATCAATTGGCGTAGAGTCTCCAGTGCCGCCCGTCTGTCCCTGTTGTACGCCAACATGTCCTCCCTGTGTGATTGGCAAATGGAGTCTGTTACCTGCTGTAGTAGCTCCATCTGCCTTTCCGGGGGGACAATGGAAGTGGCCACCCTCTCCATTGCTTGAACCATCATCTCAACTGATGCTGCCTGTTGGGTTGCCATACCGCAAATGGATTGTTCCCATGCGGTATTGCCTGGTGGCATACGGCCACCGCGTCGGCAGCACCACACCTGTTTGGGGCAAGGCGATCTGCGCCTTGCTATGCCGGCACTGCCTGAGGCTGCAGGACTGCATTCCCCCTCTGATCTGCTGGCCCAGGAACAGGATCAGATGTTGTGGAGTGTGACCCTGCACCCGTAACCGCCAAAGTCTGACTAACCAACACTGACATCCCCATAGAGGGTTCTACCCCTGGTGCAGGTGGGTTGGACAGAACAGACCCCCTTCCAGAAACACTTACCTGCGACGCCACATAGATCTCATCATGTGCCTCAGGTTCCTCCAGGGTCTGCGCCATCTCCTCAACCTCAACAGCATCAAGTGTGTCATCCCCTGCAAAAACATGAAAGACAAAAAATAGAAACAGGCATTAGCACCATAGCACACAAATAGGCCTGACAAGCTACAGAACAAGTACATGATTTACACATGTCCCACATGACTATAACCCTCCCATGCATGCACTGTCACAGAGTTGGAAGGGGAGGCAAAAGTCTGACACTGATGACACCAAGATGGAAGAGCAACACATTTGCTGCATGCTGGGTAGCACTGCCATCACACATTGGCCTGTGAGTGGCATGTCCTATACACATAAATGACACATGCCATCACACAGATGGCATGTACCATAGCCATGGTACATTCCACAAGTACATCCATATGTCAGTGAATGAGTACTGTCACCCATCCATGTGAGATGGACATGAAGAGATGAAAAATGCCACATAGTGTGAAAAGATACGCCATGTGCCACACACTGCAACACATCCAGTGTGCAAAAATACAGTGATTGCAGGGCCATGTACACATCAATGGTTGTGCACTTCAACATGACAGGAAACAACTAGCATGTTCCACATTCAAACAGGCCCAAAAACATTATGTGATCAGGACAATACTCATTCAGCCTGAATGGTCAAATCATTCAACTACCAAAGTGACACATGTGGGCCAATGTGGGGTTCTTCAATGACAGAAGCATGTCACATATGTCACAATAGGGCTGAGGAATGTGTTGCAAAAGTGGGAGAATTGAAACAATCAGCCTGAAAGAACAATGAAAAATACAAACAATGTTGTTGCATGATGCCACCTCAAGGGCAACTGCCGTAATGTTGCGCTAAATTACTACTGTGGGCAGAAGGGATAGTGTCACACCCAAATTCAAGGCCGCAGAATGTTTTGGATGAAGCACATTGGTGACCCATACTACTCAGTCACACACACCCTCACCTGCCACTCAATCAGAACCCGTCACCCAAACAACATACACATGCATTACGCACAGGCGCATGGGCACTCACCAGACAATGTGTCGTAATCGGGTAGTTCTCCCACACCTCGGATCTGTTCCTCTGTGATGAAGGTCCCAGCAACAGACTCATGTTCAGTAAGTTTGTTGTCCTCTTGTGGAGACCCACCGCCAGTCACCAGAGTAGCGGCATGACTTGAGGCCAGCTTGTCCTTTGTTCTGCGTTTCAGATCGTTCCACCGCTTGTAGCAATCATCAGCTGAGCGCCTCACAAATCCAAGGGCACTTATGTGGCTGGCGATGGTCTGCCAGTGTGCCTTACGTTGACCAGGTGTGATCTTGGACCCTGCAGTCACCACTATTTCGTGGCTACGTTGCAACACATAGCTCACAAGTGCATTAAGTTCCGAATCATTGAAGCAAGGCTTCCTTGAGGTAGCGGAGTGTATAGCCGTGCCTGGGGTCTCAGCCTGTCATGCCAGAGCACCCTTCTTCCTCTTTTTAGAAGGTGGAGCGGAGCCAGAGTGGCTAACGCCGCTCTGGTCAGTAGGGGCAGAATCACTGGTGGACTGGGTTGTTGGAGTGTGCGAATGCACATTGACCGTAGGACTTGGTGCAGGCATTGTCTGAAGTGTGATGTTGGTAGGGGGAACATCAGTATGATGGACCAGGACCGACACTGTCCTGGCTGGGAGAGTCAGAGCTGGGGCGGATGGAGCTGCAGCTGCCCCTGCAGCCTCACCACCCTGCATACTTGGGGCAGCAGATGACATAGCTGCCCCAGATCCACGTGCCTTGGTGACAACTTGCACCGCCACACGTGGCTTAGACTTGCGGACCTGGAAGTCAGCAGGGAGTCATCCTGTGCCAGGTCAGGTGCCACAATGGGCTGGTCCAACAAGGGCTGAGCTGGGATGGTCTCAGCCACGTTTCCCTCAACCATGGGGGGTGTCATGGGTGTCCCTGATTGGTCCTCCACACATGGGGGTATAAGGGCACCCTGCAAATCCTGGCCACGACCCCTACCGCATCCACCACGTCCACCTTTTGAAGGTCGGCCACCTTTGCCTCCCTTACTGCTTGGTTGCCTCCCAACCATGGCACTGATGTTGTTGTGCGAATGGGAGGAGCAGTAAACTATTGTCCTGGGCAATTGGGGGTTAAAGGGGTAGAGTATTAGATGGAATTCGTACCCTAGTGCTCTAACAAGGCTGTCTGTGGCCCCCTGGGGTAAGATGACGGGTCACGCAACGCACAGGCAGCCCAAAAACAAAAATAAACGTGCATGCAACACCTCGTAGACCACGTGCATGGAAAAATGAACCCGCACTACGCTGTGGCACCCAGAAACACAAAAATAAGCGTACGCGTGATACACGCAGTCTACAATGACCTCTGAAGGGGTACGCGACACACGGGGCAAGCACAGTTGCTAAGTACGTGCGGAACTCAACATCTGCCTGGAAAAAGAATGTGAAAAATACGCACGTGTGCGATTAGCAACACCCCTGCCAAAAGAAGAATTGTACGCTGTCTGAGGAGACAGGACAAAAGGAGAAGTGAACACTGTTTGAGGAAACAGGCCCAAAAAAAGTAGAAAAATAAAAGCTTTCAGAGGTAACAGGGAGTACGAACTTGAAACGCTGTGAAGTAATTGCGTGTGAACCGACAAGAAGTACAGAATCCACCCACTCACTCTCCACAAAAAGCACGTACAAGGAAATGGCGTCCTACACGTACCTTTTAAACCGGTGCACACGTACTCGTCACTTACGCGTGTACGCGCCCTTTCATCCAATTACACGTGCTGACACTCGGATGTGCAGCTTTTCCACGTGTGCACTGTCATCACGTGCTATGAGGGAAACACCCGCACGCGTCACGTCACAGACGCACTTACGCGCTAAGGGCCTTTGGTCCAATGAAATCGCGTACGTGCGCTGACGCGCTTACGCCCTAAGGGCCTTTCCTCGAATTACATGCTGACGTGCAAGATTTTCACGTGCCAAATCACTCCGTATCAAGCTGGCCACGCGTACACACACAGAAGACCACGCTCCTGCCCTGAAGGCCATTTTCCTGCCCCCAAGAGCCCGAGCATGCTCCCACCAGCCATCTGCTGCTGCCTGCCTGCTGCCCACGTGCCCTGCTATTTGGTGCCTGCACGTCAGCCATCTGCAGGGGTGCAGTTGCTGTGTCCACCCCTGCTGGAACAGAAGACTCCCGACTGGGATTCCATCGCTCCACAGCCCAGCCCCAGGACACAGTTGCCCACCCACCCCTGCCTCTGGGATTGTCATGTCGGGCACATCTCCATCTGGCACCACTGGCAACCCCCAGCCAGAGAGGCAGAGGGCCACCAGCTTCACTGCCACCGAAGTTGGTGTCCTGGTGGAGCATGTCCTGGGGAATTATGATGCCCTCTTCAGAAGGTCGCGCGTTGACAAGGAAGGACGGACCAGGATCTGGACGGACATCGTGACTGCCATCAACGCGGAGGGGGTGGCAGTCCGCGAATTCCATCATGTCAAGAAGCACTGGGAGGACTTCAGGTCCAGGACCCTCAACAAGGCCCGGCGCCTCATGGAGGGGGCCGGGGCAGCATGAGTACCATCCAGATGAGGGTCCTGGAACACGTAGGCCCAGCGCTCCACGCCCAGATCCTTCAGAGGCAGACCCTTCCGGAGTTGAGCGGTAAGTGGCCAAGCATTGCTGTGTGAGACAGGGCATGTTGCAGTGTGCTGGTTGTCTGGTACTTGCCTGTATGTCTGACATAGGGCATGTACGTATGTGTGTTTACAGGGACATCATGGTCATGCATGTGAGACCAGTAATGTGTGAACCACATGGTTGTTGCATGTGTTACAATGCAACATGCGGAGCAGCATGGGGAATGCACACATTAATGCATGGCTGTCTCTGTTATTGGACATGGATGGGGTGTGAGAGATGGGTGCTGCTGTCATGGACATGTATGGTGTCCATGTGTGTGCGTCTGACTTGCGTGTCTGTGACTTGGAAATGCCATGGATGCATGACACATGTCTGTGACAATGTTCAGATTCACTGATGCAGCCTACTCATCCTTGTAGCCACTGTGTCTGGGGTGTACGAGGCCAGATGGATGAAACTAGGGTGAAGTGTGTGCATGTGATGGGCATGACCCATGATGCATGTGAGTTTCAAACCAGCATTGTATGTTTGAAGAGTCCCTTGGACATGTATGCTAATGTTCATAGCATGCGCCATGCCTGTTACTGCATGTGTTTTGCCTGCACTGACCCATGTGTTGTGGAGGGACATGATGGAAGTGATGTTTGACAGTGCCACTCATCTGCTATTGCTTCCTGTCTAGGGGACCATTGTACAGTACCCTGATGCTTGTGTTCTATGTCTCCCTCTACACAGCGGCATGTGATGAAGAGGGCGGAGACGGCGCTGTGGAGAAAAGCGGTGGGGATGCCCCCACTGGCCGGCGACGCAAGGCCCAGTCACCCTCCCAGAATTTACCATCGCCCGGGAGTGAGGGGACTGGTGCTGCGTCTGCCACTACGGCTGCAGCGGAAGAGGTCGGTGAGCCCCCACAGGGGCTCACAACGGCGGAAGACGGTGTGGAGCCATCCAGGTTGGTGGTTTCCACAGAGGAGGAGGAGGCCACTACTGAGCTGCACATGGGGCCTGGTGGGGGTGGTACCACTGGTGCAAGTGGTGCAGTCCAGGGCCAGGGGCAGGAGGCAGCACAGGTCACCGCGGAGGGGCCTGTGCATGTCGCTGTCCCTGACCCTGTGACTGCACCACCATGCACCAGCAGGGATGCCCCATCGCAGGCCCGTCCGCAGGTAGGGGGGATGTCCATGTCATCTGACACTCATCTACCTGCAGACGAGGGGACCCCTGGCCGTATGGAGAAGGTCCTGATTGGTGTCGCGTTGCGCACGCGTGACATTCGTGATGATGTGTGTGCTTCGCGGGGGAGCACGCACGTCATCACGAAGAGCAGCGTGCCAACGTGGCCCAGTTGGGAGTGTCCATGGTCGGGGGTTTTGTACATGTGTCGGCCATTCTGGCGACCCTCTCCTCCTCTGTGGAGACTATGCGCCAGTCGTTCTCCATGCCGTCTTCCGGCCCAGATGCCACCAGGGCCCCCTGTGGACCTGCCCTGACCAACGCAGCCAGCTCGGTGGGGATCCCATCCCTGCTACAGTCGGGAGTCGGAGGTCCAGCAGGGGTGGACACCACAGCAACTGGACCCCAGCAGATGGAGGATGTGCCGGCATCATCAAGCAGGGCACGTGCACGACGGCGTCGGTGGATTCCATCAGCCTAGATGCCGTCGTGCTGGCAGAGGCAGTTGCGTCGGAGGCAGCGGCAGGCTCAACGTGGGAGGCATCATGGCTCGGGGCAATCTACATCAGAGGGGCAGGCATCGGCCGGAGGGCAGGAGGACCCTGGAATGGGAGTGTCTTCCATGTGGCAGCGGTTGGGCCAGCAGATAGGTGCAGAGCGGCAGCGGGCAGAGGAGGCCCGGCTCACGATGGTCAGGGCGGAGAACTCCATGCGGAGGACGCTGAGGCGGGCAGAGTGCCTCGAGGGAATTCACAGGGAGTTGGAGGTGGACATGGCGTTATCCCTGCGAGACCTCTGGGCCAGAGAACAGGCCCGCCTCCAAGACATTGAACAGGAGTTCTATGATGCCCTGGCCCATGACATCAACAAGTGAGCCGTTGGACTTGCCCGCCGCCATTGTATATAGTTCATTAGTGTTAAGTTTCATTTCTTTTTTATTTCATTTGGGGCGCATGGACTATGCCCCACATTTTTGTATATAGTTAGTAATTTTGTAGGTTTCATTGTAGGTTTAATTTATGTCGTTGGGCTCATGGACCCTGGATTTGCTATTTGTACATAGTTTTACAGTGGATTTTTCTCCTTCATCTTTATTTTTCTTCACCATGGAGCAATGGATATTACGCTTTTCTTTCCCTTTGGATTTGCTTTGTTGGACGGTGACTTTGGACACATTTTCCTTTGGATTAATTTGGATTCTCTTTTTTTTTATTTATCATTTTTTGGGACATGCTGCATTTTGATTATTATTGGCATTATTGTGTGTTTTTATTTCATTCCCTTCATTTTGACTTGAATACATTTTTGTTTCTTACTTCAATGTGTGTTCTTCTCTCATTGGTTTCATGCATGTCACAATGTGGGTTTTCTCAGTCATGTGTTGCCATTGTGTGGGTCGGACAGACTTGTACTCATGCGCATACTGCTTATTTGTGATCTATCATGTAATGGGGATTTCTATTTGGAGTGGATGTAAAGCTTGGTTGGTTGTTTGGACTGGGGTGCTGTGGGGTGGGATTTGTGTGGCCATAAGAGCCAGGGATCTGGATTGTGATGACGTGTTGGCTGGGGGACATGTGTCAAGGCCTGCTGGCAAGAGCCTGTCAATGATGGGGGGGTGGGGATGCAGGGGCACATGTGTGGGACATTTGTGGGGGCCTGCTGGCAGGTGCCCCTGACTGCTGGGGGGTGGGGGTGCAAGGGGACATGAGTGGGACATGAGTGGGGTCCTGCTGGCAGGTGCCCTGCACTGCTGGGGGTGGGGGTGCAAGGGGACATGAGTGGGACATGAGTGAGGGCCTGCTGGCAGGTGCCCTGCACTGCTGGGGGGTGGGGGTGCAAGGGGACATGAGTGGGACATGAGTGGGGTCCTGCTGGCAGGTGCCCTGCACTGCTGGGGGTGGGGGTGCAAGGGGACATGAGTGGGACATGAGTGAGGGCCTGCTGGCAGGTGCCCTGCACTGCTGGGGGTGGGGGTGCAAGGGGACATGAGTGGGACATGTGTGGGGGCCTGCTGGCAGTTGCCCTGCACTGCTGGGGGATGGGGATGCTGGGGGACATGTGTGGGGGCCTGCTGGCAGGTGCCCTGCACTGCTGGGGGGTGGGGGTGCAAGGGGACATGAGTGGGACATGCGTGGGGGCCTGCTGGCAGGTGCCCTGCACTGCTGGGGGTTGGGGGTGCAAGGGGACATGTGTGGGGGCCTGCTGGCAGGTGCCCTGCACTGCTGGGGGGTGAGTGTGTAAGGGGCCATGAGTGGGACATGAGTGGGGGCCTGCTGGCAGGTGCCCTGCACTGCTTGGGGGTGGGGGTGCAAGGGGACATGAGTGGGACATGAGTGGGGGCCTGCTGGCAGGAGCCCTGCACTGCTGGGGGTGGGGGTGCAAGGGGACATGAGTGGAACATGTGTGGGGGCCTGCTGGCAGGTGCCCCTGACTGCTGGGGGGTGGGGGTGCTGGGGGACAGGAGTGGGACATGACTGGGACATGAGTGGGGGCCTGCTGGCAGGTGCCCTGCACTGCTGGGGGTGGGGGTGCAAGGGGATATGAGTGGGACATGTGTGGGGGCCTGCTGGCAGGTGCCCTGCACTGCTGGGGGGTGGGGGTGCTGGGAGACATGAGTTGGTGATCATATTGCAACGTGACATGAGCTTGGCTGGGGGGCATGCCCATGGTGGATGTGCTGCCTGCGAGACATGACCAGGGGTGCGGGGTAGTCCCCTGTGGTGTGGGCTGCCTGCAGGGGCCATGGAGGGTGTAGAGGGGACACCTGGGAGGACCCACACTGCCAATTCACGTGGAGGACTCCCCGCGCACCCCCGAAATACGCGTTCCCCAGTCTGACAGCAAAATCGCGTGTGAAACTTCATGCGCAGCCCGGTAATACACGTACCCTACTCCAATCGCGTGTGAAACTTCCCGCGCACCCCTGAAATACACGTACCCAGGCCAATCACGTGTGAAACTTCCCGCGCACCCCTGAAATACACGTACCCAGGCCAATCGCGTGTGAAACTTCCCGCGCACCCCTGAAATACACGTGCCCAGGCCAATCGCATGTGAAACTTCCCACGCACCCCTGAAATACACGTACCCAGGCCAATCGTGTGTGAAACTTCCCGTGCACCGCTGAAATACACGTGCCCAGGCCAATCGCGTGTGAAACTTCCTGTGCACCCCTGAAATACACGTACCCAGGCCAATCACGTGTGAAACTTACCTCGCACCCCTGAAATACATGTACCGAGCCCAATCGCGTGTGAAACTTCCCGCGCACCCCTGAAATACACGTACCAAGCCCATCGCGTGTGAAACTTCCCACGCACCCCTGAAATACACGTACCCAAGCCCAATCGCGTGTGAAACTTCCCGCGCACCCCTGAAATGCACGTACACAGGCCATTCGCGTGTGAAACTTCCCGCGCACCCCTGAGATACACGTACCCAGCCCAATCGCGTGTGAAACTTCCCGCGCACCCCCGTAATACACGTACACCACTCGCACAGGCCCTTTCGCATGTGAAAGTTCCTGCGAACCCCGTAATACACGTACCCTGCTGAAATCGCGTGTGAAAATTCCCATGAACCCCAGTAATACATGTACCCCACTCGCACAGGCCCTTTTGCGTGTGAAACTTCACGCGCACCCCAGTATTACACGTTCCCCGCTTGGCGTTTGCTGTTTGGCAGCCCTGTAAACTGGTCCAGGGTTAGCGCAGCCCTTTGCGCTGAATTGGGAATTTTGATGGCTTTTCCTTGCGCGAGGGCGTTCTTGGGGGCGTAACTGGCGCTGCTGCAGGGTCGCTGCACCACTCTGCGCCACAGCTGGTTTTGCAGGCTAAAATCCATGAATACGCTGTGCGCGGAAATCGATTTTAGCGCACGCAGCTGGTGCAGACATTCGCACGTGCATGCTGTGCGCCAGCCGCGTGCGCAACTTTTGTGCAAAATTCTATGAATTACCCTGTAAATCGGAATGTCATTTTTTTTCTTTTCTCTCCATCCGCAAATCCTGTTCCGTTTTTTTGTGAGTCACGCGCTGTTACTTTATGGTACACAGGGTGTTGGTTTTCGTTAAAAGAAGCACTTTGGTCGCACGGTGAACTGCAAGGCTGTTCCATCAACTAGGCTCTAGGCCAGCGTAAAGGTTGATATGTTGCTTCTAGCCGCTAGTACTGCGTAAGGGAATATGGGCCCTTGGCGATCGTCCCATAAGATCGTCAAAGTGGTGCAGTTGTTTACGATAAGCTGCAGCTGGCGGTTGAAAAAACCATTTGCCGGGGTCTGAAACTGGTGGCAGTAGCAGTAGGGTAGGATATACCTGTTTTGAAAACATAAAAATTATAATTAGTCTCGCCAGCCGATCTTTATTAATATTATTCATTTTATTTATCACGGCCGATCTGAAACTATTTGCTTTCAAGGATAGTGCAATGGAGTATGTTCGGCTCTAAAATCAATGCGAAAACTAACAAAATAAATCGAGGTTAACACACAATGAGAAACGACTGTTGTCTACATGCGTGTGGAATGTGGACCTGCATGCCCATGTGCCCGGTACAAAGACAATCCCACAAACGTTTTACTTGCTCTTCATTAATTTATTCATCCATTCATTAATTCTTCATTCTGGTATAAAAGCGTCTAAAGAGTTACTTACATTATATTTGCAATTTCCATTGTGTCTCTGCGTAATGCAGCCCGTAAATCCCACTGTGCTCTTGACAATGATTTCTCGTATACTGAACTAATATGAAACTTGGTCTAGTTTCAGAATTTTCTGCCTTATCGTCTTTTACGTTATTGCACCCCTCCTTCAAATGAAGTCCTTTCGCCATGGTCCCTGTCTCTCAAGGTCAAAAAACAATAGAACCTTATACTGCCAGTGCGAGTTGTGGGCCTCTTCAGGCCGCCAGCTGAAAATCAAAGCCGCTGACCTTCACTCTAAATGAGCATACATTCTTACTTAGAAACATCCCGTGTAAAGCCATATTTGAGAACTTGAATTTTCAAATCCATCTATGTACTAGGCCTCAATGTGCAAATGCGAACTGGCTTCTCTCCCATCTGCAACGGCTCGCTTGGCGCGTTCTGAGGCCCCCAATTTTGTCCTTGTTGTCCGCGAGCTTTGCAGCCCTAGAGAACCATAACTATGGAGACATTGACTTTGGGGGAAGTTCAAGGAAAGTATAACGTACCCGAGGAGTTGAGTTGAAAGTGAGATTTATTGTTTTTTTTATTATTTGCAATACGCAAGCCTCCCCCGGTTAACAGTGCACAGCATTTACATGAGATTGCGAAACTTAGTTACAGCAACAAAAATATATGCATACACATATTGACAAGGCCAGCGATATGAGGTGAATAGAGAGAGAAGTGTCAAAGATGACACCCAGGTTGTTCGCCACCCAGGATGGTGAAGGGAGGGGTTAGGGTTAGCATACTTTGTATGTACACTGTACAATGCCATTTATTTACAAAAAGACAATCATATTACAATTATTTAAACCAGGATTTGTACTTCACAACCTGCTCTGCTTTGGGTGGACATGGCACTGTGGCAATGTTTGGTGGCAATGGATCAGTGCTCTGCACAGAAACGTTCAAAATTCCCTATCTGTGCTTCTCGAGTACAGCAACAATAAGGCTTTTTACAAAGTCGAACTCCATTTCCTCATAAACTGGTTTGATCACCCATTGCTTACTTCTTTTAGAAAACACCTTAGTGTAGCGAGGCATCCTTACATTACCTGTAGTCCTAGATTGTTCACGGCAGAGATTCTCGTTATGGGCCAAGACCGCAAGTAGAGTCCTATGTTTCATGCCCTGTATGCTGAAATGCAAGCGCTTTGGCCTGTACTTTAGGCACATATTGTGGAACACCTCCAAACCTCCTGTGTGACAGAATTCTGTCAGTCCTCTCAAATCTCTTGATAGAGTTTTATCGAAAGCAATCTTCTCAATGGCTTTGTGTGTCGGTGAAGATGGAATCAACCACTTCTTCTTCCGTGCCTCCTCTGGGGACAAAGGACCATGTTCACATTGGTGGAAATGTAGGTTTTCTGACCAGCGGTGAACGTTGGTACAGTGGTGCATCAGTGACCGCCATTTTTCAAGTAGTATTTCCACTGACCCTTCACAAGTTTTGGAGCTCCACCAAAGATGGTTGCTGATAGACTGGGACCACTGTGAAATACTTTCCAAACCTTTTTTTTCCCTGCAGCCGAGATTTTCTTAATTATTAATTTAGCAAGATAGCATACATCAAATTGATGTTTAATATGTGGGAACTGCTCTCTCATTGTCTTGGCAATTGAAACGTGCCTGTCCGTGGCTTGAGGTTGATGTGCATTCCCCTCGATTCTAGATATTCCACTGATTTTATAAATCCTAGCTTCTCCATGGCTACTGAGGATGTACATTGTGTTACCTGCACGACCACCGAACTCACAATTTTCTTACTATCCATGTCCTGAAAGTGGTATGTGCAGTACTTGGCAGAAAATCAGGGCTATCGCACTGTCCATCGCCGGCTAGCCTGAATCGTTTCCCTTTGAATGCACTTGCTAAAGACAAATGTTCAATTTTCCAAGCATCACTAATGGCCGAAAACAGATAATCACGTTGGTATTTGTAGTACTGCCTTTTAGAAATGAAATGAAGTCCCACAAACTGAAAGAAAGACTCTAACTTTCTAAAACTGGAGACACTAAAAAGTGATGCAGCTGCACACAGTAGATTGCCTGCTAGCAGTTTCCCCAGCATCGGTTGTGCAGACCATGAGAACGTATGATTTAATCTACAGGCGGCATGTATTTTGACGTTACTGCCTTGTTTTTGACCAGTCACATGAATCAATGGCTTCCCACATACTTTCCCTCTGACGGAATGCCCACATTTCAGCATACTTATAATATCCATCAAACAACTGTTGAATTATATGTACTTGCCCTCTTTCATTAGACTGTCATCCGGCATCACACTTGTTTCGGACTGCATCATTGAGGACATATCAGCAGCATTGAAAGAAATATCGCTGATATCAGGTTCTGATGCGTCGGTGAATGCTGCTGCTGGTTCATTCTCTGTCATTTCAACATCTGTTACTTCAACATTGATGGGAGAACACAACAATGTCGACAGCTTTTTTGGTGGCAATTTTTTGGCGGGTGTAGATTGTGTGATTTGATGTGCGACTACTTCTGAGCCATCCTCAATACATTCAGTATCATCCTCTTGTGGTGGTGCAGTCGCACTGTAGCAATGGTCCATTACAACTTTACTCTATTCTCCGGACACATTCATTTCATATTCTGGCCACTGGATATGAGCATCTCTAGTCTCAACACGCAGCGTCTGAATTAATAGTTCCTCCATAGTGTAAATGGTCTGGCAAGCAACATCTCTCATTCGCTTCACTGTCTGTGTATGTATAGTTTGTACACCCACGGGTAACCAGAAGACCGATTGGAAAAGGGATGTTCAGTTTAAACACAAGATAAAGTATAGCACAATTGACTGGAAAAAACATAAAATAGTCCCCAGCACAAAGAAAGTCTAAAGTTATGAACTGTTTCTAACTAACCTTATTTTTGTTTCTTTTCTTTGCAACTTTCTTGACTCGACCTTCAACATCTGCACGCTGTAACTCCGATTCGTTTCCGCATCTCTTCCCTTCCTATTGCGCTGCAATGACTATATTTTCTGTATCCGCATAGACAGCACGGAATGAGGCTCCATCGACTCCCTGAAACATAGTACTTTCATTACTATGTATCACAATATTGATAACATAAAACACACGTGAGGACGAACACACAGGTACATCTCAATAGCTCAACACGAATTAAACATTGTGTAGAACAATCAAACGACAAGTATTCGAGCTCTGATGACCTAGTTCCATGGAACTGTCAGTATCCATACCTCTGGCTCTGCATGGACTGCCATGAATGATTGTATTGGAGCGGAGGCATCAGCAACTCCCTGAAACACAGTACTTGCGTTAGTATGGTTTTCAATTTTGTAAACATAACACACACTTGGGGTTGACGGCACAGGTACATATAAAGAGATAACCACAAATGATGCATTGTCTAAAAGAATCACAGAATATTTAAATATGATCAGATTTAATTGACTTATTTCTCCGATTTCTTTACATCTGCATCATCTAAATGGTATCCTGTGATTGTAGCGGAAGCTCCATCGTCTCCCTGAAACACAGTACTTGCGTTAATAGGGAAGAAAGTATAGCAAATGGAATCACGTTATATGATCACGCTCGATGGAGCTGTCAGTATCCATACCTCATGCTGCTGAAGAATATCTATGGATGTTGTAAATGTGGTGCACACTTTCGAAAGCTTTTGCGACGATTCGTATACGCATGGTCTCACTTCCACTTTCCCTGGAATTACTTGAATGTCAGGCTCCGCATCAAGTGCGTGGGTTGACGCTTCAACAACTGCCTGAAACATAGTATTTGCATTACTAAGGATTACAATATTGAAAACACAACACACGCTTGCGGTCGACCACACAGGTACATATCAATGGCTAACCACGAATGAAACATGGTGTAGAACAATCAAACGACAAGTGTTCCAGTCCTGATGATCACGGTCGATTGAGCTGTCAGTATCCATACCTCGTGCTGCTGAATGAAGAACATCTAGGGCTGTTGTCAATGTGGTGGACGCTTCAGCATCTCCCTGAAAGACAGTACTTGCATTAGTATGGATAACACTAATTATAACTGAAAACAGACACCAGGGGACAACAACTAAGGTGTATATCAATTGGAAAGCACTAACCAAACAATTGGTAAAATAATCACACAATACATAAAAACTATTACTTGACATGCATAAAACAAGTCTGTCACGGAATAGCCAAGTATGATTACCTGATACGCGCTAGAAGTGGTTGATAACTGTGGGCACGTCACGGATGTAGAATGTTCTTGCTTCAGATTCAGTGGATAGTCAAACAGTTGTAAAGGTAAATTATTGTTTGATAATGAAATGCAAATATTAAAAAATTGCCATGTAAACCAACAGAATACTTGAGAATAATGCTATTGAAAATGCACAATATAGCACAGTTCCCTGTGCCCATAAATAGATTTCCTTTGGGGGTTATAAAATCGAAAAATAATTTATTGATAAATGTCATTATTCAAAAAGCTATACACTCATATCAATATCGAAAGTATTACAAGGGACACAACACCTAAAATATCAATTAATCAATTTGGCTACCTACACACTTCCGCAAGGCCTAAAGCTAAATCTGGACACTTGACTCCCCAGTGGCGGAATGTGGACGAATAGAGTTGGAACACCGTTTGCGAGCAATTTTCGTGTTGTTCGCCGTTTATTCTTCTTTGTTACCCAAGATGTGGCGTACATGTTCGAGGAAAAGTGCCGGCTGCAGATGCGGTATCGATCAACCCTCTTGTCCTCAAAGACTTGCTGGACTCTACTTTCAACCTCTTCCGGTGGATATCCGCAATGTCTGACCCATTGTCTTATTCGATCAACAGTTTTCGGGAATACATGCATTGTAGTGCCTTCAGATTTCGCATGGGTCTTCGAAGGGCAACCGCTAATCGAACAGGCGGGCATTGTTGAAAATTCTGAAAAGTAAATATCTTGATTATTATAAAACCTTGATGAATAAAAATGTCATAAAAAAGTAAATGAAGCATACCATGCTCAATGCAAGGTTTGTTTTGGTCGCCGGAACTATACTAGTTCATCATGTGCAGCTTAGTATTTGCATAAGTTACAGACATTTTTTAAATGATGTGACTAAACTCTAAACATGTGACTCGTCCCTTGGATGTTCTGTCTTGCACGAGAAGGAAACATGCTTACATTATAGACTGGACCCCCGAAGGATGCAATTTGATGACAATTGACACAGATGAAAATAAATAGATCTATTGATAGCATAACAATTGAAACTCAAGTCAATAGCAATGAGACCAATGACCATAGCACTATTGGGTACTGTAATCACAAATAGATAGAAATGTAAAAATGACCGAAATATGACTAGGATACATGGCATTACCTTGACCAACAAACAGTTGGATTCAGCAGGCCGAGCAGTATGTTGCAGCAGAACAGGTAGATGGCCACAGGTAGCACACTGACGAGTTTTCTCGAAGCAGTCACAGATAGCACGACGACGAGCAGATGAGCATAGAACTCAGTGATTCTCAGGTAGAAGGTTCAGGAGTTGACTTGCAAAGCACAAAGATGTTCTCATGAGACATATCAAGTGGTTTATAAAGTATTAGAAACAGGGGTGTGTTTGTGAATGAATGATGTGTATATGTCGTGATATTATGTGGATTGCAGGGGGGCGGCCTGCCTCAGGGGAGGCCTGCCTGGAGACACGGGTTCCGAGGAGGCCATGTGAGCGATGGCCCCTGGGCGTGGGATACCTTTTGAAGTGTATATGCTGTTTGGAACCTTGGCCGTTTGCGCCAGTGACAGCCCCCCATGCCAGCGCTCATCCCCGGATGTGAACCGCCTTTGATAGAGGGGGTGGGATGGATGGGCCTGGGGAGTGCAGATAAGGCACAGGAAGACTGCTGAATGGAGACACAGTTATGTGGATTGCAGGGGGGCGGCCTGCTTCAGGGGAGGCCTACCTGGAGACACAGGGTCTGAGGAGGCCATGTGAGAGATAGAGGGGGTTGGGATGGATGGGCTGGTGGGCGTGCAGGCAAGTGTGTGGGATCGAGGGGCCATCAGGCCCGTCTCATCCTTTACTTCTCAGTAGAAACTCGGACCAAATGCCTCCAGTAGTGGGTTCGCCCCTTGCCCTTATGTGATGTTAACTTTGGTTGACATTCGCGTAGATGGGACCACTGAGCAGGACACGGGGCATCCATTTTTGTACCCCCTTTCCACTCCATCTTGGTGACCAGGCCTCACTGTGCAGAGCAGATTACCCCCACCCTCGTTCCCACTCTGAATGGAAAACTCCAGAGGTATTTGCAACAGCTAATAAATGTAACACATCACTCTTCCTCTGAGATCACTGTCCTGCATGTGAACCAGTCTGAACTAAGCACATAGCTCGTTCATCTCCACAAACGTGTCCTTGCCCACATACCCTCGCCAGTGGAAACTTACTGCCATTCTGACCCTGTGTCCCTGCAAGGTATTCCCTTCATGTGCCAGACCACTGACCACGCCATGATGCCCACCTAGCAGATCCCCAACTAACATTAGACCCCTACTGCAGTATATCGTTGCCTATCAATAACAAATGCCACATACCGGAGATTCTTGTGAGCACAGACCCACACTTCAAACAGTGTATTATAGTGGTCAAGACTCTTAACTTAAGGCCTGTATAATCCAATGTTAATTGATAATATAGATATATGTGTGACTTTTATAGAGACATAACCGACTGAAAGACTTTGAACAAGTATTATTTAGTGCATGCATTATTGAGAATAGATTGTGTTAGCTTAGATAGTGACCACCCTGCTTCACAGCAACCTGACCTTCACCCATTCGGAGCACAGATGTCTGATGTCCATCCTTGAATGGAGACACACTTGATTCATTTAAAAAATCAAAACAACCGTTGTTAAAATATATGTGGTGTTTTATTTTGTATCTTATTTTTGATGACACAAAAATATAAGACTTTACACATTGTACAGGTCAGGTTGCAGCACAGCGAGAGAAAATCCCCTGTACTGACTGCTGTCACTTGGGAAAGTTTCTCTTATGGCACGAATGGCACAGGCGGGTATTACTCTTCGAACGCGGTGTCCAAGCCTCCCGTGAAGCCACCATGTAAAGGAACGATAGGCCACCAGCCTGTACCACCTGTGAAAAGGAATGAAACAAACTGTTTTTAAATGACCAAGATAAGTTTAATAAATGTTTGTTGTCAATGACAATTCTTGTAACTAATGGCATTCTGCTCGGACAAATGCTATCTAGACACTGCACACTATTGAACGACTTTTTGTGCGTTACAATTATATGTATATGTAATTTTGGATATAGTAGAAGACCATGAAATACGAGTGGCATGACAAGCAGAGTATACTTACTCGTTACTCGGATTACGAGGACGAACTGTTGCGGGAAGTTCATGCATGAGCACCATCATTATCCTCAACACGGACCATGTGAGGCAGGCTGCCCTGAAGTCTGGCAGCTCGGTGATGCATTGCAGTCGTGGCTCGACTTCCGAAATGTAGGCCACGCATCCCGAGTTTTCACAGCAGCAGCAGTTCTCCTCCTCGGTTGGCATTAGCTCGCACCGATTGCATGTGCACCAGGTGGAAACACCCTCCATGTGACTATGTCCAGGCTCTTCAGCTGTTGAATCGTCCTCCCAACTGCCGTCCGAAGACCCATCATTTTCGCGTGTTTCCCTTTCCAGTAGTTCCTCCTCGGTATACTCGGGCTCGTACATGTAGGGCATTATTGTAGCCATTGTGTGTTAAACAAACTAAAATAATTTATAGCAGTGGTACTGGTATCTGTTCACACGGGACGTTTAGGCTTTCTTCCATGAACATTACTTACTTAATGGAACTGGAGATTGCATTAAAAGGTTTTCCTAGGATAGTAGATGACCAAGTAGGTCTGACTGTAGGCCGTCTGGCCCGGCAGCCTTCCCTGTCGGGAGAGCGTCCATGCATGCCATTATCTCCCCCTGGGAAAAGACAATGGGTGCTCCCCCTCTCCCGGCTGACACAACAGGGGTTCACCCTCGCTACAGGCATCAACCAAGAGGCCAGTGAAGTGGGAGATCCACCTGTCAACCGGGATTTAGCAAGGGTCGACAGTCTTCCAATTGTCTAACTCACAACTAACTAGACTCCAGAAAAGCTTAGAGTTGTTTTTTATGACTGCATTCTCTAATTACTCCATCCTCTTAGTTTTCCGCTACTTTCTGTAGTCAGATTTAAGATCATGTATTTGCCCAGAATCCAGATCGCCACCTTTCACCGCCCCATTAATTTTCCATTTCAGAGACCTGCATTCTTGGTCGAACCAGACCTCGCTCCTAGATTCTGTCCTGTCGGGCTGCTTTCTGCTCAGGTGCAATTTCTTGCTTTCACTGGATAGTACCACCAATAGATCTTTGTAACATTTAATGAACGCTACGTCATCCAGTTGTCACTACAATCTGACATCTTTTCCTCAACTTCGGCCAACACCAGAATCGTATCCCACTGTGCCTTTTAGAGGAAAGGGATGCTGTCTTACACTTTTGCTGTTTTCCTCATTCTGGGCAGAGATCTGGCCAGAGAACTTAAACCCAACAACCAGAGGGAAGTGGATGCTGTTCATACGGGCAGCCACCTCAAATCTGATAAGCCGGGGAAAGAAGTAGCTGTCCACCAAACAGTGGTCAATTATGGAACCATATTTATCCCATCTACATGTGGGCTTAGGTGGATAGTCCCCTGAACACCTCCCATTCAGTTCAACAAAGTGGTATTCCTTCATACAATTGCTCAACGCCTCACCCCTATCATGGATTCAGTTGGCATTTAGCAGGTATCTGGTACTCTTTCTCCAGTTGGCAACTGTCAACCCTTCCCTCGCTGGCGGCCCCAATTTAGCATTAAAATCTCCCACGATTATTATTCTGCAAAGAACATCTCACCCAAGAAGGTCCCCTTGTGCCTTCTTCCAGCGGACATTACTTGAACGACAGTTTCTTGGTGGTAAATACACATTCCCCTGCAGCAAGCCCGTTATTTTTTTTTTTTTTTTCCAAACTTTATTTATATTTTACAATAACCGGTAGGCATGGCTCCAACAGGGAGCTGCTGAATGCAATATCCCACAACAATTCCCCCACCCCACCGCCCCCCATCCCCCGTATCCACAGTATCTTTGAGAGTTTCTACTCATTGCCTTAGTCGCATGGACGTTTTCTCTCCTTGTCTTCCCGCTCCTCCCTCTTACGGACCTGAGTTCTGGGTGTTTGGATTATCAGGGTCCGAAGTAACAGATTTGTTCATCAGGTAGGTGATATATGGTCCCCAGATATCAGGAGGGCGTGCGTGTAAAGGTAGTGTACGAATAAATTCAGTGTCCATATCTTGGCAATAAGTTATATCCTTTTCCCAGTCAGCTACCCTAGGGAGTGGGCCCCTGCCCCACGACATGGCTATTCTCCTTCGTGCTAGCACCATGAGGAGTGCCGCCAGCTTGCGTGACGATGGCTGCAGATGTCTTGTGAGGCCAAGAAGCGGGCCCAGCGGCAGGGGGGTCATCTGCTCTCCTATAATCTCGGATGTTGTTTGTATAACGGTGGACCAGAATTGCTGGATACCGGGGCAGACCCATGCCAGATGAAGAAAGTCGGCGTTGGGACAAACGCATCTCTCACACTGGGCCGACGCCTCTGGGTGGTGCCTGTGTTTTTTGGCGGGTGTGTAATATGTTTGGTGTACAAAATTGAAATGGATCAGTTTGTAGCGAGAATTTAGCGCCACTTTTTGAGTTTGTCGCAGAATGTAGGCCCAGTCTTCCTCACTGATTGGTTCCTGCAAAACCGATTCCCACCTGTGTTGCACTTTAGGTAGGAGCTTCCTCGTGTCACTCACCAGGGTTTTGTACAGAGTTGACACCAGTCTGCCCTCTCCCTGTGCTAATATTGTGTTATGTAGCAGCTCCCACGTGGGGGGTTGTTTAGGGAATGAGGGGAATAGCTCCTGCAGGGCGTGACGGAGTCTGAAATAGAGAAAGACGTCCAAGGATGTGTTCCCTCCCTTGTCCTTGGCCATTTGGGTGGTCAGAAAGGTGCCCTCTGGGAAGAGGTCTCCTAGCGTTTTTACTCCTATTTTGTCTACCCATAGCAGGAATACCTTTTCGTTCGTGAGAGGGATACCGGGGATAAATTTTATAGGTAGTATGGGGGAGAATCGTACAGCCACTCCACACGCACTGGCGATCTTCTTCCATATCGCATATGTAGACAGGACCGTGTTCAGTGTCTTATGCGGCACAGGGATGTGGCTGATTATGACTGCGGATAGTAAATCGGGGGAGGCCAGGGCTCTTTCCACTTGCACATGTGGTCTTACATAGTGGATTGAGTACCAGTGGCTCAGGAATTGAGCCTGAGCCGCCCAGTAATATTTCTCTATATCTGGGAGCGCCAGACCTCCCTTCGCTATAGGTAAAGTGAGTGTGTCGTAAGCCACCCGAGCCGGTTTCCCCGCCCATATTAACTCTAGGATCGTGCTCTTGATCTTTGACAGAAAGGACTTGGGGAGAAGTAGCGGGATATTTGTGAAGAGATATAAGAGTTTGGGGAGAATAACCATTTTCGTCAGTGAGGTCCTGCCCCACAGCGTCAATGGGAGTGATTTCCATCTCTGAATACGTTCAAGTAATAGCTGCAGTGCGGTTCCGTAATTATCTCTAAATATCTCGTGATGGTTACGTGACATCTTGATCCCCAAGTAGCGCACTTTCGAGGTTTCCCATTGGAACCCATGGTCGTCGGCGAACTCTGAGGTGCACGGAGTCAGGGGGAATACTATCGATTTGGAGTGGTTGGTTTTGAGCCCTGACATTAACCCGAATTTTATCACCTCTCGCATTACGGGGTTGAGGTTGACTTGGGGGTCGCTAATGAACAGCATGACATCGTCCGCGTATAGGGAGACGATTAGCCTGTGAGGACCCAGTTTTAACCCTCGCTCTAACTGCTCGGCCCGTAGCCTCGAGGCTAGGGGTTCCATCACCAGGGCGAAGATAAGGGCCGAAAGAGGGCAACCCTGTCTCGTCCCGCGTTCCAATGTGATCCCCGATGATTTAGTGTTCCCGAGTGTGATGTACGAGCGTGGATTATTGTAAAGCAGAGCTACTAGCTTCAGGAAGAAGTTGCCCAGACCCATCTGCTTCAGTGTCGCGAACATGAAAGGCCACTCTACAGAGTCAAACGCCTTCTCGGCGTCCAGCAGTACTGCTATCGCCTGCTGTGTCGAGTCTAGGGCCTCGATGACGCCAAACAGCCTCCTTATGCCGAACGTTGTGCTACGCCCCGGGATGAACCCGGCCTGGTCACCCAGCACTAGTGCTGGCATCAGAGGGAGCAGTCTGGCCGCCAGGATTTTGGCCAGGATTTTGTTGTCCAGGTTGATCAGAGAGATCGGTCTATACGAGGCGCAGCTCTCTGTAGGTTTTCCGGGTTTATGCAGCATCATCACGTTGGCTTCACGCGTCGTGGGGGGAAGTGCTCCTCGACCCACCGCCTCTTCGTAGACCTGCAAGAGGAGGGGGGCCACTATGTCCATGTGCGCCTTGTAGAACTCGCCGTTGAGCCCATCGGGGCCGGGTGCTTTGATATTAGGTAGGGATTTGATTGCCATCCGGATTTCTTCCAGTGAGATGGGCGCGTTCAGGGGTTCGCGCAAGTCTTGGCTTACCCAATACAGTTCTGTGTCATTCAGGTATTCTTGTATCGCTTCGGGGTCTGATGTTCCTTTTGAGCTGTACAGGTCTTGATAGAATTCCCGGAAGGTGTTGGAGATCCCCTCCTCCGTGTAGACTATCTGTCCTTGCGCATCTGTGACACATTCAATATGAGGTGGGACTCTGTCTATCGATAGTAGTCGGGCCAGCAGTGCACCTGGTTTTTGCCCCTCACCGTACTGCCTGATCTGCTGTCTACGACCCATGAACTTCAGTTCGCGGTCCGCTGTCTCCTTAAATTTCAAGAGTTCTTGCTTAAGCTTGGCTTGCGTGCATGGATCGGGGGTGTTGAGGAGATTCTGTTCCAATTCCTTTAAACGGTCCTCTATGTTGGACAGTTCCCTTCGGATCATTTTTAGTGTCCCGTTTTCTTTGGTCAGGCAGATTCCTCTGACAAAGCACTTGAATGTTTCCCAAATGGTGCCTGCGGAGTCAACCGAGTTTTGGTTGGTGTCTATGAAGGAGAGTATTTCTTGCCGCAGTTCTGCTGCAAACACTGCGTCTGTGAGTGAACCGGGTTTAAACCTCCAGTTGAGGCCTGGCACTGCTGTGCCCGCTAGGGTGGCCTCCAATACCACCATCGAATGGTCGGAATAGGACCTTGGTAGGATCTGGCACGCGTCCCACCTGAAAGGGCTGTGGGAGGACGCCAGGATATAATCGATTCTAGAACTGGTGTTGTGCACAGCTGATCGGAAGGTATAGTCTCTCCTGTCTCGGTTGTGTCTTCTCCACATGTCGGAAAGATTGAAGGCCTGACAAATCTCTCGAACCTGAGTACTTGCTTTGGACGGGTTTCCTGAAGTGTTGTGGGACCTGTCGAGCCTGGGGTCGAGCGCGGTGTTGAGGTCGCCCCCCCACACCACAGTCGACGCGTCGGTCGTGGCTAGATGGGACATTATCCAGTTAAAGTTATCGTGTCCATCTGTGTTTGGAGCGTAAGAGTTGACCACCACCACTTCCTTTCCAGCGATTATTCCTTTCACCAGTAGGGCCCTTCCTTCGGTGTCCTTCTTTGACTCGATGAGGCTGAAATTGGTCCTCTTATCGATCAGGATCGCCACGCCTCTGGCGAACGATGAGTAGGACGAGAAGTACCGGTGGCATCCCCATGATCTGGCCCAGCGCTGTTCCGACGAGGGTAGTAGATGAGTCTCCTGGAGTATCGCTATGTTGATTTTGTGTCTCCGCAGATATTGAAGGATTCTCCTCATTTTCGTAGGCTGGTTGCCGCCGCGTATATTCCAGGTGGCGATTCTCAACGTTGTCGCTGCCATCTGAACGGATCAGTGTAATCCTGTCGGGCCGGGGCCCGCGGAGTTAGCTGGAGTCGCTTTCGGAGAAGGAGCCAGGAAGACTTGGCGATTTGTAGGTACATAGTTCCTCGCGTGGCTGTCGTGGATCGGGGGTATGTGGGTTGAGGCGGTATTACTGAATTAACTTCCCTCCCACGCACGGGCAACCCCCAACAGGCCCGTGGTAAACAGTCCCATAGTAACGAAACAACTTGCATTGCTGTGCTCGGGGCGCAAGTGGCCCTCCAAGAGAGGGCTAGCTCCCTTCCCCGGATACAATAGTGGTCTGCGGTGGTCTCTCCTTGTCAGCCATGCAGACACTAGCCCTCCCATTAGGTACCTTGTAGGCAAAATTTATGGTGGATTTCTTCTCGGTCTCTCTCCCCTTTGAGGCCTTCCGTTGGAGGAGGCGGGTCTGCAGCCCGAGCGGTCCAGATAATCGCTCGTCTCTTCCGGAGAGTTGAAAAACTGGGTCGTCCCCTCATGTTGGATTCGGAGTTTGGCAGGGTAGAGCATGGCGTATTGTATCTGGTTCTCTTGAAGCCTGCGCTTTACTGCCGTGTACGATCTTCTTTGCGCTTGGACCGCCTGGGAGAAATCCGGGAAAAATTGGATTTTATCACCGTCGTACTGAAGATCGCCTTTCTCCCTGGCCGCCCGTAGGATGGCGTCCCGGTCTTTGTAGTTGAGCACTCTCGCTATGATTGGGCGAGGATTAGCCCCCGGGATCGGTCTGGTGTTGGGAATTCGGTGGGCTCTCTCCACAACAAACAGTTTGGACAGGATGTCTGTGCCGAAAAGGTCTACGCATAACTTCTCAATGTAGTCCTCCATCTTTATGTTGAGTTGTTGTTCCCTAGCTCCAACGATCCTGATGTTGTTGCGTCGGGAGCGGCCCTCCAAGTCTTCATTCTTTGCGTTTACCGCTTTCATTTGCCCTTCTAGGGAGGCCACTCTGGAAGTCAGGGCCGCTGCTCCGTCGTCGAGGTCCGACACCCTCTGCTCGACTGTGTCAAGTCTATCGGCGTGTTTGTCTAACCGGTGCTGGAGCAGATCAACCTTAGAGGAGAGGGTGTCGAGTTTGCTCCCAAGACCGCCAATTCCGGCTTTCAGTTCTAGGAGAATTTCCCTGATGTCGAACCCGTGGGCCTCCTCCTCGTCTTGGATGGGAGATAGCGCTCTGCCATTTGAGGTGGTTGGTTTGGTCACGGAGCTGCCCTCAAAGTTTAGCTTCTTTTGAGCTCTGTCCATTTTCTTTGAGGCCGCCATTGGCGCTTGTGTAGCGGGGGTCCTACAGGGCACCGGAGGTAGGTCCGGGGTCCCGGTTGATCCGCGCCTCCGTTGCGCTATCTCGGATGGGGTTTCTCTCCTGATGTTTCCCTTTGTGATAGGGTATAGTGGAAGCGGGAGTGACGCCGGGTCCAAGCGCTATCTACTGCTGGTTCTCGGCTGGCCCGTACGTTGGGGGTTCACGCGGACCCCGGCTTGCGGTTTCCCGCGCCCCGCGCCTTCACACAGGCTGAAATTCACCCCGGGGAGTATGGACGGGGGCGCACGGGGGCGCGCGTACCTGATCTTCGGGGTTCGTTCAGGACGGCTCCTCCGAGATTCTGCCGGATGTCCCACCGCTTTCGGCCGTTCAGGCCGTCCCCCTCCGGGCCCGCTCTGTCTCCGACTGCCTCGCGTCTAGCCCGCGCCGGCGCTCCACTCGGACCGGGGAGGGGGAGGGTTTCTCGTCGCTGAGGAATCTGGACCCAGCATCCGAATTACGACGAAAGAAGTACTTCGTTTTGTTCAGAATCGCTTTGGCTACAAACTGGGGGTGGCTGCATACACAATGCCCAGCGCAGATGCCTCGATTCGTCAGGATTTCTGAGGGAGCTCCGTGGAGCTCACAGGGAGGCCGCCATCTTGGACGGCTCTCTAGCGCCCTCTGCAGCAAGCCCGTTATGCAGTAGATCGATTTCAACAGTACTACAACCGCAAACTCGTTTCCTACCGCCACCCTTTCTGCAGTCCAAAATGATGAGATCCTAATAAATGTAAGCCCCCCAAACTCTTCCTCCCTTTACCTAAACTTTTGGCATCTAGTGCGAAAGTAACATAATTTCTGAGTGACGGGGGTGACTCAAACCAGGTTTCTTGTAAGAAAATGATGTCATGTTCAGTAATTAAATTAACCCATTCATCATCAATGAATTTACCATTTAGTCCTGCCACATTCCAAGAGATCAGTTTATAGTTACTACTCCCAGCCCCTGCTGTCAACCCTAGAGGCAATTCTTCCTACACCGTATGGGATAGTCGTTTGCTGGGGAACAGTCGTACATGCAACGCTTGGCTCTCTTAGAGATCGGCATGGATGGTCTTACGGAGATAGTAGGCCCCAGGACGACTTGCAGGGCTTTTGCAACTGGGGGAATTGCCTCATTGCTCCTACCAGGCTCTATGGCCTCGCCGTCTCCCCTCCATTCTAGCCCTGGTGCGATAACATCCTACCAGGTATCGTGGTGATGACAAATCTTTGCTGGGCAGTCAGAAAAACCTCAAGGTCCATACTAGCCAGCAAAGCTATGCATTGAATAACGCAATCTCTGATGTACAGGTTGTTAAATCCGATGCGTAAATTGCATCCTCCACAGTATGTACAGGGAGACAAAATACGGACATGAGAAAAAATCTTACATGGGATGTCTTCCACTACCAGGACAGACCTTAAAGCATCAACAAATGATCTCTTATATGAGTTTTTGGTTCCATGGGTCCTGCCTTTAAAAGTACAAATGATCGATATTTGGCGCTTCGCTATTGTGAAATACCTTTATACATATTTTCCAGGTCTGTTAGTCTTTCAATAATGTCTGCCAAAAAGACGTTCTCCTCTGCTCCTAACTCACTGTGTGGTGAGCCCGAATCACACGAGGAAAGGTTGGATTCCACCATTACCGGCTCCACCGAGGGTCTTCCTTCCATTCTCCCCCTCGGTGAAGCACTCTCTAATGCCACCAGGGGGCTCTTCATTTAATCGTGAATCACACCAGCAACCTCTGGAATCAGGCAGAAACCGCGGCTGGGGCGAGGTAGTTGTAACCTCAACCAGACTCCGTCCGCCTCTGCGAGAAGGGACACATTGTTTTACCTCCCAAATAAGCTGCCTTCCAAACCATCTGCACCCTGCACTGGGATGGGGGAGAAACATGCCTGGCTCATCTCATGGGTTAGAGACCCATGTGGGGCAATTTCCATAAAATCCCACACAACTGAGGAGCCAGCTTCGTTGGGAGTGGGTGTACTCAAACACCTCTCCGCATGCAGCTGATCTATTGAGCCCTCCAAAGCTTCTACGATTGATGTGTTTGACGGGGCCCCGGTTGCACGGTGGCAGATAGCTTGTCCTCCATTGCCTAGCTACTTTTTTCTCTGTCACCAGATGATTGCACAGTGGTTGGCCACGCTAGGATCGGCACGGCAGCACACTCCGCTATGGACTGAGGCCTTGGCTCCCTGTCGATTTCCACCACAGTGGGCAGGCTAGGGGCCTGAAGCATGTCCAACAACTGAAAGTTAGATAATGGGTGGTCCTCATCAGGTGGGCAAAACCATGTGGCCTCTGCAGCCCAATCCCAGTCACATCCCCCTTTACTCGTGACCCTAGGGTTTCCCTACATATTATGCCCAACAAAAATATTGCTGTACATATGGTTGTTTGTCTCGCCATAGGCTATATTTTTGGGGGGGATAATTTGTGGGAGCGGGGGTGTCCCCAGCACATTTGAAAATAGTGCTGGGGTGTCCCCCCGCAGGGTCCATGGCTCAATATCTCCGCAAAAATATGGCAATATTTATGTATCGCAATAGTTTTGCGGGGATATTAACGCATGGAACCGACTCTAGGACTGTCAGGCAGGGGGCTGCGAACTTGTCCTGGCTTCGCAGCCCCCATTCTAATGCGGCATGTCGCAGCCCCTTTTCTACTTTCAAGGGGGCCAGTTCGGGGCTGCCTTTCCCTTGCCCTCCGTGGTCCCTTTCTCAGAGGGCCCATTTGGGCTTAGTGGAGATAATACCCTATAGAAGGCAGCTTGGACAGTTGGGAGGAGCAGTGAATCCAGAACAATGTGACCCAGATGTGGGCTGTACTCACAGCGTCCACTCTGTAAGTCTCCAGGGCTCCTGCTCTTATTTGGGCTGCTTTGGCCTCCCAATCCTTGCCTTGCCACACAAACACTCAAAGGCTTAATGCTCCTAGGCGCGGGTTAAAGCATCTATACTCAAAATACTCCCTGCACTAAGATACAAAAGAAGAACCACAGACAAAGGCACTTAAATGCGGGGCACAAGGAACCAGAACTGGGCTTGGGGTCAGGTTCCGGGTCGGGCAGAATAAAAACCGGAAAGATAGCCAAAACTTGCTACGCCAGCGTGCTGTGTGACCCGCCCAAGTGTCTTGCCATTTAAGGGAATGCGTCCCTTTCAATTTGAATCCAGGGAGGCACTCAAGAACAAAATTCTAGCCTGGCTCAATTTAAAAGTGGTTCTTAGCTATATAAATTTAATAAACATAAACTACGTCAGAACCCAGGACTTGAGGGTCCTCCGCAGAGTTCAGATCGGCAATTGGTGCTGTACCGATTACACCGAATGTGTTGTTGTGGGATGTGGCTAAGAATTGCTGACCTGCTTCACTCATTGATGTTTATTTGCATAACAGCTCCTGATTTAGCCTCATGTTTTGCTGATGTCTACCCTCCTATGGTCTGCTGACTTTATGCCTTGTATAATAGTCTCTTTGTTTTATCTTCCTGTCTCCTTGTTTGTTACTAACTTGTTTATTTGATATACTTATTCTGTATTTGCTTGTTTGTCGGCGCACTTATGCCTCAGGGTCAATGGTGCACGGTATAAATCAAATTAAATCAAATGTGTGTTGCCCTTTTAATGTGGCCCATGACTGAGTCATGGCCCAAGCTAATAAAAGGAGCCCCTGCAGGCACGTGCAGCAGAATGGCTGCAGACTCCTGAAGAGGAACGACTGAGTCTGTCTCTCGTTCATTTAGGCCTGCAGGCCCACCCAGTGTGAGCACGGGCCTGCAAGCCATGATGCCGTGGGGCCCTCGTGCCAGTATGGTGGCAGCAGTCCGCATGGTCATGGGCATGGCTCGCTCTGCCCCCACTCCAGATGGTGCTGATGCCCCATAACACCCTGGGACCTGCTGGATGTCCCTAGCAGGCCCCCACCCCAAGAGGCACTGGGCCTCTCAGGTGCTGATGCTCCAAAGCACCCTGGGTGCCTGCTGGATGCCCAAAGCAGGCCCCCACTATGCAACAGCCAGCAATCAGAGGACCCCCCGCCCCCTCCTACTGCTGCGACGTTAACGATTGGTTTTGCCTGGGAAAAAGACAAGTCCAGCGTCCAAAATGCTCCGCAGGTACCTCAGGTGGGTCCTCCAATGTCCCACGGAGGCCAGCTGGACAGTGCCAGATGTACTGACAGTGCTGGCAGCCCCTTCCAGTGGTACACAGAGGTCTGAGAAGCAAACAGCAGGTGGAAGCTGTGACGATTGGGAAGTCAGAGGGAAGAATTTAGCAACGTCGTAGCTCCGTGTCGGGCAGCACAACGGCTAGAGTGAGGGGGGAGATCACAGGACCACATGCTAGGGGACCAGGTTTGTGCCCACAAGTAACATTCAGGAGTTAGGGCATGAGCATAAGTGCTTTAGCACTCTAGGTAGAGCACTTATTTTTTCCAAATTGGACTACGGTAATGCACTTTTCATAGGTACCAATAAGAGAAACCTGAGCAAACTTCAAGTATTACAAAACAATGCACTTAGATCCGTTCATAACATACCATGGTCACACCACATTTCAGAAACTAGACGTAATGCCGGCTGGCTTGCGGTCAAGAATGGTATCTCCCTTAAAACCCTCACACTTACCTATAAGTGCCTGTCCTGCTCAGCACCTAAATATCTGGCAGACAGATTCTCCAAAAGCCAATCTGACCGGCCTTCCAGAGCTGCTCAACCACACTGCCTCAGAGTCCTGAGATTTAACTTACAAAAATTGAGGGGGTAGCAGCTTTCCTGTCCTAGCCTCCAAATTATGGAACTCCTTACCCACAGCTCTAAGAGCAGAACCCTCATTCTCCCTAGTCAGAACACATGTAAAAAAATTGGCTCACCTCTCAGGAGAGTCTATAAACTTCGTACCCTCCCTGGGACTTCCAGTTGGTCCCCACCGTATTAAACTCATAACTATATTGTCATCTATGTATCCTCACTCACTCTACTGTAAATTGCTTGCTAGCTGCTCGTTTTGGTATATTGTTCTGTATATAACTGTTATGGCCATTACTTCCCTATATTTGTATTATATTGTATCTTGTTATCACTCTGTAACATTGTTATGTATCTCAAGCAATGCGCCCAGTTACCTGAGGGTTAGGTGCGCTATACAAATAAACAATTCAATTCAATTCAGTGGCACTACTGTGCTCTATCTACCGCACGCATAGCACAATTATGCCACTACTTATGTACTTTTCCATTATGACATCATAAATATAGTATATTAGTAACATCATTAATATAGTATACCACCGGAGCTGAACTCAGTGTGATCACGTCGCACGCCATGCATTACGAAAACCATTGTCCCGACATGATGTCTTTAGCATCCTCTTTAAGTAGAAGGGCCCATAAAACTGCCGTGATGACACCAGATACATTGTACACAACAACACCAACCCTAGTATATCCAGTCAGATTCCGCGTGATCACGTACAACACCTCACTAATACCCTTGTATCTAATTTCATGCATTTGGATTTTTAGGTCCAGGAGGGCAGTTTCCGTTCCATGGACTGGGGTGGAAGCCCAATTGGCGTAGGTCGAGAAGGTTGTGGGTTTCCAAGAATTTTGAATTTGCTAATATGCCACTCTGGCAAGTATTTTTAGGAGGAATGGTACAGTTGTAATAGGGTGGTAGTTGGTGGGGACATTGGGATCTAATGTGGGCTTTTTGAGGAGTGGGAGTACCCAGGCTTCTTTTAAGTTCTCTGGTACATTGGCAGTTGAGAAGGAGTTTTTGATCAGTGCTGTGATGAATGGTGCAAGCTCTTTGGCACAGTCTTTTATGAGATGGTTTCTAACCTTTGATAATGTTGGTACTTTCAGTGGTGGTGATCAGTGTGAATTCAAACCGGGCGGTGGAGGGAGGGGGGGGGCTGTTGGTCTCGAAGTTGATTGGTTGAGGCAAGTTTTTTTTTTTGTTGCATCAATTTTGGTTTGGAGTAAGGAGATTTTATTGAGGAGGGCGTTTTGAATGTTCCAGCACTAAGGGCAGTCTTTAATGCAGTTATCTGATGAGGGAGCTGGTGTTTCGAGTTCGCGCAATATGGCAAAGAGCTCCCTTGTGCCTGAGTTTGTTTCTTGAATTCTCTTGTTTTATGTATCGAATTGAAGAATGGCTTTGGATATGCAAGTGAAGTGCTGTTTCTTCTCATCTAAAGGTATTTTTATCCAGGCATTCTCAGCAGTTCAGGGGTGTACCAAGTATTTAGGTGGGCTATTGGTGTAGGCTTGCGGTTGCTCAGCGGTGTGATCGTGTTGATTGCTTAGAGTATTGTTTGGTTATATTACATGACCATGGATGTAGGATCTGAGTTGGTGTGTGCAGAAGGGGTTAGAGGTGATAGCAAGGGGAGAAGGTTATCTGAAGTGATCTTGCGTGGATGGCAGGGCTGGTAGGGCAGATGCATCCATTTGGGCTGTTTCGTTGATGGTGAATGTGATTATATTAAGGCCAGACTAAGGGCAGTGCGTGTTGGATAGTATATTGTTGTTGCAATTAAGATCTGCAAGCCAGTCTAGCATGCAACCTGTGTTGTGAGTACGGCTTAGGATTCAGTGGGAGAGGCCTTGAATTTCAGTAGTGTAAGCAATGCCCAGTGCAAGAGGATCAGTAGGTTCGTTGAGGCCTAGGTTGGCATCACCTAAAAGGATGATTTTGGTCGAGGCCTTGGTGTTAGCTGAGAGGCGCTGCGCAATGTATTCCTCAAAGGAGGGTATTTGGCCTGGAGGTCTGTAGATTAGGTGGATTGTGAGGGGGGCCATGGCAGATAATGACATTTTAGTTGAAAGCCGTTCGCCTGATGGGATAGATTGGTTAGGGATTTCTCTAATGCGTAAGAGGTTTTTGGCGATAATAGCTACACCGCCTCCTTTCGATGAAGGTCTGTCTTTCCTCAGGATAGTGTATCCATCTGGGATGGCTAAGGAGAGTGCAGGGCCAGTGGCTGGATGTAGCCATGTTTCTGGGATTGATAGGAAATCAAGGTGATGAGGTCGGCTATGTTGAGGGCATGGGCAAAGACAGATCTAGCATTGATGAGGACTCCATTGAGGTATGTTATGGTGTTTACTTTAGTATCATCTGAGGAGGTCATTTCTTTTGGAGTATGATCTTGGATGGGCATGGTTGGTGATTTGAGTAGAGCAGGACTTGTTCGATCTGTTGTCACGCCGCCTGCATTGGGGTCCACTTACCTGAAGCGGCGTGCCCAATCCTGGAGGATGTACCCGCACTTTCGCTTGGGGGCTCCTGGGTTGTCCTGGTCCTCGGGCGCTTCCGGGTTCCCTGGGCATGTTGGTATGCGCATGCGCGGGCGGCCGTTTCGCGTTCTCCGCGCATGCGCACTGCACGGGGCACTCGGTTTGGACGGCCTTGCGGTCCACGCCTCTCTCCAAGCTAACCAACGCCTGGGAGACAGCACGGCTTGCGTTCCAAGCCTCCTAGGTGTTGGTAGCCCTATTTAAGGAGCCCGGCCATTCATTCAAACCGCGTATCAACGTGGTTTGAATTGGATCGTGTTTTCTCGCCAGTTCCTTGTGCCTTCCTTACCTGTTACCTGATTCCCGTTCTTCTTGTTCCTGGTACCCTCCTGGTACAACCCGTAGTTGTGTTGTCCTGTCCTCCCTTCTCCTTGTCCTGTGGTTGGGGCTCCCTTATCCTTTCTTCTGAGTTGGGTGGTTCCCTTTCTGTTCCTTTTAGCTGGCCCTTGCCCTTGCACCTTGTCTGTCTGCCCGCTCAGCCTCCCTCTGCCTTGGTGCCTTCCTTGTGGGCCTACCCCCTACCTTCCCCTGCCGGATCCAGCCTCCAACCAACTTCCACTGTGTCCTGATCCTTGGGACTTCCATCTTCCGGATCCAGTCTTCCTTGGGACTCAGTATGGTCATTGGAAAGGCTCCCCCTGTCAGTGCTTGCACTGTCCTGACGCCACGCTAATCAGGGGAGAGCGCACCCGTGGCGTTGGGAGCTGGTTCACCTCCAACCCGGTTCCACTCGGGCGGGAGCTGGGCTGGCTTCCCGCGTCATCAACCACATCTCCGCAGGACTCCTGACAGCCTGGCATCATCTTCAAGGTCCTCAAACGGACGAACAGGTACGCAACGTCCTCGTGACGCAGTCTATAACAGATTGAGACGCCTGCCTTCGGATACTTCGGACTCTGAGATGGAAGAGGACCCAGGTCTTCGTAATGAAGTACAAGCTCTTCGTGCTGAGATGACTGCACTCCGTCAGGAGAATGTGACTTCACGTCAAATGGTGACACAGAACATTGGGGCAACTCCACAGTCTGAAAACACCATGGCTCACACCGCACCCATCAAGTTCGATGGAGATCCCAGACGTGTGGGTGAATTCTGCAATCATTGTCGGATACATTTCCTCTACCGATCGACTCATTTCAATAATGATAAAGCCAAGATCGGCTACATATTGGGCAATTTGTCTGGGAACGCTCTTGCTTGGGCTACACCCCTGGTTGTTACTAATAGCCCCATTCCTAGCGATTTCTTGGCCTTTGAAAAAGCGTTCTTGGAAGTTTTCCAGTCTCCTAATCTGGCCTCCACAGCACAGAATCAATTGATGGATATTCAACAGGCAAATACCGATATAATAACTTATATCGGCCGTTTCCGTCAACTGGCGACCGATTCCCTATGGCCAGAGATAACACAGAAGACCTTGTTTCGTCGGGGATTAAGAGAGGAATACAAGGATGAGTTGTTGCACATTCCTGAACCCGAAGAACTTCAGAAACGTATTGAACAAGTTTTGAGGATAGACCAGAGATTGGCCGAGAGAAAGGGTGAGAGACGTTGGTTTGAGAAGGTGTACCCCAGGCCTTCAACCCTACCAACTGGAATGCCAGTACCTTCGGATTCCTCTACTGAGCCTATGCAATTGGGTGCAGTAAGAGGTCCCTTATCAGAAGAATAGAAGAAGCGCAGGAGAAGTCTGCGATTGTGTTTATACTGTGGAGCTGCAGGTCACTATCTGGGTACCTGTCCTTTGCGTCCTATCAAGAAAGGGGGAAACTAGGAGACCTGTCGTCTACTGGAAAGGCTACGACAGGTCCTTCTTTGCTACAAGACCAGTTTCTTGTGCCAGTACGGCGTTTCCACCTATGCAGCCAGCCGTCTTGATGATTTTGGAAATCAGTCTGAAGTGGCAGGAGAAGACAATTGATGTCCGTGGTTTGTTGGATTGTGGGGCTTCCGGTAACTATATTGATGAGGAATTTGCCATCAACAGCGGCATACCATTGCTTACCAGAAGTAATGCGATACCAGTGGAGGTCATTGATGGTACACCTTTGTCTTCCGGACCCATACGATTGCATACAGTTGGCATGCTATTGCGAATCGAGGCTCATGAGGAGAGAATTGCTCTTGATGTCATCAAGTCGCCTTCATATCAAGTGGTGTTGAGATTACCTTGGCTTCTGCGACACAATCCCTCGATCAATTGGGAGTCCCGTATTCTAGTGTTTACCTCTGCTCTTTGCCTTCAGGAATGTTGTGGTTCCGGCACGTCATTGAAGTCACCAACTTCAAGCCCTCTTACCTCTGGTAAGAACCCATCTGGTTTGTGTTCCTTGTCCCAGATTCCACATGCATATGCTGACCTGAGGACCGTGTTTTCTGAGCCTGGAGACATACCCCTTCCACCTCACAGAACTTTTGATTGTTCCATTGACCTGATCCTGGGTGCGGTGATCCCTCATGGGAAGGTTTATTCCTTGACTCAGACCGAAAGACTGGTACTTCGGGACTACTTGGACGACTGTGTCGAGAAAGGATACATCGTACCTTCCAAATCCCCCGCGGGATTCCTGCTGTTTTTTGTGAAGAAGAAGGAGGGTACCCTACGGCCATGTATCGATTATCGTCAACTGAATGACATCACCCTTAAGGACAGGTACCCGTTGCCTTTGATTCGGAACATCATGGAGTCGTTACGGTCAGCCAGAGTATTCACCAAACTAGACCTTCGCGGAGCCTACCATCTGGTCAGAATCAAGGAGGGCGACGAGTGGAAGACGGCCTTTAAGACTCCATTTGGGCATTACGAATACAGGGTAATGCCCTTCGGGTTGTGTAATGCCCCGGCCGTCTTCCAGCGGTTTATGGATCACATCTTCAGCGACTTGATTGGCATCTCGGTCTGGGTTTATCTGGATGATATCCTGGTCTTCTCAGACAATCTGGAGGAAGATGTTTCCCATGTACGTGAGGTCCTTCTACGTCTATCACAGAATCAGTTGTTCGCCAAAGCTGAAAAATGTTCATTTCATCGGAACAAGATGGAGTTTCTGGGGTATGTGATCAGCGAGGCTGGAATCCACATGGATTCTGATAAGGTACAAGCAATCCGAGATTGGAAACAAGCTCACGACTTGAAGTCCCTTCAAAGATTCTTGGGATTCGCCAATTTTTATCGGCGCTTCATTCCTCAATTTTCTCGTGTCACGGCCCCGTTTACACGTTTGACCAGCGTCAAGATTCCGTTCCTTTGGGATTCAGAGGCGTCAGCAGCCTTTAACCGTTTGAAGACGGCATTCAGTACAGCTCCTGTTTTACGTCATCCCAACGATGAGATGCCCTACATCGTTGAGGCTGATGCTTCCAACTTCGCTGTTGGCGCTGTTCTCCTACAGAAGCATCCTATATCTGACGAAGAACACCCAGTGGCCTATTTCTCACGAAAGCTCGCTCCGAGTGAACAGAACTACGCAGTCATAGAGAAGGAGCTCCTGGCCATCAAGACTGCGTTTGAGGAGTGGTGGCACCATTTGCTGGGTGGTCGTTTTTCTGTAGAGGTCCGTACTGATCATCGCAACCTGCAGTTTTTACGATCCTTGCAGTGTCGCACCGCTCGCCAGGCCAGGTGAGCCTTTTTCTTTTCTCACTATGACTTCAACATTTCTTACATCCCCAGCTCTCAGAACCTAAAGGCTGATGCCTTATCGCGCTCTCTGGAGAAGGAAGAGAAGGATTGCAGTTTGAACACTCCATTGATTTCTCCTAAGCATTTTCTTTTAATGATTTCTCCTCATCTGCAGATAATAGTACAAGAAACACTGGTTGACCCAGATCGAGCCGACATTCTGAAGTGACCACAAATCACTGAACGCAACGGTCTTCTGTTCTTTTTGAAACGTCTGTACATACTGACGTGTTCACTTCGGTTAGACATCCTTCAGGGGTTTCACGATTCGCAAGTCGGTGGTCATCGTGGCGTCAAGGCTACTCAGGAGCTGGTTTCCAGACAATTCTGGTGGCCGGGTTGGGCCAAGGAGGTCAAGAGTTATGTGGAGGGTTGTCCAATCTGCGCTCAGACCAAGACGCCAAGGAGAAAACCTTTGGAACTACTTCAGCCTACTGAAACACCGCCCTACCCATGGCACACCATCGCCACTGACTTCATTGTTGAGCTCCCGCCTTCTGAGGGCTACACTTGCATTATGGTGGTAGTGGACTGTTTCACGAAGTATGCACACTTTATACCTTTTTTAAAAATACCTACCTCCTCTCAGATGACTCTGGCATTTCTACACAACATCTACCGACTGCATGGATTACCGGAGAAGATCATCTCAGATCGTGGCTCGCAGTTTCTCTCCTCATTTTGGCATCAACTGTGCAATCATCTTGGTATCCGCAGAGCTTTGAGTTCTGGTTATCACCCGCACACAAATGGACAGACGGAGAGAACTAACCAAACTCTTGAGCAGTACCTACGCTGTTATGCAAATGCAACTCAATCCAACCGGGTGAAGAATCTTGATTTGGCTGAGGTGTCCTATAACAACGCAACGCATACTGCTACTGGTGTCAGCCCTTTCTTTTGCTCTACCGGGCTACATCCCAAGTTGGTTCCTTTTAGTCCAGTACTGCCCAGCGCTGTTCCATCTGCAAATCAATTGGTCTTCGACATCCAGAAGCAGCACGACCTGGCCCATGGTACCCTGGTTGAGGCACGGGAGCGCATGAAAAAGCAGGCAGATAAGGGTCGGTCCACGGAGCCGGATTTCTGGGTGGGCGATTTGGTTTGGTTGTCCTCTAAGAACCTGCCGGTACGAAATCTGCCCACCAAATTGGCACCCCGATTCTATGGGCCTTTCAGGATTTCTAAACGTTTGTCCTCAGTTGCTTTTCGACTGGTGTTACCCCAATCTTGGCGAGTGCATCCAGTGTTTCATGTCTCCCTTTTGAAACCCTTTGTGAAGGATGTCTTTGGGCGTTCCAGTCCTCGGCCATCCTCCATTCAAGTACGGGGGGTACCTGAATTTGAAGTGCAGGAAATATGTGACTCACGGATTCGTCGGGGCGTGCTCCAATTCCTTGTCGGTTGGAAGGGTTACCCTGCTTATGATCGCACTTGGGAGCCGCGCTGTCATGTGCATGCACCCCGTCTTGTCCGTGACTTTTTCCTTCGTTGTCCCTGGAAGCCTGGGGCCCCGGGTCTTTCTGGGAGGGGGCATAGTGTCACGCCGCCCGCATTGGGGTCCACTTACCTGAAGCGGCGCACCCCATCCTGGAGGATGTACCCGCGCTTTCGCTTGGGGGCTCCTGGGTTGTCCTGGTCCTCGGGCGCTTCCGGGTTCCCTGGGCATGTTGGTCTGCGCATGCGCGGGCGGCCGTTTTGCATTCTCCGCGCATGCGCACTGCACGGGGCACTCGGTTTGGACGGCCTTGCGGTCCACGCCTCTCTCCAAGCTAACCAACGCCTGGGAGACAGCACGGCTTGCGTTCCAAGCCTCCTAGGTGTTGGAAGCCCTATTTAAGGAGCCCGGCCATTCATTCAAACCGCGTCTCGTGTTTTCTCGCCGGTTCCTTGTGCCTTCCTTACCTGTTACCTGATTCCCGTTCTTCTTGTTCCTGGTACCCTCCTGGTACAACCCGTAGTTGTGTTGTCCTGTCCTCCCTTCTCCTTGTCCTGTGGTTGGGGCTCCCTTATCCTTTCTTCTGAGTTGGGTGGTTCCCTTTCTGTTCCTTTTAGCTGGCCCTTGCCCTTGCACCTTGTCTGTCTGCCCGCTCAGCCTCCCTCTGCCTTGGTGCCTTCCTTGTGGGCCTACCCCCTACCTTCCTCTGCCGGATCCAGCCTCCAACCAACTTCCACTGTGTCCTGATCCTTGGGACTTTCATCTTCCGGATCCAGTCTTCCTTGGGACTCAGTATCGTCATCTGGAAAAGCTCCCCCTGTCAGTGCTTGCACTGTCCTGACGCCACGCTAATCAGGGGAGAGCGCACCAGTGGCGTTGGGAGCTGATTCACCTCCAACCCGGTTCCACTCGGCCGGGAGCTGGGCTGGCTTCCCACGTCATCAACCACATCTCCGCAGGACTCCTGACAGCCTGGCATCATCTTCAAGTTCCTCAACCGGACGAACAGGTGACGCAGTCTATAACATCTGTCTCTGTTGCGGTGGTGATATGGACTGTTGCTGGAATGGTTACCTTGACTGAGGTGTTGCCACAATTACAAGTCTTGGTCTCAGAGTTGCCATCTGTGGCATCGAGATTGAGAGCGCTGGGATCTGGAGAGCGTGTGGCAGAGATACGGGTGGGAGTATTAGGCTTAGATATGCTTGAGGCAGCATATGTGGATGGTTGCAAGTATTTGGGGCTGCTATTTGTAGACCCATAAGGTCCTGTGTGACGATCAGAGCTAGAGGGTGGGCCGAATATTGTCAAGATGTGTTTGCCATAGAAGTGGGCCATGGTTCTGGCTTTGAGGCGCGCGTTTCCCCAGGTGAGCAGAGGGCCAGGGTGGACTGGCCTATAGTGAACTCTGGAGATTTCCCGGTGGGCCTCTGCACCCTGGGCCTCTTTTGTGTGGTATTTCCAAATTGTCTCATAGGAAAAGTATTGGGCTTGCTGAAAATGTGTCATATGGGGCCACTGTAGACATCATTTCCAGGGCCTCTTCTGGCCCCCAGTCATTATTTCCAGGGCCTCTTTTACTTCCCAGTCTAGCCCTCGCAGAGGGGTGATTGTTTGTAAATGTTGTCGGCGTGTAGGTAGGCGAGACATGAGTCGTTTATTCCTGTTAATAAGGGAGCAGGGTTTCATGGGGCTCAGGGCCTGCTTGTGTGTGATTGTCTGCAGGTTTGTGGTGGTGTGGAATGGCCATGCCTTGGGTAGGAATGGTGATTGTGGGATGTCATATGAGTTGGGCAATGAAGATGACATTGTTAGGGAGAGTTCTCGTGTGAGCTGTGTAGAAATAACGCGAGGGAAGCCGTATTCCCTCTGTTGATGACATGTGAGAGTTGTTTCCTAGGAGATTGTTTTATTTTAGAAACTGTGTTCACGCTACTTCTGCTGTGTTCACTGAGATCCTATGGTCAGCATTGATGAGTACTGTTTACATATCCCATTCAGTGGCGCGTGTAGCCTTTTTAGATGAAATGATGACGTTATTAGGTGATCAGACAGTTTTAGCACGATGATATAATGGAGGATTGCTGCATTTAATTCGTGTTTCATTTGATTTATTCAAATGAATGTATTGCATTGAATGCTCGCTGGATGAATTTAATTGGTTTAAAATGTTGACTTTGTATTATACTGATTTTGGATTTTGTGATTGTATTTTATTTGTGTAAGGTTTCTGTAATGATTCCAAAACACAATACATAAAATAATAATAATATTAAGAGAGGGCGTGCAATCAACTCTTATGTCCTAAACTCTGCCCATAGACCGACACACAGACAGGGGCATCCCACCATTTTTCATGCAATGAGCGCACCCCTAAGTTTCAATACAGAGTCCATTATGCTTTTGAACTATTGGCTGAGAACATGACACACGTTAAATATCTTTCAGGGTTTCAACACTGGAAAGTTGAGATAAACCCAGGAATGAATGAGTTCTACCCACAGTGAACACTGATCGAGTGGGAATCATTACCCACTCCCTGGGCCTAAGTTCTTACAGTCGAAGTTGTTTCTCTACCAACCCAAGAAAACTCTCCGTTCAGCCAACCAGTTTCTGTTGACTGTCCCCCGCTTCCAACACTCTCGTGCGGGAGGCAGATCTTTTTCTGTACTGGCCCGACTTTGTGGACTGCTCTTCCCTTGCATATCAGAAGCACTCAGGCCCTGTCCATCTTCTGCAAGCAGCTAAAAACGTGCTTGTTTTAATATGTGTTGCTCTCCTGTCCTCTCGGGTGGTTTTTCCCCCTGAGCGCCTTGAAGCCTCTGGGTGTTTGCCGCGCTTTATACATTTTCATGCAATACAATCCTAACCTTGGGGCAGACTTTCCCGAGCATGATTCCGAAACCGCCCTCACAGCACCTTTTAGCAATTGTGCAGTACTATGGCACCAGGTTCAGTAAGGATATGAGGGAATCTAAAAATAATAAGGGGCCTAGTCATTCCCTATGGTCCTCCAGGTGAGTATACATGACCAAAAAACATTGGGGGTCAGGCATAACTCTATTTTTATTTCTATTATATATTCCGTGCAAGGCAGATCAATCGATTTTTAATACCGGCCTGTTACCCAGAGCCACCGGATATAGTTCTCCTTATCCAGAGATGTATCCTGCATCCACCGGATATAGTTCTCCTTATCCAGAGATGTATCCTGCATCCACCGGATATAGTTCTCCTTACCCAGAGATGTATCCTGCATCCACCGGATATAGTTCTCCTTACCCAGAGATGTATCCTGCATCCACCGGATATAGTTCTCCTTACCCAGAGAACAGGTTTAGTTGAGAGATGGTAATTAGTATTCCTATTCTGCAACCCTTTTAGATTGAAAGGCTCACGGATCCCATCAGGATACCACACGGACTGGAGTGTTGTATCTCGTCCTGAGGAAGGTTGGGTAGGACGGTTGGGGCTAAATTTCACAAGCCCGCATCACAATACAACCGAAACACGTGTAGACGATAAAAAACTCTCTCTAATAAGAACAGAGGGTCACATCTGGAAGACACAAGAGGGCTGGACTTGAAATTGCAAATCATTTCTATGCTGGGATAATGAACACCCATGGGTGTTGAAATTGCTCTAGTATGAAGATGACCTGTATGAATGATGGGAGAAGGTTTGGAAGGTTGAGTCTATTTTTAGAGCATTTTTGATGTAAAACTAAATACTTAACATTTTCTGTTATGTGAAATAAATGCCATATCAAGAAAAAATATTTTTTGAAAACATTATAAAAAGATTCCTGTTATCTTTGAACCTATGTGTCGATCTTCTGGGATATGAGTGAAACCACATGGAACATTTGCTTTTGCAAGTGAACTGCTTGCTCAACACCAACTTGAGCAATTCAGAGAAACCCCCACAGTATCACTGCCGCCCCCATTAGTCTGGCACGTTTTGAGACTAGAGTTTCCTTGCACGCCCGCTCCCAGTACCTTCCTTAGTGTTTTCTCGTGAGGCCAAACTGTTTCTTTACTTGCAAATAAATTGCACCAGCAGAGACATCGTGTCTTTCCATGTTTCTTACATTTTATTATACAACACCAAACACCCTGACGAAGGCGTGGGAGGGATGAACTAGTGACTACGACTAGGCTGTTTCTCACAGATGCAACCATTGCGAAACAAGACGTGTATCCACTGGGACACACACCAGGGAGTGGAGCGTCGAAACACGTGTCCATGGCAATTGGTGTACTTTCAAAACTCTCTGTGGGTGATGGAACCTAGGATGCTTGTTAATGTTCATTGGTGTTTAGTGGAAAGTCACCAGTGGTAATGAATATCAGTTCAACTCATTGTGTAACTATGCTCACTGAATCCACCTTTGAATGAACAGTGCACATCGAACTAATTCATTTGCTTTTGGTGCCTACTGCACCGATTCCTGCTCGTTTTTTTGCAGAGTGTATTGTAGGGGGCAAAGTTGTAATTGGTTAATACAAGCGATGAGCATTGATTGACGCGTTCAAGGAACTACGAAATGAACCATCTGGTGAAATCATTGATGCTTTGGAAACCTCTTGCTTTCAAATCTGACCAGACACATTAATGTTTATTCATTCAATTGGGACCTGGGACCGTGCCAGGCTCCTGGGGACTGTGCTTCCTGGCTGGAGGCCTTCAGAGCAGGATCTCCAGCAATACCAGATGCCCGCACGGAGCACCACCAGCAGGGGCCAGTAGGGGCCAAGGAGCAAATTTTTCCCGATTGCCATATTGCCATGGTAGTGCCTAGCATAGCAAAACCCCCTGCACTGGCCTAGAAGGCAGTAGTGGTCCTCTGACACAGTGAAGCCACTTGTGAGTCCTGTAAGAAGAGATATCGAGGTAAGGTGTCTTACTTTAGAGTGGGTGGCACTGGACAGTGGATCTTTGAAGACATTTAGCAAGAGGAACATGCACTTCGCAGGTGCTCTTGTACTTGCACAATGATTGTATCACAAGTCTAAGTGAATGGCGTGTGGTTGGCAAGATTATCGCTGACATGGGGGAAAGACAGTAACGTTAGGTATTCGCACTAACGCGGAAGGGTGTGATGATGAGGAGGCAGTTCTGTGAGTCAGCCATTCTCATCTTTGTTCTCAAACAGTTTAACACATGTTGCAGAGGCCGGGGCAGGACCCCAGGCCATCGCTAGTTTTATTCAGGAAGCAGAAACCACAAAAGCATCTTCTTTTCGTCTACTCTTGTTGAAATATGGAATCTTTTATATTTTTGTAAATTCCTACAATGCTGAAACAGCCACTTTCCAGGACTAGCATCTCTGGTTGCAGTCCATTGCCCTGGTCCTGTAGAGAGAGAGGACATCTTTGGGTAGACCTCAGGGGTTCCGCTCTGGCTTCTATGGCTGCATATGACGGAGGGCTGATATTTTCCGATGTAGTGTTGTCCTCAGGGCTCCTTTCACATCCTTGTTTCTCAGACTATAGATCATGGGGTTAAGCACAGGGATCACAATGCAGTAAACAGCTGACATGACGCTGTCCACCTTGCGGGAATCATCAGATATGGGTCTCAAGTACATGAAGATCAAAGCTCCGTAGTACAGGACGACGACAGTCACATGGGATGCACACGTGGAGAAGGCCTTCAGCCTTCCTGCTGTGGACGGGATCCTCAGGATGGTTAGGACGATGTAGATGTAAGACATGAGTATGAAGATTAGCAAACCCACTCCGAAAAGGGACGCCGATGCTGAAGTCAGGACTTTATTCACATAGGTGTCGCTGCAGGAGAGTTTCAGAAGTGGCTGAACCTCACAGTAGAGGCGATCGAGCGCATTGTCGCGACAGTAGGGTAATAGAGATGTCGGAAGCGTCTGTACTACTGAATTCAGAATACCCGCAAGCCAAGTAGCCCCTGCCAGCTGCACACAGACCCGCCTGTTCATAATGGCCCTGTAATGCAAGGGGTGGCATATTGCAACGTAGCGGTCATATGCCATGACAGCAAGCAGGACACATTCTGTGGTGGCACAGCCAGTAAACAGATAGGCCTGAGCCATGCAGCCATTGAACGAGATGTGGTTTCTCTTGCAAGCAATGTTCAGCAGGATGTTAGGCACAGTGACTGATGTGTACAGCACTTCCAAAAAGGATAAATTACTGAGGAAAAAGTACATGGCAGTATGAAGGCCAGGGTCGACGCTGACTGCTGTCACAATCAGCACATTCCCAATCAGTGTCATTAGGTAGAGAGTTAGGAACACAGTGAAGGACATCAGGAGCCAGTGAGGGCTGCTTGGAAGGCCCTCCAGGCGGAATCCCGTCACACTGCTCTGGTTTTTCATCTCACTTAGTTTGCTCCAACAGTCAGAAATGGAAAAAGATCTGGAAGAGAAAGAAGTAGAACACGACCATGTTGAGTTCTTTCACTGCCTGAAGCCCATATTTGCACTGTGGTGTTAACTGCGATAATCCTACTCCCTTCCCAGCTGGAGCTGCCTTGGGTTGGAGTTAAAAACTCAGGACATCCTGTCCTCACTCTCCTCCTATCACCTCCCTCCCTCTCTTCCCGGCTCTTCCTCTGGCCCTTCTGCAGCCACCTGTCCTCCCTCCTTCTGTGCCTTTCCACTTTTTTCTGCTGACGAGGTTTCCAGACAAGTCTGATCTATGAAAGTCTCGTCTAAACAGGTTCACCCCTGTTCCTCAAAAACTATCAAGGACCACATCGACTCCCTGGCTCCTGCCCTGGCTGACTTTTGCAACCACTCCTTCGCCTCTGGAGTCTTCCCATCCCCCCTCAAGCACTCCCTTGTGCACCCTCTTCTTAAGAAACCCTCTTCCGACCCCTCCTGCCCGGCTAACTATCGCCCAATCTCCATCACTCCCTTCCTGGGCAAGCTCCTGGAGAAAGTTGCCATCTCCCAGCTTAACCTCCATGCTGAAACTGTTGGTAGTCTCCATGACCATCAATCTGGCTTCAGAGCGGCCAGAAGCACGGAAACTGCTCTCCTGAACATCCGTGAGGACCTGCTCTTGAACCTCGACTCCAACACTCCGTGTGTTCTCATTCTGCTCGATCTCTCTTCTGCCTTTGACACTGTCAACCATGCCATCCTGCTGAACCGTCTCCGTGATAACCTGGGTATCACTGGTCAGGCTCTGGCGTGGCTGACCTCTTTCCTTTCCAATCGACCCTCCCAGTTCCAACTTGGGTCCTTCCTCTCTGACATCTTTTTCTCCACCTGTGGTGTTCCCCAGAGATCTAATCTCTCTCCCTGGCTGTTCAACCAATATCGGGCACTCCTTGCCCACTGCATCGCCTCTCTCTGCCCCTACTTTCAGTGCTATGCAGACGACACCCAGCTCATTTTCAGGCTACCCTCGGCCTCCTCCTCTCCTTCCCTCATCTCTGACTGTCTGTCTGCCATCCTGGAATGGTGTGCCGCCAATGACCTCTGCCTTAATGCCAGTAAGACTGAGATTCTACTCATCGGCACACCCACTCCCTCCTTCCCTGTAGCTCTCTGGCCAGCCTCGCTTAGCCCTCCTCCTGCTCCTACCTGCAAGGCAAAAAACCTCGGGGTCATCTTCGACTCCACACTCTCCTTCTCTCCTCATATATCTGACGTCTCTAAGAAGTCACACTACCAGCTGCACCTCCTGAGAGGTATTCTTCCCTTCCTCTCCTTCCCCCAGAAGCTCACTGTCTCCCGAGCCCTGGTTCTCTCGGAGCTGGACTACTGCAACAGCCTCTATCTTAATCTGCCTGCCTCCACTCTCCACCCCCTGCAACTCATCCAGAACAGTACTGCGAGACTTGTCCTTAGCCTCAAGCCCAGGGACCGTATCTCTCCAGGACTGAAATCTCTACACTGGCTCCCAGTGGCTGCGAGGATTAAGTTCAAAACCCTCTGCATTGTCCACAAGGCCTTCTGGGGCCTGGGGCCTAAATACCTTCAACTCTCTCTTCCTAAATATCTTCCTTCCCGAGCCCTTCGCTCATCCATCTCCAACTCCCTCAGGGTCAGCCGCTTCTCGAAGCAACGAGCTGGAGGTAGATCTCTCGCCGTGGCAGGGGCCTCCCTCTGGAACAGCCTTCCTGCCTCCCTGAAACTTGAGGAGAACCATCTCCGGTTCCTGATGCACCTCAAAACCTTCCTCTTTGCTTCTGCTTTCTCTCTCCCTCTCCCCTGCTAAATTCTCGACTGAATCTGCACCGAATCTGCAACTGGGCCACTCTCACCGACCTCGGTCCTGGGCCCAGCCACTCTCCTCTTGCACTGCCTCCCTGGCAACCCCTGCACTGAGGGACTGTCTCTGTATCCCTACAGCCCCCCTTTCCCAGCACTTGTCTGCACTTACCTTGCACTTGCCACCAGCTGGCCCTATTTATTTACTTTATTCTACTTACTTGTACTGCACTTCCCCCCTCCCCTCCTCTTCCCCTTGCACTTTTCCCTTCCCCCTATCCCTGCACTTGCGCGGTCTGAATGACACCTGGCCTAGTAGGATCGTTGTCTGTCCTCCCCTTGTTCCCCCCTCCCTGCCTCGTCGCGCCTTGAAACACTTGTGTATAGGCGCGTTACAAATGCCATATCATATCATATCATATCAAGCTTCTGCTACTTCTTTATTGGACTCTGCCATTGATGTTCTCTGGACACTTAACTGTTAGTTACTGTGCAGTCAATATGGAAACAACTGACTAATTGTCATTGCAATTCTACCTTCTTAAACTCTGGATACACATTGAAGCCGATTCATTCTAGAAATTAAGATTTGATCCAAACTACAATTTTTTGGAGAGCTTTGTCCTGTGCTGTTGATGGTAGGTCATTTGCATCACAAATTCTCTTTTTTACCAAGAAACATAGAAATAGGAACAGAGAGTTTGCTCGACTTAAAATGTGTGCCTGCATACTTAAAAAAAAATTGCCGGATTCCAAGATGGCCGTCGACACTAGGTGACGTGTCGGCAGACGCTCCACAAGCCAATTAAGGTTTAAAGGCTTCTACACCACCTCAGAGCCGGGAAAAACTACTGTTGGGTGGAGTGAAGCTCAGTAAAGTGGCGGGCTCCTGCAAACAAACCGGCAGAGAGACGCAAGCAGCAGAGCCGCACCAGAGCTAACATGCAAGGCAGTGCGGTGTGGAGCCACAAAGTCTGCAGTCAACAGTGCACCATCGCAGGGGCCGTAGGAGTGAAGATTTGGGACCCACCTGCTGCCTGACGCTTTGAGAGGCGGTGGCAGCTTGCCTGAGGCAGCATAAACACCTCAGTAAACCCCGAGCAAAGGAGGAGCAGGGCCGCCCAGGGAGGCGGCACAAGGAGAGAAGAGGCTCCCGGATGGGAGAGAGGGAATGAAGAGGACTCGGCCGGGCCCATCCCACGCTCTCCACCTCTCCCCCCTGGCGGTAGGGGGATCAGCATCCCCGTTGGTTGGAGAACACCAGCGAGGAAGGAAGAGGGGAAGGGCCCCAAGGACGAGAAGCCTCCCGGACCGCAGTGTCATAAGGAGGAAGCCAAACACCACAGGAGCAGGGACTCAACAAGAGAAGATCTATAAGACACATGCTGCATAAAGAGAAGTAAAGGAGCAGCAGCTGGAATCGCGGGAGACAAGGAAAGGACAGCCCTCACAGAGCAGAGCACAGATAAGAAGGTGAGAGATCCGGAGGGGGAGAACCACAAAACACGCCACCCAGGCAGGCCCTTAGCCATAGGCCTAGGGAGATTAAGCCACCCAAAGTCCCGGAGGCGCACAGGTAGAATTTACCCATTTAAGGACACTCACAGAATGAGAAACTGGCAGGAGGATGTATAAGGCACGAAGCAGACAACGCGGGGAGGCCTAGATACCTATTTACCCATCCCAAGAACAGGAAAGGGGGGATAAGGTGGGCCTGCACGAGATGATTGATCATCAGCGAGGGCCCCGGAAGGAAGGATGGTCAGGGGCACGAGACAGATATCCAAATCATCTAAAGCAAACGCCTGAAAACAGGCGGCAGCAGCAGTGGGCATGCCGGGCACCATCCCTACCATGTGGGGCCCAGGAGAGGGAGGGGTCCTGGCAAAGGACCCCAAGAAATGTCAGACCAAAGCGAGCCCAAGGGGACAGAGCCTGTGGGACCCATCTCAAGCCAGGATCTCCATAATGATATGATGTCACTCCAGACAGCATTACAAAAAGCATTCCAGGAACAATTGCAGTTAATGAGATGAGACTTCAATCTAGCCCTAACTGAAATAAGACAGGACGTTGGTCAGCTAGGGGAAAGGACGGATCTCCTGGAAAAGGGGCTCCAAGAAGTGGATTAAGATACAATGACACAGGGGGAAGCAATAGAGCAGCTCCAGGTGGCCACACAAAACCTGGAACTCCAGATGGAGGACATGGAGAACCTGTCACGACCCTTGCCCAAAACCCCCTCTGGCAAACCCATTGGCCATGTGGAGTCAGGACTCGGGCCTCTAGAGCCAGGCATCCTTTTCCAAAGCCCTCTTGGGGCCACTACTGGCACCCCTGGTGCCAGGCTCATACACCATGAGAAACATGTGCTTGGGAACTACTTATTGTGTTGCCAGCCAACATGGAGGCATCCACATAGCTTGGTTCCCTAAGAACCAAGCTATGCAGTCTAGTGTTTTGGGTGTGGCAGGCCTGGAACTACTTTCCCTGGTTCTACTTTACCTGGGCTATATAAACCACACCCTGACTGCAGAACACGCTTCGTGTTACTTTGCAGCTTGCAGCGTGACGCTCACCGTGTCCAGCTATTCCCTTGAACCTCGGAGAAGAAGAACCTGCAAGGAGACAAAAGGAACATCATTAGCAGCAGCATCTTACCTGCAGTCTTCGGGCCTCATTCCGACCCAGGCGGTAACTTACCGCCTGGGTCGTACCTTTACCACCATGTCGTAAACTACGTTTACGCCATGGTGGTTGGCGGACTTACCGCCCCATTCCGAGGTTGGCGGGGCGGTAAGTCCCCAATCCCCATTTACCCTTCCCCATTCCCATTTTTGCCCCATAGGGCATAATGGGAGTGGGGAAGGCGTTAATTACGCCACCGTAAATTACGGTGGCGTAATTAACAACATGGTCCCTTAGCGCCATGGATTTTAACACCTGCTAAAAGCAGGTGTTAAATCCTCCATGGCGCTAAGGGACCTCGGAATCAGGCGGTAAGGGTCGGCGCTGTTTACGCTGCCGTAAACCCCTTACCGCCTGGGTCGGAATGAGGCCCTTCATCTTTAACCACTCGCAGCTTCTGAGAACAGTTTCCTTGAATCAGCACGCCTCCCGGACAGTACGACCTGAAAGAGGAAGATAGAGGCAACATTAAAGAAAGCAGTAGAGACATTTGTAAATTACGAACTGCTCAAAAGACTTACCTGGCTGGTCGCCTCACGGCTGGCACCATTCCGGGCATTCTACTCGCGCTGAAGAACCCTGCGACCTACAAGAAAGGAAAACACAGGTTAGCAAAGGCAAGACTTCGCAGCGGGGGTGGAGGGAGGATACTTACCCCGGTCGGTCAGTCTTGAACACAGTCCTCCTGTATTTTCAGGCAGGACCTTACCTTCCCAGCAGACCACATCTGGGCAGAGTTTAGAAGCATACCAGCGAGTAAGCCGGCTGGGTGGCGTCCCTGTGGATACCAGTTGAGCGTAACAGAACGCGAAGCCTACCATAACAAATCCACCTGGGCGCGATGGAGACATCAGAAATGGACCAATTGGCCCAATTACTAGGAGAGCTTTGTGCTGAGGTTCATTCTGCCCGACAAGAGACTAATGCCCTTCGGAGAGACCTAATAGTGACCAAAGAACGCACTGAATAGATTAGCAGGCAATACTTGCAATCACAGGCAGGACAGACGCCTCTACCTGGAAGCAATCCAATGATGCAAAACCCCGCCATATCATCCACTCCGGTGCAGATCACGTTACCTGGAACAGTTCCCTTGGCACCACCAGAAAGGTTCTCAGGCGACCCACGGAAGTATGCGGCATTCATTAATCAGTGTTGCCTTCATTTTCTTTGTAGGCCTGGAGCATTTCCAAACGACCAAGCTCGGGTAGCTTTTGTCTTATCATACCTGAGTGGTAGCGCAGCAGATTGGTCGGTGCAGTTGGCAACCCATGACGATCCTCTATTACATGACTTTGGGGGGTTCCAGAGAGAAATGGAAAATCTTTTTGCTCGCCATACCCAGGAACAAGCAGTAGACAATGAACTCTTGTCCCTCCGACAGGATAATCAGGACTTGTTAACATACATTGCTACCTTCAACAGACTAGTTGCCGAAGCTAGGTGGCCAGAAAATGAAAGAACCACGTTATTCCATCGAGGCTTACGAGGCGAATTAAAGGACGTCTTAGCCCAGGTGGTTGATCCACCCAGAGACTGTGCCAAATTCATAAATCTGGTCGTGCAGTTAGACTACCGGTTGCAGGACCGAAAAGCAGACCGGTCTAAAATGGACCCTCGGACTGTGTATGTTCGACCAAGGGAAAACACACCCCGTGTACCTGAAAATGCTGTAAAACCCATGCAGATTGGAGGGATACGGCCTCCATTAACAAAACAAGAGCGGGTCAAAAGAAGACAACAACAACTTTTTTTGTATTGTGGGAAACCAGGACATTTCTTGAAGGACTGTCCAGTAAAACCCCCAAGAAGAATAGTCGGGGCCACAGAGAAGGATGAAGCTAAGGAATCGGAAAACTACCAAGCTCGACAAACGTAGAGGTCAGTTTGTCGAGTGAGAAGAAAGAGTTGCTGACCTCGCACTTTGCAATACCAGTGATCTTAATTAATCACCAACAGTCATCCAGAATGCATGCCGTTGAAGCATACACCAATAGCGGATCAGTTGGAAATTATATCGACCAAGAACTGGCAGCAGAGATGGGGTTTCCTTTGTGTTCTAAGCCAACTATGGACAAGGTAACCACCGTGGATGGGACAGAAATCGCTTCCTGACCAGTAACCCAGTGCACAGCCAGGGTAACCTTGCTGTGCCAGGACGGACATCGAGAGTCTATTTCATTTGATATCATCAGGGCACCTCAGTTCAGGCTAATACTAGGGATGCCATGGTTGGTTGCTCACAACCCTTTGATAGACTGGCGGGCACGAAAATTAACCTCCCTAGTGATACCTCGCCTGCCGGCTATTACCAAGAGGAGAAACCGGACGTCTGCATCCCCATGACCCCCGGAGCAACAGTATCAACCCTGGGAGCAACTAATACCTTGCCAAGTGAATACCATGATTTCCAGGATGTTTTCCGAAAGGATCAAGCCAATACATTGCCGCCACACAGGCCCTATGACTGTCAGATCGACCTTGTTCCTGGTGCACAAATCCCTTGCGGCAGGATCTACGCTCTCACAGAACCAGAAAACCTTCATTTGAAATCCTATTTAGACCAGTACCTTGCAAGCGGATTTATCTGTCCTTCAAAGTCCCCCGCAGCCAGTCCTTTGTTCTTCGTACCGAAAAAGGAAGGAGACTTGAGAACCTGTATTGACTATTGCGCATTAAACCAGATCACCGTGAAGAACCACTACCCCTTGCCTCTGATCCCTGAGATGCTAGACCAAGTTAAAGATGCCCAGATTTATACCAAACTAGACCTTCGAGGAGCGTACCACCTGGTCCGAGTCAGAAAAGGAGATGAATGGAAAACCGCCTTCCGTACTAAGTACGGCTTGTTTGAATATCAAGTCATGCCCTTCGTGTTATGCAACACTCCTGCGGCATTCCAATATTTCATGAATGACGTCTTAAGGGAGTTAATTGATGTGTGCGCCTTAGTGTACATAGATGACATCCTAGTATACTCAGCCTCGAAACAAGATCATGTCAGGCACGTTCGTTCAGTCGTCACCAAGCTCTGTCAACATCGCTTGTCTGCCAAGCTTGAAAAATGCTTTTTTCACGTCTCCGAAGTAGAGTTTCTTGGTTTTATCCTTACTCCTGCAGGCATCAAAATGGACGTGCACAAGGTAGATGCCATTCTGATATGGCCTTCACCGACGTCTCTGAAAGGGGTACAAAGCATGCTGGACTTTGCGAACTTCTACCGCCGTTTCATCCCAGACTTCTCTCAGGTTGTGCACCCAATCACAGTACTATTACAAAAAAACAATAAAAAGTTAGATTGGACCGAAGAAGCAGAAGAAGCCTTTCAGGAACTTAAACGAAGATTTACCTCCGCTCCAATCCTGTGACATCCTCGTCAGACCTCCCTTATGTCGTTGAAACTGATGCGTCCAGTCTCGCAATGGGGGCTGTCCTTTCACAGAGAGACCCGGAAACCGGCGAACTACATCCCGTGGCCTTTTGGTCGAAAAAGTTCTCACCTCCAGAGATTAATTATGCTATCACGGACAAGGAACTCCTGGCTATCAAATCCACCTTTAAAGCCTGGAGGTACTACCTTCTGGGGGCCAGACACACCATTACAGTCATCACAGACCACCGAAACATGCAATATCTCAAAACAGCCAAGGCCTAGTCCTCGCACCAATTACGATGGGCCATTTTCTTCGCCGAATATGATTATGTAATCACATTTCAAGCAGGAGTCAAGAACGGAAAGGCGGATGCCTTAACTCGCAGGGGCATAGATGAAATGGTATATACAACTCCAGACCCAGTACCAATTATACCTGAAGACAAACTCTTGGGTATCACAACAGCCTTAACACAAGCAGAACTACAAAAAGAAATCCAACAGACAATGAATCCTGATGCCTTCCTCACATGGCAAACTCAAGGAGAACAATATACCATCAAGGACCATCTACCCTTTTTTAGGGATCGCCTATATGTACTCAAGAAGGAATTACAACAGCATATTATTTCAAACTATCATGATTCACTGATCGAAGGACATCCTGTGATCGCCAACACCCTAGCTAAGGTGAAAAAGAACTTTTGGTGGCCTACCTGGCATGAGGACATCATTCAGTATATTCAGTCCTGCGGTGTCTGCGCACAAAATAAAACACAGAAACAAAAACCATCTGGTCTCCTACAACCATTGGACATTCCTCCAGTTCCATGGCACACTCTTTCCCTTGACTTCATCACTGATCTACCTCCAAGCCAAGGGTTCAACACCATCTTTGTAGTTGTGGACTTATTTTCGAAGATAGCCCATTTTATTCCTCTCAAAGGCCTCTCAGACGCAGCCACTTTAGCGAAAGTGTTCCTTGAGGACGTGGTTATGCTACATGGCTTCCCTTCGGTTCTGGTCTCTGATCGAGGCAGCCAGTTTGTTTCAAACTTCTGGAAACAATGTTGTGCAATGGCGCAGATTGACGTTCGGCTATCTACCAGTCACCATCCTCAAACGGATGGCCAAACCGAGAGAACCAATCAGACACTCGAGCAATATTTACGGTGCACGCTGCACCACAAACAAAGGAATTGGAAAGACCTACTATGGATAGCCGAATATGCATATAACAATTCTTTGCATTCAAGCAAAGGACAAACGCCCTTCTATACCCTTTATGGCAGACATCCACGTACCTCTGAACTAGATCTTCCAGCCAGCTTGGAAATGCCAGCGGTAAAGACTATACACACAACCATTACCCAAGCTTTCAAAAGGGCAAAGGAACACCTTATTCATGCCAAAGAAAAACCAAAGAGATTCGCCGACCAACACTGGAAAAAGGCCCCTGATTATCAAGTAGGAGACAAAGATTGGTTAGCCGCTAAATTCGTACCCATCAAGGGAACCCAGACCTTTCATCCCAGATTTTTAGGATTCTACACCATTAAGGCAATTATCAACCCAGTAGCCGTGAAACTGGATTTACCACCTAATCGACAAATCCACCCGGTATTTCATGTGTTCCTCCTGAAACCAATGCAACCCGGCACACGAATTGGGACACCACCTAAGCCTATACTTGTTGACGGAGAACCAGAATTCGAAGTCAAAGATATCTTGGACCAAACTATATTATCTTGTCGATTGGAAAGGATTTGGACCACAAGATAGATCCTGGGAGCTCAGTGAGAATATCCACGCACCACGTCTAATCAGGAAATTCCATTGGAACTTCCCAACCAAACCTGGGCCAGACAGAAGCAACACCATGGGAGGGGCCTTAGGAGGGAGTGCTGTCACGACCCTCGCCCAAATCCCCTCTGGCAAACCCATTGGCCAGGTGGAGTCAGGACTCGGGCCTCTAGAGCCCGGCATCCTTTTCCAAAGCCCTCTTGGGGCCACTCCTGGCACCTATGGTGCCAGGCTCATACACCATGAGAAACATGTGCTTGGGAACTACTTATTGTGTTGCCAGCCAACATGGAGGCATCCACATAGCTTGGTTCCCACGAACCAAGCTATGCGGTCTTGTGTTTTGGGTGTGGTAGCCTAGGGACTACTTTACCTGGACTATTTTGTTGGGGCTATTTAAACCACACCCGAGCAAGACAACACGCTTCGCGTTACTTTTCAGCTTGCAGCGTGACACTCACCGTGTCCAGCTATTCCCTTGAACCTTGGAGAAGCAGAACCTGCATGGAGACAAAAGGAACATCATTAGCAGCAGCATCTTACCTGCAGTCTTCATCTTTAACCACTTGCAGCTTCTGAGAACAGCTTCCTTGAATCAGCACGCCTCCCGGACAGTACGACCTGAAAGAGGAAGATAGAGGCAACATTAGAGAAAGCAGTAGAGCCATTTGTAAATTATAAACTGCTCAAAAGACTTACCTGGCTGGTCGCCTTATGGCTGGCACCATTCCGGACATTCTACTCGCGCTGAAGAACACTGCGACCTACAAGGAAGGAAAACACAGGTTAGCAAAGGCAAGACTTTGCAGCGCTGCGCATAGCGCTTACTTACCGCATCATAACGCTCTTAATGCGCCATCATTTACCAGCGAGGCTCAACCAAACCAGTTCGTCGCGCTGACGCTCTGCATACCTAAGGGAGGAAAAAGGGACATTCTAAACAAAGAAAGGCATGCAGGATAGCAACAAAACTAAAGAACAGCAATAAGACCTACCTGAACAATATCAAACGGGCCGGCGTCAGTGAAGTAACTGGACCACACATGCCCAAAAAAGACAACGCGCCCCTGCAAAGAAGGCAGGACGGAGAGCACGCCTAATTCTACCAGCAGGTGAGGAGAGGGCCCAGAGGGGCTGAAATCATATGGGGGTGGAGGGAGGATACTTACCCCGGTCGGTCAGTCTTGAACACAGTCCTGTATTTTCAGGCAGGACCTTCCCCGCAGACCACATCTGGGCAGAGTTGAGAAGCATACCAACCAGTAACCCGGCTGGGTAGCGTCCCTGTGGATTCCAGGTGAGCGTAACAGAACCACTCAAGGAGGATTAATATAAGAGTCAAAAACCTCCTCGAAGCCGTTACAGTCAGGGACTTAAAGAGGGAGGTTCAGAGGATGTTTGAGGACCTCCTGGGAGATACAAGCCTGGAAAACATTGAACTGGATAGAATTCACTGATCCGGCAGGACAGCTAAGGGCCCCAATGGCAGGCCGAGGGATGCGTTGGCGGCATTTTCACGATACATGCATAAGGAAGCTGTTCTGCGTGTGGCCAGGGCAGAGGAATCAGTCATATACAAAGGCACCACAATAGCCCTTTTTCAGGATTTTTCTGGAAGCACATTGCTCAAGAGGAGGCAAATGGGTCTGGTGGTAAGGACTCCGCTACAAATGGTCGACCTGGTATTTGAATGTGAAGGGGTCCAAAAACACATTACATCCATGCAGGAGGGAGAAGAATTACTACAACTGGATACGACACAAGGACACCAGGAAGACTGCCTCCTCCAGGCGGAGCATCGGTAGAGGCCCCGTATATAGAAAATGGATAACAGTGGGAGAATGGCAGAGGCGCATAGCCACCCTACGGGGCCCACAGCTTAAGCTGGGGGTGGGAACTGGGCGCGAAAAGAGGAATGATGGGTAACAACAATGGAGGAAGAATGATAACTTTACTACATTTAAAAAGGGTGGTGGGCAACAAAGGCATGTTTTGGGTGGTAGGAGCATCAGAGGACGTTCCATCTTGGTTTCAGCTAGGGTGGTAGCACCTGGGGGAGAAGCAGGGGGAAGTGGGGGGAAATGTTTAAGGGGAGCAGAGGGGGGTCACATCCCCAAGTTGGGGGCGGGGGAATGGGTGCAGGGAAGGAGCAGGGGGGAAAGCAGGGGACCGGGGTATGGGGACAGGTAGGTGGAACAGGACCTGGAGAGAGGGGAGAGGAGCAGAGTAGGAGAGGGAATAGGTGAAGGAGGCAGAATTGGGAGCTAGAGGGAGGGTGCCTTTGGAGGGTAACCATTCAGTGGTCCACACATAATGTGAGAGGCCTCAACTCCCCTCACAAAAGGGAGAAACTGGGATTTTTAACTAGGAAATTCACCCCCGACGTGCTGGCAATTATGGAGACCCACCTACGGAGTAAAGATCAGGCATGATTAAAATTGAGGGTCTACTCTAGTATTTGTCATGCCTCAAACTCGACGAAGAAGTGCGCAGTAGCTCTAGCTCTTAGGGATGGGTTGGACCTCAGGATTAAAGCCTCCCGGGCGGATAAAGGTGGCAGATATGTAATGGTGGTGGGGGAATACGTGGGGGCAACATACACGCTGGCATCCATCTGCACCCCGAATGTGGGGCAAGAGGAGTTCCTGAGGGAATTGTTGGAGGTTCTAGAAGGGTTTGCTCAAGGAAACATGATACTGATGGGCGATTTCAACTTAGCATGGTCCAGAGAACTAGATGGGAGTAAGGGGGGAGTTAATGTGGGGGGGGCGGTGGCATCGGCTTCGCTGAGGGACAGGTTTGAAACCCTTGGAAAATGGATGTATGGAGGGGGGTGCAGGAGAATAGGGAAGGATTTACCTTTTTCTCCAATGTACACAGGACACAAACCCGTATTGATCACGTATGGGTGTCAGCCCCCCTATTGGGTGCAGTGTCGGGTATAGAGGTGGGCCCATTAGGGATCGTGGACCACACAGTGATCACAATGGACTTTCAGTTGCCCGAGCAGAGATCGGGGATGTGGGGTTGGAGTGTACCGGGAGAGCTTCTGTGGGAGCCGGTCATTAGAGGAGAATTATATCAGAAGGTTAGGGAGTTTTTTGCCCTCAATAAAGCCTCAGTCACAGGGGAGAGTGTTCGTTCGGATGCGTTCAAAGCTAGGAATAGCGGTGTGTTTATCGCCGTAAAAGCACCAAGGGATAGACAAATGAGAGCCCTCGAAACCCAGCTGGAGACCGAAGTTGAAGTTAGTAGGATGCTGGCCACGGAGGCCCCATCTAGGAAAACATTAAGGGAATATTGTCAAGCAGTGGGCCAGCTTAATGTTTTAAGCACCAAGAAGGCAGAAAAGTTGTTATTGTTTGCTCACTAGTGATTTTATGCTAAAGCGAATAAAGCCGACAGGTTACTGGCAAGTCTTGTTAGGGGGGCATCCAGTAAAAATAATATTGCCACTATAATAGACGATCAAGGTTCCCACCATACCCATACAGAGAAGATTCAGTAGTGCTTTGCCAACTATTATAAGGAGCTATACATGTCTCAGAACCCACCGGATAGACTGCAGGCGGACCTCCTGAAGAGGACCCTCCTTCCCACGGTGGCTGAGGAGGAGCTGCTAGGGCAGGAGATCACAGGAGACGAGGTCTGGAGGGTTATAAAGGACCCCCTCTGATCCCCGAATAAGCTGCCAGGACCGGATGGCTTTACAGCTAATTATTACAAGACATTTGCAGGATCGTTGGTCCCACAACTGACAAGCCTATTTAACCGCTTCCGGGAGTCAAACATCATTTCGTCATCAATGGAGGAGGCAAAAATCATTCTCCTCCCTAAGCCCTATAAAGATCATAAGAAGTGCACATCATATAGGCCAATAGCGCTAATAAACGTGGACGCAAAAATGTACACAAACATTTTGGCCAATAGATTAAGGGCAGTGCTACCCACTCTGATCCATCTGGATCAGTCTGGCTTTGTTCAGGGACGGCAGATGTTTGACAACATAAGATGGGTAGAGCATCTGCTTGAAAAGGTGAATAAATCCTCGGTTCCTGCTTTCCTACTATTCCTCGATACGGAGAAGGCCTTTGATCGAGTTGAGTGCCCCTTTTCTGTTCTGTGTGATGGAAAGGATGGCTTTGTGCGGCATGGTTCAGGCAAATTACGTCTCCCCAATGACACAACTCCTGATTAACGGATCAATGTCCAGTGGTATTCAACTGACCAGGGTGCCACCTCTCGCCCTTGCTATACGCCATATACTTAGGACCATTGCTGGAACTAATAAGGGAGTCAGATGAGGAGCATGGGACACCATTTGGCGGAATACAGTATAAGGTGGCAGCCTTTGCAGATGATATGCTCTTGATATTGGCAAGCCCAGGGGAATCGTTGAGGACATGTAGGGAAACCCTGTTGGACTTTGGGGTGGCCACGGGCCTCAAGATCAACATAACTAAATCAGAACTACTTGACCTCACGTTGAAGGGCAGGGAGGTGGCACGGTTGAAGGCTGAGTCACCATTTATATGGAGCCCCGGGGGGATCAAATACTTGAGAATCAGGATCACTCCAAACCTGGCTAGTTGGTATGGAGCTAATTACCCACCTATGTTGGCAACCATTAAGGCGGACCTCCTAAAGTGGAAGGCGCTTAAGATCTCATGGATGGGTAGAATGGTAGCGGTGAAGATGGTAACGCTCCCTAGACGGCTCTACCTATTTCAAGCACTCCCGGTGCCAGTCCTGAATACATTTTCTTGCAGGCTAAGGAAAGCAATGGGTGGTTTTATATGGGAGGGTGAGAGAGCAAGGATCAGCCGAGCATTACTGACGGCCCCGAGAGGGGAAGGAAAGATGGTGTTCCCGAACTTTAGATTGTACTATGAGACGTCCCAATTGCGGATCATACTGGAATGGTTATCAGGGAAAGAGGGAACCAGTGGGCGCCGATGGATCAGGCAGTAATGAGTCACAATCTGGAGGCAGTGCTGTGGCTGCCGTGACAGCATAGGCCGAAGCACATGTACATGAGCACTATGACTAGGCTAGTGGCGGAAACATAGAACACTAGCGGGGAAATATGGGATCACGACCTTCCCATCCCCATTTACTCCTATATTCAATAATCCGGAGTTCTCACCCTGGACAGAAGCATGGGCATTTAAAAAATGGTGGGAGGGTGGTGCAGAAAACTGCGAGACATGTTCCAGCGGACTATTATTAGGCCATTCAAGGAATGAAAACAGTGCTTCAGGGTGGACGGAAGTGAAAGGATCAGGCATTTTCAATTACAGCATTGGCTTCTAGATCCAATGGGCGAGGCGGCAGCCTGCCACGACTTAACCCCGTTTGAAAAATTCCTTTTGACACAGGACGGATCTAAGGGGCTCATTTACAATCTGTATAAAATCTTGGACAAGGAAATTCCCCAGGCGGTTTAGCCCTATGTCGAGCGGTGGGAGGGCACAGTGGGGAGAGACCTGTCGAGGGGAGTGTGGGAGAGTTTATGGAAAAGGATACCAAAGGTGGTTAAGGAAACCCAGTTGCAGGAATGCTGGTACCAGCTGCTCTATAGGTGGCATTACACTCCGGCCAGACTCCACAAGATCTACCCTGGGGTCTCGCTAGAATGTTGGAGGGGGTGCTGTGGGGAGGATACGTGGTCACATATTTGGTGGAGATGCCCTAAACTTGAGCATTTTTGGAGGGAGGTACAAGGGGCTCATACGCCGGCCTTTGGGGCAAAGGAGGCTATACCACCAGAGAAGGTCCTATTGGGGTTGGATGACGGCACAGGGGGGGGGGAGTTGGGGTCGCAGGAAGGCAAGAACCCTGGCAGCTATGCTGCTAATTGGACAAAGGTGGAAGGGTGAGGCCAGGCCCACACTCCAAGATTGGTTTCGGAAAGTTTGGGATTTTGTGGCGCTGGAGGGGGCAACGTACACCATGAATAATATCTTACCGTGCTTCTCCAGAGACTGGGGGGAGGGTCTAATCTTTCCAAAGGAGGATTTCAGAGTGTAATGGTGCCCCCAACGCCCGAAATTGTTGGATTTCTGCTGACATGGCTGAGTGAATTTTTGGCCCCTGCCGGGCATATGCCCACAAAGTCCCCGGGGGAAGGAGGGTTGGCAGCAGGTTATTTTGGAGTTGTATCTGTAGCATTTGTATTTGCTTTTTGAAAACTAATATAAAGAAGTTTAAACAAATATTATAATAATTGCCACAGGGCAGAAACATGATAGTGTAAAACACCTTTCGGCCAAACAATATTTATTTACAAACTGTCAGTGTATTTTACTTTCCAAATGTTTAGTCTCCCAAGCAACCCCCGGCATGCTGAGGAAGAGAGAGTTTCACAGAAGGTGGCATTAGTTGGGCACTTTCTGCTGCTGCCCATTTGCCCATTTGCCTGAAGCTTAACTTTGCTACCTCCTTCTTCACCAGAGTCTCTTCCAGGCTATGTTGAAGTTGTGCCTATTTAGCATATTTTGCAACGCTATAGAGCCATTAAAAATCATGATATTATGTTTCCATTAGCAACACATTTTGCTGAGCCATGAGGGTAAATTTGATTCTATGAGATTTTTGGCGTTGACACACTTACACAAACACATTAAGCAGGACAATAGAGAGTTGAAGTTGCTCCAGTTGGAATCTAAATTAATAATCAAATTTAACTCTATTAAACCTGAGGGTCTTAATAGTGATGAACAGCTATATTTCCTATGATAAATTAGCAGGAATCATATCCTTTTTCTATTTCTACTATTAATGTCATCTGTATATTCCCTTTTGTAAACTTTAATCATTCTTCTTTTGCGTTTTGCTTTGTGGCGTAAGCCACATTTCTTCAAAACATTGGTACTGTAAAAAAATAAAGGCGAAAGGGGAGTTTGGGAGCAGTGCGTGGTGTTGGCATGGCAACTTGCCAACTCCTGGGCAATGAAATGGCCAAAGCACCATCCGGGCCTTGACCCTCTCGCTCTTGTCTGCCGGCCTGCTGCTGTTGCCGGGGAGGTGTGCGCGCTCCAAAGTAGGAGCAAAATGACTGCACTTAACTATATGCCCATTACATTTGGATTTTCTATGCACCAATACTTTTTGGCAGTTGAACACCCGTGGACTATGTTTAAAGTCTGGCATAGAGTGATCTCTGGAAGGATTGTGAGGGTTTGCCCCACATGACCAGGAGTCATTTTCTGGGAGAAGCAATGGGGGGCGGGTGTCGGGGCAGGGGGAAACACACAATGCATGCATACATGCGTATTGGTACCTCGGGGAGTTTTGGGAGGGGCACCATTTTAGAACATGTACAACTAGGATCGATTTAGATTCACAGCCAGGGAGCAACATTATACCAGCCTGCGCCAGTCACTTGTACTAGCACCTATAACTTGCTGAACACTATATCTGTTGTAACTTGATTTCTGCCAGCCACAATCCTAGCAGTTTGAATATTCTGTAAGTTGTCCTTCTGCCTCTCCATGACACCGGAAGCTGACTGTATTCTGGTTTAGCACCGTACTGTTCTGATTACCTATAAATATGTATACTGCCTAACTTATTCAAACATAGCATATGCCTTATTCCAGCACCCTAAATTGTGGTCCACAACCCACTGCTACCACATTGTCGGGCACATTGTGACCCATCGTAGCCCGAGTGCTATACTGCACGGTAGCAACCGATACTTGCAGCATTATGCTTCCCACTGACGCCAATCTTGTCGCCTTAGGCATCTTACTTGCATTAGGCCTATTAGCAGGCTTCACGAGAACCTCGACCTTCCATATACCAGATCATATGTCTATAACCAACCGGACAATGACTCCGGATGTTGTTCCGCTCTCATCCCATCCTATCAGCCCAATTTCTGGACAACTGCCAAGCAATTTGAACTTTCCCCAGAGCCCATCCTATCCCAATAGACCATGCAATTTAGCCACCAGGAATACAAGGCTCTGTTCTAGATTGCCCAAATTATTTGAACCTCTCGCCAGGTCCACTACTAACCAATATCTTAAGAGAAAAAACCCTCCAAACAGCCAAATTACTAACAGCGACAAGCTTACTCCTAACCTCTCATCTCTTTTGATCACACATGACAAACCTAACAAAACACCTAAACAAACTAAGCACATCTGTGCCGTACAGCCTACTGGTGTGACTAAAAGCTTTGCCTCTCTGCCGTCACCAGACAACCCTACACCAAATCTTAAGGGGGCACTAATAAATGCCAGATCTCTAGTTGTGCATCCCACTGAGATATCCAACCTCATTTGAGTGGAAAACTACGATTTCCTCGCCATCACCGAATCCTGGCTGCATGCTGCAGCAGGCCTTGTCCTCATGCTAGCAATTCCTGACGGCTATCCCATCCTGAGAGCAGATAGATTTGAGGTGTGAGGAGGAGGAGGCATTGCCCTCATTGCCAAATCTAGCATTCCATGAGATTAGCCCCTCTAGACATTCAATCCTGTGAAGCCCTCACAGCTAAATTACCTATAGCCAACTCCCAGACTCTCAACGTTCACTTTATATACAGACCTCCAGGCCCCAGCGGGTCTTTTGATGAGGACAACTCTACTATCCTCTTGGATAATTTAAAAAGCAGTTGACAAGTTCTACTGTTAGGGGACCTCAACCTGGGCTTCAATGACCCACAAGATAAACAAGCAAGTATTACTGCCAATATCCCGTCCGAAATTGGTTTAACCCAGAGAGTTAACTCACCTACACACAATTAAGGTAGAATACACAACTGGGTGGCAGAATACAACTGTAACGCCATCATCACCTGCATCATCCCGCAAACCTGGACAGACCACCACCTCCTATCATTCACGCTAGCCACTATAAAGCCAACACCTAAATATACGCCCCTACTCAAACATGGAACAAAAAGAATATTACAGCGGATAGACCTGTCCCCCTTATTCTTCCTACCCTCAACTCTCTACCGGACAGCATGGATCCTAGCATGCTAGTTGATGAGTACAATAACATAATGACAACCTCAATTGACTCCATCGCCCCTCTCAAAATGAGACAAAGTAAACCTAAAGGTCACCTCAACTCCTGGTTCACCCCACATTTGAAAACCTTACGTCTGGAAAAAAGGAGATGTGAGGCCTCTTGGAGACTACTTCCATCTGTGGAAAATAAAACTAACCTCAATAATATATCATCACCCTACAAAAAATAAATCTGTCTGGCTAAACAGGAATCCTACAATCACCAAATTTCACAAGTCGAATCCAGCATGAAGGAATTATTCATAATTTTAAAAGAATTAGAAACACCTATCATAGTGCAAGATACCTGCACTAAAGACAAAACTTGGTGCTCTAATATTCAGCATGCCCTAGCTAATAAAGTTACCACCCTCCAGGATAAAATTGCAACAAAAAAAGCATCTCTAACCACCTTGACCCTTCCCAATATCACCCCTGTTTCCCATCATAACCCTTCAACACGCTTTAACTTCTCCAAAATCTCTATTCACGAGTTGGAAAAAGTAATATTATCACTCAAACCCTCGAACTGCCACGGCGACCAATGTCCAGCCCAACTTATCAAGGATGCGGCGAGGGATCGGGCACCCTTCATATCGAAGCTTATTAATGCCTCATTGACCTTAGGGACCATCTCAAGCAACCTTGAAGAGTCTTAGGTACTCCCACTGCTTAAAAAACAAACTCTAGACCAAACTACTATACCAATCAATTACCAGCCTATTACTACAGTGCTTCCTCAAAATTTTAGACAAGGTCGCATACATACAAATTCAGAAGTACTTGGAACTCAACCACCTACTGGGAGCTCACCAATCAGGCTTCCGCCCTCAACATAGAACCGAAACTGCACTAATTGACCTCAAGGCCCAAATTGACGAGCTCAGGGACAAGGGAAAATCAGCCATACTCCTCCTCCTTGACCTCTCCGCTGCATTTGACCTTGTGGACCACAAGGTCCTATGCAGCCACCTGGTCTCAGCCGTGCATTTCTCCAAGGAAGCCATAGTCTGGAATGAATAATTCTTAAGCAACAGGACCATGTGAGTCTTCTCACCCTCAGCAGCTGCAGACCCTACACCTATTACTTGCGGAGTGCAACAGGGATCTTGTATCTCGCCTACCTTGTACAATATTTTTACCACGCCCCTTTTCGATGATGTGGACCATCTTGGTATCACCTACACTAACTATGCAGATGATACCCAGATTCTCCTACCACTTTCTGGGGATTATTGTAAGGATTTGGCCTTGGTGAACAGAGTCTACCTCATCATCCAGGCATGGATGGCAGCACATGGTCAATGTCTGAATGATGACAAAACTGAACTCATCATTCTGGGCACCACTACTAACCTCAAAAAGCTAGGCCATGAATACACCTCCTTTATGATAGACGGCAATTCTATCAAAGTTGCCAAAAAGGTAAAAACATTAGGCTTTTACCTCAATTCCACTCTCACATTCACCAAACAAGTAAACTCCATGGCGTCTGCCACTGCATATACATGTAAACTCATCAGAGCGGGCAAACCATTACTTTCCAAGAACAGCTGTATCATTCTTGCCAGAGCCCTCAACCTGTCCAAACTGGACTCCTACAATTCTTTCTACATTGGATCCAATAATTACATCACTAGAAGAATTCACACACGTCAAAATAATGCCCTCAGAGCTCCCGTGGGCGTAGCAAGGAGAGTACACATCTCTAAGATCAGGAGACAAAACAATTGGCTATCCACCAACGACATAATCCGGCTGAAAACTGCCTCGCTCGCCTATACATTTCTGAATAATGCTGCACCTCGATACCTCACAGAGAGATTCCACAGAAAATCCTCGATTAGACCCACTAGAACAACCAATACTAACTGCCTGACTGTCCCAAGTTTTAAACTATCTAAGGTCGGAGAGAGCAGCTTTCGTGTTAAAGCCGCTCAGCTCTGGAACTCCCGGCCACCATCCCTACGAGTGGATCAACCAAACAGGAACTTCAGACAGAATTGTATCAACTGGCTCAAAGCCAGGTAATGCCCTAGTCACACACTGTATCACACTGTAAATAGACTTCAGAGGTACTGTCTTCAAATTGCCTGCACAGTGTTCCTTTGTAAATCACTGTCTCTCTTTGAGTTATCATGTAACTGTACTTTCTTGAACTTTGATTTGTATATATGCTATGTAATATTTGTGAAATATGATTTGTATATATGATTTGTTTAACCTAAAGTGAGAGACTTCTTGTAAGCACTGCACCCTGATACCTCCGGGTCTGGCGCGCAATACAAGTAAATAAACAAACAAACAAACAAACCCGCAACCCGCACATTTTATGGAGTGAGATATAGCAGGATTTGGTAATCTGTAGGCGAGATAGTCCTGCCATCTATTGGACTAGGACAGGACAGGTACATTCATAACACCCACTCCTCCTCCTCCAGACAACGGTAACATGCGTAGCTTAAGGCAAAGCAGTGAAGCCTTCCGATGGTCGATGCCAGTGTGCCAATGATATACTGGAGGCCATTGGCGAGACCCTCCCACTGCCCATACAGGGCGCACCAGGGATAAGGTGCGGCACGAGCGGTTGTCACACACTCCCCGCAGCGTGCAAGGGAAGGCACCTTCCATACTTAAAGCAACTCCACTGCTAGTCTTGGCCAGGGCTCTCTGCAGCCATAACAGCCCCTCCCACAGGCAGGCAAGGAGGGGGATTCCTTCCTTCACCCTCCCATTGCCTGCCATCTCATCAACCCATCCCCAGAATTCATTGAAAACTTTTGAAAATCCTCTTTCTGGCTGAACATCACAGGCACATCATCCATGATAGAAGATGGGCCTGCCACGTGGTGTTACACGTGAGGTCACGTGATCACCTAAACCAGCTAAAGCAGCAGGAAGGAATGCACAGCAACGGAGACATTAGCTTAACAATGCAGTGGAAACTGAAAGCCGTGCCTGTTTAGGAACTAAATCCAAATACACTCAGATGTCTTTATTTGGCTATCTGCAAATCCAGTAAGTGTCTTCACCTTGAACACCAAACCCACAGTGCTGGTAAACGCAATTGGTTACATGAAAGTACCCCTCCAGTTTCAATTATGCCTGTGGGTGGGGTCTTCGAGAGCTTCCCCAAATGCAGCCCCCTCACCCACCAATTCACAGGAAAACACTAGCAGGGAGCTTGTTTTGCCATTTCAAGAGGTGGGGGCAAGGTACAGAAGCCCCTGCAACAGGAAGCGCAAGGTACAGAAGCCCCTGCAACAGGAAGCGCAAGGTACAGAAGCCCCTGCAACAGGAAGCGCAAGGTACAGAAGCCCCTGCAACAGGAAGCGCATGGTACAGAAGCCCCTGCAACAGGAAGCGCAAGGTACAGAAGCCCCTGCAACAGGAAGCGCAAGGTACAGAAGCCCCTGCAACAGGAAGCGCAAGGTACAGAAGCCCCTGCAACAGGAAGCGCAAGGTACAGAAGCCCCTGCAACAGGAAGCTATGGGCCAGAATAAAACGATCGAACCCTTTTATTCCGATCCGCAAGAATTCCTCGGTTTGAGAACATTACGAAGAACATTGAGTGGAATATCATTTAAAAGTGCAAACATTTAGGATTTCAGAGTAGGAAGAGGTACACAAGAGATTTCGAGGGTAACATTTTATAAATACTCGCTCTAAACATTCACATTGAGCGTGGACACAATCGCAATAATTAAAAGTTCCCTCTTTCATTTTATTTGATACTTTAATGTGTTATAGTCAAAGACTACACACAAAGGAGAAAAGAATCAAAATTATACTATACATATAATTTACACACAACATTTCACATAATTTCAATTAATGTTCACATAGTTTCGTTCACAGATTATATGCATCCTAAAAATGCATTAAACACTTACAAAGAAAATTCATGATTAAGAGTGACATCAGACGTATCACCTAAAATACCAAAATATCAAAATATCAAGAGAAACAAACAGGAGATTGAAAGACATCAGGCACCGAGAGCATCACAACGCTTATGTGGGTTCTACCATCTCTGTTACACACTATGGTTGTTGTGCACTGCATTGTCAAGGCTACACAAGTTACGTGTCTGGAAAAAAAGAAAACTTTAACAACAGAATACTACAGGCTAAATCTAGAACCAAAGAGCTATTTCTCATACTAAAGGAACTGGAAAACCCTATCCCTGTTCCAGACAACTGCGACAAAAATAAAACGTGGTGCTCTAACATCCAAAAAGCTCTAAACAACAAAATTGCCACACTCCAAACCAAAATTGAGAAAAAGAAACAAAATATACCCACTTCAACCAATCAAAGTGGTAAACCACCCACCTCTACCAGGCCAGAACACAAATTCAACTTCACCAAAGTAACCATCCTAGAGATTGATAAAATAATACTCTCGCTCAAACCAACCAACTGTCGAGGCGACATATGCCCAGCCCAACTGATAAAAGACGCAGCCAGAGACCTATCCCCATTTATCTCCAAACTTATTAATGCTTCCTTTGCATCAGGCACCATACCAGACAATCTTAAACAATCATGGGTCCTCCCCCTCCTTAAAAAGCAAACCCTGGACCCCGCCATCCCGACTAACAACAGGCCAATCACCACGGTACCATTTTTGCTAACAATCCTAGACAGAGTGGCCTACCTACAGATCCAAAAATATCTGGAGATGCACCAACTATTAGGTACCAGACAGTCAGGCTTCAGGCCTCAACATGGCATAAAAACTGCACTTATCGATCTCAAAACCCAAGTCGATGAGCTGAGAGATCTTGGAAAAACTGCCCTACTCCTCCTACTGGACCTCTCAGCGGCATTTGACTTGGTGGATCATGACGTGCTCTGTACCCACTTGGAAACCGCAGCCCACTTCTCCACACATGCCATTGCATGGATCAGGTCGTTCCTAAGCGGCAGAACCATGAGGGTTTTCTCCACCTCCGCAGCGGCTGACCCAGTACCTATCACATGTGGCGTCCCCCAGGGATCCTGTGTCTCTCCGACTATGTATAACATCTTCACGAAGCCCCTGTTTGATGATCTGGACCTTCTGGGTGTCACCTACACAAACTATGCAGATGACACTCAGATTCTCATCCAACTTTCGGGGATTATGAACAGGATTTGGCCTTGGTGAACAGGATATATCTCATCATCCAGGCATGGATGGCCCGACATGGTCTATGTCTGAATGATGAGAAAACGGAACTCATCATACTGGGGAACACACAAAATATCAAAAGACTGAACATCGACTACTCATCATTTGTCATAGATGGCAACACCATTAAAGTAGCGAAAGAAGTAAAAACACTAGGTTTTTACCTCGACTCTTGCCTCTCTCTAACAAATCAGGTGAATGTGATGGCCTCTAGCACCGCTTTCACCTGCAAGCTGATTAGAGCAGCTAAACCATATCTTTCCACCGCCAGTTGCCACACCTTATCAAGAGCCCTGGTATTATCCAAATTGGACTATTGCAATGCACTATACATAGGGTCCAATAAACACACACTGCAAAAAATCCAAACCCTGCAGAACAACGCCCTTCGAGCCGCCCTAGGAATCCCAAGAAGAGAGCATATCTCAGACGCCAGAAGACAATCTAACTGGCTATCCACAGCTGACAAAATTAAACTCAAAACAGCATCATTGACCTTCAAAAGTATCAATGACTTAGCCCCCAAATACCTAACAGAAAGATTCAAAAGAAGAACTTCTAACAGACCTACCAGAGAAGCATACACCAACCAACTAGCCATGCCCCCATTTAAGCTGAGCACAGACGGAGGCACCAGCTTCCCTGTCAAAGCGGCCCAGCCATGGAACTCCCTCCCATCATCCTTAAGGTCTGACCAATCTTATACACACTTCAGACTAAATTGCATTAAATGGCTCAAAGAAAATGACCTATAACTGACAAGACTAGGACTACTCACGTC